>NC_137454.1:279842290-280442290 GCF_964235325.1 Thermobia domestica | reverse complement strand
AATGAGTTATGTCAAATTATCAACTGGACGATAAAGAGATGGTGCTGGTATGTTACAGCAAGCATATTTATTATTATGGGAGATTGTTTCATTTTCATCTATTACCTAAATCGTTACCCATATCCATGAAAAACAGATGGTACTTTTCCCCCTTAAGTTCAATTTATTGATGTGCTTTCTTACATTGTATAGCATGCGAATGTACACATGCTAACTTCAGTACTACAAAGTAAGTAAATAAATATTCTATGAGAACATGAAAATTAGCTATTATAGATCTTAATTTTCTTCAAGTGAATTGAACAACGTTGATATCGTTTAGTAAAGTATTTGCTTTTCTTCTGCACTAACGGGTTTGTCTTGTTTATGTTTAATAGAATAAATCGGAGGCAGCATGTAACCTGCTGGCTTCCTTGGGCGACATCTTTTAATTGTGGCGCGCACTTCGTGTGTTTTGTCATTTGTTGTAACAGTTTTCCCTTACAAATTGGATTTTGGTTCAAGATTTCGATGCCATATAGATACATACTTTGAGTCGGATTCTAAATGTTCTTACTGTGCCTTAACAATAAATTAATTACCATAATATATTGCATTTGTTGTGTACTATTTGCTCATGGAAGAATAAACTATTATTAGTCTCTTTGCAATGTTGCTAACTCAAAGTTATTTTTTAGTTTTTCACAAAGAATGGTTGTCAAACGGTTGTGTCATTTCATGAAAATGGGCTAAGAAAATGAAAAAGAGAAATCAAGTGAACTCGCTGTTCTTATTGAAGATAATAAGTTCCTTATAGTGTTTCAGATCTTTGTTTGACCTTTCATTAAAGATGAGGAAATAGTGAATTAAAAAAAAAAAGAAAGAAAGAGAGTAAGGGGTATAGAGAGAAATTAAAGAGGACAAAACCTGTTTTAGTGATTCATTACGAAGTAATATGAGGCTAATTGTTTCAGTTATAATTTGTATATCGCTTTTTTAAAATGTGATCAGAATAAATGACCAATTAAAAGATGCAAAAACCGATTATACGGTGCCAGAAATGAAATAATGTACAAAGGAATCTTCAACATTTAAGAATTTTTATAATATTGGATAGGAATATTCATAACTTTTGAGTCTTATTTTTTTCTGGCTGCAGTGAAATTAAGAGGAGGTACTATGTGTATGTTAAATAATGTGTCTTTATTCCTATGTAGAATCTAAAAAGTTTCTTGGAATTTGTTGAATAAGATATCGATACTGTCTTCATACTCTCATGACTGATATTAGTTTATGGTGTAACTTTTCTGTTAGATATCAAATGAAAGGATAAGTCACGAGGATTCAAAATATATTTTATAGGTATTTTATTGCATATAACAGAGGAAATAAAATAATAAAATCTCTATTCAATAAATAAGTAAACTCAGTGGTTTTCAAGTTCTTGCAGAATGAACAATTGCTTGTTCCTAACCTCGCTCGCCTGTAATGGAAACGTACAAGGAGCTCAATTTTAAAATGAAATTCAATACAATCTTTTGAGTTTTACGTCCCAGAATTATGCAGGCTAGGCTAAAGGAGACTGTGATGATGAAAACATGAATGAAGTGATGGAATGAAGAAAGTGGGAAGAAACTGAAGGACAGAGGAAACCCACGCACACGGTGTTTGTCCACCACAAAGTTCACTTGGCGCGAGCTGAGATCGAATCAGGAACCCCATGTGCCAGAAGTGAACGCTCTACCACTGAGCCACCGCGGCCCCCCAAGACCTCAATTTTGAATATAAGTCGTGAGTACAACTGCACATGTTTCTAAATCTGATAATTAACTCCTGTTGCTATATGATCCGCGCGTAGGGCGGGAGACCCGCGTTCGATTTCCGGAGGAAATTCATGTAGTTCGAATCACTCGTTTGGCTGTAGGTCCAAATCTCATAGAACCTTATTGTTGAAGGGGACGATGAACTTTAATCCATCCATCCAACCATAGATCTGCTAGTAGGAACACTAAGTCATCATGTAATAGTGGCTCTGAATCCTAACATTTTAGGCAGATTCTCAGCTAGAGGAAACGTTAGGAGTGAGGATAGTAACTTTTAGTTTTAATTTACACTGGTAGAAGAAATTCAGCGTTCTGCCCTTTTTCCTCGTGGTGCGTGTATGCGTTTATATAGTAGTTCAAAGATTCAGGAGAGCAGTGCGTACGCCACTGCAAACAAGAGAAAATGGTTCCTGATTCTCCTATCACAAGCCCATGCAATTTTGTTTTTAATCTAATTGTTTTCCCTCTTCAGTTTGTTTATTCATTTCTTAGCACAAAATTGCATATAACATTTTTTTGTTTAATTAGTTGGCAACATTTGTGCACTGCAGTCTGCATTGTTTACAAGGGGTGCAAAGCTTCGTGAAAATCAGATTAGGCTGTGAGTAACACTGATGTTTTAAGGTGTATATATAAGGGAAGTGCGTTTTTACGGATGTAAGCATAGAGTCTCTGTTGATTTCGTTGAATGCATTCCGGAAATCTAGTTTCAAGAAAATTTTCTCTTGTTTGTGTGGATGAGAATAATACAGCCGGGCGACATGGGCTGTAACCTCTGAGCCATGAGAAACGCACACTCCCAACTGATGTGGTGACAAGAAAGTAGATAACGGTTCTCTAATTCTTTGGCATACTATCTTAGCTGAAAGCCGTCTCCAAACCTTACCGACAGCGATGGGGCATATATCACCACTTTTCTTCCTTAACGCTATAAGCGACGCTCCGAAAAATAGTGGTCTAATTTCTGTAGGTACGTTTCCAGTTAGGATTATGTGAAGAAAATCACTGATAGTGCTTAACAGACGGTCTCTAAAATCGATGTCCTGGCACAGCAAAAGATCCTTGAGAATGGAAGGGCGTAAACTGTCCATACCTCCTGCAGAGCCGGAAGAGAAGGATCGAAGAGCTTTCTGTACTTCTTTGACAGAAACTCTAGGGACGGCTGGAGCGGTGTCAATAAGTGCAGGGGGTGTGGAACTATGACTGTGTTTACTTAATGCATCTAGCACTGTAGCTTCTGGAGGCGCCAAAGTGTCATCAGAGATGAGGAGTCTGACTGCTCCATGCACATCGCCATCGGTGGCGATAAAGAAGTGCATCGCAGCGAGAATTAGTCCAACTTGTGATTCTTTGTTTCACTCATGTAGTGACATTTGACACTTTGTTCGTTCTTGATGGTAAACGAAGAGCTACGTAGGGAAAGAAGAAGAGCTCCTTCCACGATTGCAAGTTATTAGTAGATATAATATTCTGCAGAACGTGACAGAGGGAGTCAGCCAACGCAGGTCTAGCTCCTCTAGGAACTCTACGAAGAATAGGAGTTATGGACTTGAGTTTTACGAGGAGGGTATTTCATGCTTCAATTGATATCTCGTTGGAGCTAAAAATACAGTTGCCCAAGGTAGTGTGTGAAGTAGAATTGTGTGAAGAAGGTGAAAGCATGGTAGTGACATTGGACGATGAGGGTTTAGTTTTGGTACTAGTGAGATGGCACTTGCTGTTGTTGATTGCTAGGCCTCTTGCATTGAGTAATTGTTTGTTGTACTGAGAACACACTGAATCATTATGTACAGATGCACCAGCCGTATTGAAATTATGAATGCCCGGGTCATCATTATAGTTCAATGATACAGAGTGATCGACATTGTCGGGCATGGCGCTAGTATCGTGTCCGATCGAAATATTAAACAAATGTTATTATTATTATTATTATTATTATTATTATTATTATTATTATTATTATTATTATTATTATTATTATTATTACTCACGTACTTTTGAACTTGCACGGCGAAATTACTGCAAAATATGTCTTATTTCTCTATTTTCCTGGATTGTATGTTTTTCCTTTATTAGTAGGCACAACTTTCTCTCTAGGCCGTGGAATAAATGAATTTTGTTCTTCACTTTGGTGCAAATACGTTAAGGGAAAAAGCCGGTTCGTTCCAAAGATCAGACTAAAGTAAGTAATATTTGGCTTGTAATTTCAGGTGGCATGATAGTGTAGGGGTAACGTAATGACCTTATGAATAATTCAACTTGTAACATGGTTCAAGTCATGTTCACGCCAGAGTTAATTTTTTTATAAAGTGATTTGAAGAATCGACTTATCATACTGGACAAGCAATACGTAAGAATTTATAAGCAAACACTTGTATTATGATTGAAACGATTTACGAATGTTGGTTGGGAAAGGGTGAGGGAATTACCAGGACATTCCAAAGACATCATTGATCTGCTGTATACACTTTTCGTCTTATCGTTCTCAGAAAGAAACACTACACCATTTGTTAAACAAAGTTTGGCTACAGCAATCGGTGGTGTAGCGTGCTAGACGTCCAAATGGAAAATCTTGGTTTGATTCCCAATTAGGTAGTATGATTTTTTCGCATAAAATAATGGCTGCAAACAGAGATTTATATTCTGATGGAAATCTCACAAAGCATCACTGGGGATAATTTGAGTAAACAGTGTGTGCGTTCTACGTTATATACTACAATGATAAGTATTGTTTCATATTTATATTCGCCTCCCCCTCTCTCCTTCTTGACGTTTTCCTATCCTGTCTTTGCATCTTTCACTTCTCCCCCTTTCTCTCTTTCACACATACACAAGTTGCACACGGGTGTGAAGGTGCACGATTCATGTTCCAAATTTAAAACGGAGCAAGAGCACGATATACCTCTTCTGGAGAATCTAATTAACTGGGAACTTCGGCGTCGTGTTTTTCGTGCTCTGGGGATACCATTTCCAGTCCTGGTCATCTCTGACAGAAATACTGTTTAAACGCAAGGGACTAAGTAAAATCTCGTTTTCATCCTCTGGGCTACCGAGTCTCAGTCCGGGTCACTACGGATTTGAATCCTCGACCTAGTGGTGGTCTATAACCTAACCAACATCATCCGACTGACACGATGATCCGTTTGAGCTCTTAGCGTGTTCATTCTCCGGAAGAGATTAAATTAATGCTGGATGTTCGGAACAGATACATCTTCCGAAAAAACTAGAAAATGGTAACTTCTTTGGTTATTTGAAAACAAAATTTTATTTATACTAGTTCGACAGAAAATTTGTCTAAATCCTATAATCGAATGTGTTTTATTCACGTTGAAATGTGAAACATGCTACATCTATGAGGAACATAAACTTTTTCTTTCGAACATTTGTAACTTTTCATTACGATACAGTTCAGATTTTTAATATAGAGTATTTCTGATGGAAATTTAGCAATAAAATAGCACTCTTCAATTTTCTCGTTTTTTTCATTCTTTTTCTTTTCGTTACTTTTTTTTTTGTTCAGTTTGCATTAGTAGTCTGAAATGGAGGATTTGACCAGCGTTATCTTCTGGGTATATTAGAATGTATTTTGGATCAGTACCTCCAATGAACACTACAAATTTGCAACCGAACCACGCGGAAACAAAGCATGTGTGTTAAACTTTGTAAATTATCCTAGATGTGTCTCTATGATATACAGTTCTACTGGAAATTGAGTATGCTATCCATTATGAAAGTGACATAATGAATGTTTAAAGCATCCTCTATATATTCGAATAGTTCTGAAAAAATATGTAAAAACAAACGTTATTTCTATATTAGTGTTGGATTTCTGGAAACGGAACTTTATAATGTTAGGTTCTTTTCTTACTACGTTTGAATTCCACAGTTTTTTCTCCCTTTTCTTTTTCTCCTTTTCCTCTCCTCTTCTCTCTCTCTTCCTCTCTGCCTTACTTCTGAATCTCTGTATAATAGACATTCATTGGTTTCAATTTTTCATTGTGTGTGTTACAGTTACTCCCTACATCAACCTATGAATCTTGTTTCGTCTCTGTTTTGTTATTTCATTTTATCGAAACTAATACATGTGTAGTTTGAAATCAGAATTGCGCTCATGCTGTTACCTAATTTTAGTATGGCAGAGAAAAAGAAGGAGAGAGAGGAGGTCTCTTCACCTCACACAATTATGGAATAAGGTGTATATTGGGTGGCCTAACTGGACGGCATTAGCTGTCGCAATTTTCTTGATGCGGAGTGTACAAGATTGTACATTTTGCATTATTATTGAAATGTTGTAACTAAATTACTGCGAAACGTATGATAAATTTTTACAGTAATATTGTCACATACTAATTTATTCTGTATGAAAACGAAAATAGTTTAACACATGGTTCATCTCCTCTGTGCCAATAATTCTAAAATTAACGCTTGTGTCACTTTCAACACTTGGCTTTGAAGCAGTTTTCACACGAATTAGCAGGAAGTCTATACTTATCAGATACCCTGTATGTAGATACATTTCTTTGGACAGTTTATCAGCTAGTCGCTAAGGTTTGAAAAGTGTAATATTGTTAATTCTATTATTATTGGCACAAAGGAGATCAACCATATTTTACGTTATTTTTGTGGCTTCAAAGCTCAAAAGGAGAATTTTTCTGTTTGTTGCTATATTTGCGTACGAAATCTTGATTACAAAAGCTAATATCTATTTATCAGACGATCTAGACCAGGGATACAAATAACCACTCGCCGAGGCCAGTGGTTTATCGATGTGGGCGAGTATTTAATATTGTAAATGATTTCTATTGTGAGATATGGGCTAGTACATTTTTTTCTCCAGCTAGCAAAAGTTTGTTGCTTATTCGCATCCCTGATCTAGACACAAGGTGTAAGAAACCAATAGCTTTAACTCCCATGTTAGTTATTTCCTTCCCTCTCTTATCCAGCTGCTTTGCTAGAAATTTATTGGGATTCTGGACTCTGTGTAGATAAATAATTAAACTAAAGTAGCAAATGGTCAGTTTAAAAATAATATATAAAAGGGAGATGCGTTTCTATGATCAAGTCTAGTTAACGCTAGCGAATGATGTCTCTTATCCGTATCATAATTTTCATTGCGACATGGTTTGTCAATCAAAGTTCAACTTTCGTCTTTTGTCTTACATTTTTAAATACAATTTAAATGAAATTTACAGTTAAAGTTTTAAGTATGAATAGATCCGTTACCTTTGCCTAGATATAGTAATCATTTATATTTCAAAGAGAACAATATTATACACAAGATATATATATATATATATATATATATATATATATATATATATATATATATATATATATATGAGGTGATTTTTAGTTTTTAACGTCCCGTTCAGCAGCGAGGCTAGATGAGACGTGGACCTACTGATTAACGTGGAATCCGAATCGCATGAGCCCCGGGAATCGAACCCAGGTCTCCCACGCCAAAGGCGCGTGTATATATATATATATATATATATATATATATATATATATATATATATATATATATATATATATATAGTGTTTCAAAACAACACCAACAACGTTTGGGAGGTGATTCCTGATGCGAAGACAAAAAGCCTAGATCTACCTCGGTGCAGAAATGCTTCGTTTTGGAGTTATAAGCTGGCAAAAATGAAAAAATGAACTTCAAAGATCCATAGTTCCGAATCTGTGGAACTTACCGTAGTCGGGTCAAGACTTGACTTATGAACTTGCATGTATCCAATCTAAATATCCATGTTTCACAATCCTATGGTACTTCCGCAACGATTTTTATAGAATTAATTGGTGAGTACTTCAAATTATATGCCCGTAGCCAAACACCCTCTATAAAAAAATGTTGCGTGAGTACCTCAGGATTCTGAAACGTGGATTTTTGGATAGGACACATATTACTTCCTAAGTGAAGTCTTGAACCGACTACGGTAGGTCCAATAATTTTGAAGCTATGGACGTTTAAAGTTCATTTTATCATGTTTCCGGCAGCCTATAACTCCGAAAGGAAGCCTTTGTGCACCCAGGTAGGTCTATACTTTTTGTCTTATCTTGGTGTCAGGAATCATCTCCCAAAAGTTGTCGGTGTTGTTTTGAAACATCATGTGAAGGAAGAATTCTCAACTTACCTGAACATTGCAAGCCACCATTGTAACTCCGGGTTGAAATATTAAGAGAGATTTTACAGTTTGCGATCGAGTAATGTAATCTGCTCCTCTTTCTTGTGTTTGTGCACTTCCTTTTGCTGTTCCTGGTTTCGTGTAACAGATAGCGGTTACCGGTACGCTAGAATCACCTGAAAATATTTAAGGTTTCAAAGAAAATAGATTCTAACCAGAAACTTTTCAACTAATTTGATAACATTATGCTTTCAATCCACACAACGCTTCAGCTTAAGAACAGCAAAGTAAATGCACACTCTTGTCTCAATAAGTCATACTAGCAAACCCGCACGTCCTGTGCGAGCGCAGAACACTACTGTTGTCTGAATGATTGAATATGATGCAACATTTAAAATATTTATGGCTATCAAAGTAGTTTTAATAACACGTTAATAATATTTTTAATTAAGAATTTCTCTATAATTACTCGAATATAAGACGTCCCCCAATCTAAGATGTACCCGATTTCACCGGGTTAAATGAAGGAAAAATAGTTTCCATGTTTCGTTTTTATTATTACTGAAGTGCTCTTTGATATTGGTCATTTTTGGTGATTTTTATATATATCCCTCTCCCCTCCCCATGTTGCGGGGCATGACATGATAAAAATTATCCCAGGCCCGAACGTCAACTACGTTGAAAATTTGATTGAGATCGATCGGGTTGTTCTAGAGTTATTAACTTACGAACATGGTCACTTTTATTTTTATATTTATTGACTTTTCTATATCTCCTCCCTCCCAAAACCCCTACGTTATTCCGTCAAAATGAAATGGTAAAATCCATCCCAGGCACGAACGTCATCTATGTTGAAAATTTGATCAATTTTCGTCGTTTGGTTAAAGAGTTATTAAGTTTTATTTATTTTTTTGATTCCCCTCCTCCCCGTTTCCTAAGTTTTACCGTCAAAGTGAATAGCTAAAACACTCCCTCGCCAGACCTGCATCTACATGAAAAATTTGATCCAGATCGGTCGGGTTGTTCAAGAGATTAAGAGTCACTAACACAGTCACTTTCAATTTAGATCTGAAGTTTTTTGTTCAAGACAGCGCTTATTAATATATACGTTAATCCAACTTTAAGTCAAGTATTAACTTACAAGTCTGAATAAAATAGCTCCACTCGTTTTAGTTTGTAGTACGGAAAGATCACGGAAATCTGTGGGATGCTTGCATTGACCTCGCCACCTGGACACTCATTTTAACCTCTGTCCATTATCTAGTTATCTCCTTTGTTTTTGACAAACAACCAGAAAAATAGAAAATCAGTCGGCATTCTCATTCGCTTCAATGTTGAAAGTCATACTAAAATATGATATGCATACTTACAAATAACATGCACTGCAGTAAAACATTACACTTGTGTTGGACGAGAAAAAGTCCTCGTACACTAAGTAATTGATTTCCATTGATTATGGCGACATAGAACAAATGCATTTTATCCATTAAATGATTTGGTATTATTATTATTATTATTATTATTATTATTATTATTATTATGAGTTTATCTACCAAACAACTATTTATTATTAATAAATATGATTAATTAATTATATTTAGTTATGTATGGTAGATGACTTCAGATTATATTATTTACTGACCGACAGTATCCCACGCTGTCGTATCTGTGCCTAAGAGGTAAGTTCTAATCTTTTCTTTGTAGAAGTTAAGTAAAAGAACCTGTTTTACCTCGAAATGCTTAATTACAATTTTATTCACACAAAGACAATTCTAACATACAAGATGATATTAACGATGCTATTTGCATATACGAGTTACTTGTCACAAAAACTAATTACGCTAGGAAACTAAAACTATGCTAAAACTGTCTTTCTTAGCTAACTTTTACAAGTGGTAGCAATTGAAACTCACATGAGTATATGGTAACCTCTCACCCGAAGTCCAAGGTTAATCCCTTTGCACATGGCTTAAAAAAAAGAAAAGGAAAGAACGTCTCTGTTGCCTCCGTTTTCACTCTCCCCCTCTCGCAGCCTGAATCCCCATTATATTACGAAATATTATCAATCTTTAATTTCAAATTAATTGCTTTATGATTTTTTTGCAATTATAAAGTCTCATTAGTTTCTATCACCGTTGTCCCTTAGGACAAGTTATTATAACAAAGGAAAAACATATTAATGGTTCTTCTTGGTTACTTTTCAAGGCTTTTTCTTATAATTCACTTAAGCACTATCATTTTTTATTTTATTTTTTTTTTTTACAAATTATCATATCCATTTATTCCTTTTGTTTTTCATAAAATCTGTTTTCAACACATTATATTATCATGCGGTATTAAAACAAATCTGGAACTTCTGATATTTATTTACCTCCATCATTCCATCCGGAAAATTAGTGTGATCTGTACGCGAGGGAATGTTTTCGGGCTGCTAAAATTAAGATTACTGGTGCCATGCTATAACTTTGAGTTTCGCCTTATCTCAAGTAGATGCAGACATGTCAGAAGGTTTGATCCTTGTAGATACACTAGTTCAAACGCTGTCCAAGATGAGGTCTGGTATATATGACTCTCAACGAACAATATTCGAACAAATTTATCAAGAATGTTTAAAGATGTGCAAAGAAAATGGTCTCGAATTCCAGAGCCGGAAACAAATAGAATATAGGGGTTCCTCGTGGATACGAACTAGACATCCGCCATCGAAATATCACAAATTCATTTTGGATGAATCCTTTCCTTCATTGGATTCAGAAAACGAATTTTCTAAAGATAATATATCTATCAAGAGACATTTTTCTCCCTACTATTGATAGACAATCTCTGATATGGAAAACCGCTTTGTATCATGTTGCAAAATCATCAGATCAATCACCACTCTACATCCAAAAAGTAAAAACTATTTTAAATTACAACATTGTCGAGCCTATAACGCAGCATTATGGAGTGATCTGCAAACATTAAAGTGAGAACTCAAAATCCTCCCAAACACAATTAATAGAGCAACCCAAAAGCATAAAAAGCATATAAAGCATAACAGCAATTTACACATATGGTTGGTACCTTGAACATGATTGTGATTGTCTAAGGGTCCAGAAGAAACTAGTTTTAACCCTAGAAAGGTAGCGTTCTCAATATGTACGTTAAAGGTAGCGACACGTCAAATTGACGTGCAGGTCATAACGCTGGACAAAAGAGTGATGTTTAATGTATACATTTATTTTATTTATCATTTTGTTTTTATTAAAATATTTTATTTTTTATTTATCTTAAACAGGACACTTTCTGCTATTACAAGAATAGTTTTGTTTCCACAAATGGCTATCTAATAAGTAGGTCTATTTATTTTACCGCATATAAAAGAAATTACAAATTTGCTTTTTTTAAAAAAAAAACTTACTGTACTATGTAAACATTTTACAATTATAAAAATCTACTCCTTGGATACAATGTTGAATAAGTATAATGAAAACAAGGACAGCAATGTAATACATTGGCATTTAGGTGCAGTCAGGGCAATTTTTTTTCTGGTGCTCCCCACATATCGCTTTTCCACATTCGCAGTAAGTATTCGTCATTCTTCTTTTCCTTACATCACAAAAGGCACAGTACTTTCTTGCTCCTCTTTGGTCAGCTGTTGCTTGCGATTTCTGTAATTTCCTATAGTCTCCAACAACCTTCTCAATTGTCATCCTCAAGTCTCGACTCAGTGTCCTTTCTCTCAGTCGTACCTCTTGCCATGGTCTTGTTAACTGTTTGTGCAGGTCTATACAGAAGGCCTGCCTTGACATTGATTTGGAATTCGCTCCACTCCTTCAAAATGGTTGTGAAGATAAATTACATATCCATTTATCAGAAAGATGTTTATCATATAGAAGAAACAGAGAGGCCACCTTTGTGCCTTACGACCACAGTTTATGTTTTGACACATTTGGTCCATGGTGTCAACAGCACCTTTTGTTGCATTATATGTCATTACGATCTCTGGCTTTCCTGTGCGATCGTTCAGAGTGGCGTCATCATGCATTGTGTTCAATAAGCACACCATCTTCTTCGAGTTTGGTTTATAGGACACTGCTGTTACATCTTCATCTAATAGAAACATTGAAGATTCTTCTTGCCTATTCTGAAATTTCTTGTCTGTGAATTCTTCTGGTAATTCTGGTTTGTTTCTCTTCACAGTTGCAACTGCAGTCAATTTCTTTTGGAGAAGTTCTTTGAGCAGTGGGAGCTAGAGAATCAGTTGTCCATGGTAATGTTTCGGTTTGAATTTTGAATGGTTTCCACCAAGTCATTCACAAAATAATTTGCAGCAGGAGTTTTGGCGGTACTGTCCCCTTCCCCAAATAAACTTTTGCATCAACCATATATTTGGTTGCATTGTCACACATAACCATAATTTTAATACCATACTTGTTTGGCTTTGAAGGAATGTACATTCGAAAAGGGCATTTACCCCGAAATCCAACAAGTTGCTCATCAATGGCTAAGTATGATCCAGCCTTGTAATTATCTCGACATCTTTGCAAAAACATATTCCAAATATCAGACATGGCGGCCAGTCTATCTTCTTTTTTTCTTACTTCTCTCGTTTCTTTATTCTCAAATCTGAGACAGTTTATCAAGAACTTAAATCTCCTTTCCGACGTGGTTGCCTTGTAGCGATCTCCACATAGGGTCGTATCAAACATCTTTTCAGGGGGCAGATGATTGTCTTTCAGGGCAGCAGATAAAATTAATATCCCCAAGAGTGCTCGAAGCTCTTCCATACAAACATGCCTCACGCTTCCTTCAGGTCTTTTGTACTTCTTCCGTTGTTGCTCAATTTCTTCATTGGTGTATTGGAGAATAGTCGCAACAATTTCGTCAGAAAAGAAGAAGAGTTCAAACCATTCAAGAGAAGATGTGGCTTGACGGGAATTATTTGATGCTGTGGGTCCTGGCCGTATATGAATAACATTTTTGGACGGTGTCTTCCCCTTGTTCTTTAGGCATGACGTGTTCCAAACAAACCCATTCTTGCTTTTCAATGTTTCTTCTTGTACTTTGATAACACTTCCAGCAGATCTTCCCTCAACATTGTTGGAACATTCGTTTTTGTTTCTTTTACTTTCGTTCAGAAGATTGTCTTTTTTCTTTTTCCGAGGCTGAGTTGGAGCAGTAGAAATTTCAATATTCTTCACTGCTTCTACACAATCTAAGTCGTCTTCTTCCGGTGTGTATTCGGGGTCAGCATCACTATCGTAACAGCTTTCATCAGAATCCGAATGGACTTCAACTTCTAAATTATCTTCTTCCAGATTTTCGGAAATTTCTTCTTCCTCTTCGAGAGCAGCCAATATTGCATCTTCATTGTCCAAAACGTTTGTCATTATTCTCGTCCTTGAAGTGTCTGCCATCACCCAGAAAACGATCGAAAGTGAACCAAAGCATTCAACAAAAGACCCGTTAAGGGTAGCAACACGTCAAATCTACGTGTACGAAAAAGGCGGTTAAAGGTAGCGACACGTCAAACTGACGTGTAGGTTTTAGAAAAAGAAAGTCGCCCAGAACAAAGAACGCGGAGACCACTTACACCCGACGCCAACTAGTCGGCAACTAACACAAGTAAGCACTGCTGGCGTGCGGAGGTCTGGAAGCGAGGGGAGGGGAAAGGAGAGGCTACTATTCTCTACATACACGTAAATTTTACGTACGCTACCTTTCCAGGGTTAAAAGCATAATTTTAGAAAATAAAGCATAAAGCATAATTTAAAATATATAGCACAATTCTTGGAAAATTCTCTTTAACTGAAAGTTTAACATACTGTTAATATGTTTTAAAACCAATATTTATAATGCAAAATCATTGAGAACATAACAATGCAACAATGAAAAGTTTATTTTCATTTCTGTAAACTTTTCGGTATAATCCTTTGATGTGGAGAAAAGAAAAAAAGTAAAAGAAGAAATTTTTCCGCCACCAATGAATAGTATGCAAGAACTCCATACTATATTGTTAGGTTTATTTTTTGAACTTAACACTACACTGATCGCACGGATTACTATTGTAGTCCAGTGGCTTTCAGTTTTCTGGTATCTGAGGGTTGGCAATACTTGTGACCTTGAGCAGTCGTCTACCTTCCTCCCCCATTTCTAGAACACCATTAGTCGAGTGATAGCACCCAAAGTCAACGCACTGATGTTATACGGATTGTTATTTTCACATGGACTACTATTGTAATCCGTGCGAGTACTGACGTGATAGTTTGTTTCCTATCTAACGTTTTAACTGTTCTTGTTTTGAATGTATTATTTCACATTATTCTCTCAAATATATGTGATATATGTTAGTTTAAAATGTCAGAGCAAGAACAGATACGACAGTGGCTAACATAAACTGAAAGTGACGACAAAAGTGTTTTGAGTATAGAACACTAAGATGAAATAGAGGACGATGTTCTCGAGTAGTGACTCTGAAGAAAGTAGTAGTGACGATTTGGAAGAAATAGAAGATGAAGAAAGGAACGGTGTTATCCAGGAAGACAGGATTCACGGAGAATTTTACATTGAAAAGGACAGAATTACCAGATAGTATATTGATCTAGTGCACCCAAGAAATACGCGAACACAGCGTCATAACATCATACCTACACTGCATAGTTATTAAGATAGAACAACACTAAATTTGGAGTTGACATATTGGACAAATTGTGTCACCAGTGTGATACAGCTAGGAATTCGCAAAGATGGCCACTCGATCTTTTCTTCCACGTGTTAAACGTTGCTGAAGTAAACGCTCTCACTGTTTTCAAAGCAAATAACAATGATGCTATGATCAACCGTAGAGACTTCTTGCAATCTGTGGCTATGGACCTTATCAAACCTTTTTGTGGAAGATGAAGAAACAAGGGTACCAGAAAAAGATGTTCCAGGTGCAGTAAGTGGATCTGCTCTGACTACAAGCACACTCTTTGCACTAACTCTTATGACTGAAACATCCAAAATTTTGCCTACTTTTGACCTTGTTTTCAAGTGTAAAAGTTAAACTTGCAAACAATTTAACAACGTCTTTTTATTTTTATAACAGATTTTAACACTTTAAATGCAAATTTTCTCTTTTGTTTCAATTTTTAATCAAATAGTAAGAAAATAAACGAACATTTACAAAAATATAGTAAATTGCATACGCATTATAAAGTTTTGTCTTCTAATTCCTTTTGTGCATTAAAAAATATGTTTGCACTGAAATGTGTTCTTTGTTGCTTGTGACAACCCACAAAAATAACGTAAAAAATACCGATTGGATAACCACTAAGATATATGTATTTATCAAATGGACTACAATCGTAATCCGCGCGAGCACTCATGTTTCAACAATTTCATGCGAGTACTGTAGTGTTAAGCACTTCCTGTACTTTTTGGTGGCATCTTTTACTTTCCCTTTTTGTATACAGTGCGTTCCACGAATAACACTAAGGTCCACCTCCTGAAGAAACGAAGGCAGATAGAAACATGAAACCTTTTGGGACCTTCAAGGGACATAAAAGTCAACATTATGCTGAGAAGGAGAATCCCCCACAAGGGGAGCTAAAGGGGGTTACTGGGGGTAACTCAAAAATTTTACATAGCAACCCCCATCGTATGGTACCTCGTTTGAAAGGTAATCACGAGTAAAGACCACGTGTGAAAATTGTAAGTCGCTAGCATGTCCGTAGCCAACATGGCGGCCGTCTGTAAAGGACGGTCGAAGTGCGTTCAACGAATAACACTAAAGCTCGTCTCCAGAAGAAACGAAGGCAGATAGAAACATGAAACCTTTTGGAACCTTCAACGGACATAAAAGGCAACATTATGCTGAGAAGGAGAGCCCCCCACAAGGGGGGCTAAAGAGGGTTACTGGGGATAACTCAAAAATTTTGAATAGCAACCCCCATCGTGTGGTATCTCGCTGGAAAAGTAATCGCGTATAGAGACCAGACCGTGTCCACAACAAACTTTAAAGTCTAACGTAGGTCTAGTTCGGAACGAATGCACAATACACATACCACACAACTAACACTATAACAGTATTGCAAATACAAAACATGCAAATTGAACTGAAACCGATAGAAAAGAGAGTACCATAATATTTTTGAAAAATCTGAACCCTTCGAGGCTCGAATCCGGACCGCACGTGTACTGAACCAACACTTTACCATTATGCAACTGTCGAACTGCTACTCTTACGGACGAGGAGATGTAGTTCATGACGACGAGTTGCCCGTGGTGGCGCTTTGGTGTTGGACACACGTACTTTAGCAAAGCTACTCTGTTTACTCGTGCACCACTATCAGATGTGCTTTTCCGAACAACAGTGCGCTACATTACAACCCGGAACAGTAGGTCTGAAGGACGTAGACGTGTGTTTGTGCTGGTGCGTTTGACCATCCTACATTGCATACATAATGTGGTCTCTTGAACAGAGAATTGAAATTGTGTTACTCTTTGGTGCTACGAATCGTTCGTACGGTGCAACAGCACGGTTGTTCAATGAACAAAATGTACGCAACCCAATTAGTGTTTCTTCTGTACGCCATTTATTAATCAAATTCTTTACGACAGGCAGTGTGACCAATGCCCCAAAGCCTCGAAACCCTAGTGTTGCTACGGAAGAAACACAGATATAAGTGTTGGCGGAGCTGAATGTGCATCCTCAACAGTCCATAACAACTGTGGCTCAAACGTGTGGTGTGTCACGCACAACGACATACAGAATCTTAAAAAACATACCTTTCATCCATACAAACTACATATGGTCCAGGAGTTAAGTGAACATGATCCCGATATGCGTATCGAGTTTTGTAAGCAGATGTGTGAGGCATTGGCACGTGGGACCATTGTGCTGACAAACGTGTGTTTCAGCGATGAGAGTACCTTCTACTTGAATGGCAAGGTCAACAGGCATAACTGCCGATATTGGTGTGACACAAACCCTGATGTATTTCGTGAAGGAAACACTCAACACCCAGAGTCGCTGAATGTCTGGGCGGGTATCTTAGGTAATCACATAATCGGGCCCCTCTTCATCGATAGAACATTAACGGGTGAGAAGTACCTGGCGCTGCTGCAAGACATTATTGCACCGTTAATTGTCGAGGCAATGGAAGAGAATCCGCAAGAATTTGGAGAGATTCCGCCCGTTTTTCAGCATGACGGCTGTCCTGCCCATTTTCACCGCCTTGTACGTGACTATTTAGATAGTGAGTTTCCGCCACGATGGATTGGTCGTCGCGGCACCATTGAATGGCTAGCCCGTTCGCCAGACCTTGCTCCACCTGACTTTTTTCTCTGGGGCTATTTGAAGACTATAGTGTTCCGCACGCAGCCGAACAGCATTGCGGAATTGCGCCAACGCATAGTTGATGCCTGTCATTCTATACCGGTAATGACTTTTACCCTGTTCGAGAGGAGTTCGTCCAACGTTTACATTACTGCCAGGAAGTGGGCGGTGCACACTTCGAGCATCTCCTGCATTAATGAGGTATGTTCCAAATCATACTATGTTACTCTCTGCTTACAGGTTTGCAATGTTTCTTCGATCACAGTTTACGGATGGCAGCCATGTTGGCTACGGACATGCAATCAACATGCACTTTCCAGAACAGGTCAATACACGTGATACCTTTCAAACGAGGTACCACACGATGGGGGTTGCTATTTAACATTTTTGAGTTACCCCCAGAACCCCCTTTAGCCCCCTTGTGGGGGATTCTCCTTCTCAGCATAATGTTGCCTTTTATGTCCCTTGAAGGTTTCATGTTTCTATCTGCCTTCGTTTCTTCAGGAGGTGGACCTTAGTTTTATTTGTGGAACGCACTGTATATGTACTCCCATGCGCTAAAAAATTGCTCGTATACTGTAACTCAAGATTTTTCGCATTTATTCCATTTTCCTTACGTTTATGGGTAAAATTCAGTTATTAGTATGTGTAGATAATAGAAAGCAATCCATCTAAGGAGATATTTCCAAAAAATATAATAAAATAATAAAAATATAAGCAAAAAACAAAATTATGCTCGGTTTTGTGTATACTGGCAACGATGATTTCTAGGGATTTTTTCAGTAGCAGGTCACAATTGCGGAGGGAATTCAGTAGGGGAGTCGAGGAGTTGGACCAAGGAACTGGATAGTGGAATAAAATGTTGCATTTATTGGTTAAAACCTAGTGTGTAGATTGCCTGCCAAATATAAATTAGCTTCTGTAACTAAGATGTCGTACGAAAATATAAAATTAAACAGAAAAACTCTTATCTTAAGGTTCGAAGCGATACGGACCATGGTTATGAAGATTATTTCTTTTAAAAAAAAAGACCTAACACCACGTAGCCTCCGTGGTTCGGTGGGTAGAGTGGCGGAGTCATAGTTAATTTATTATTTTGACACCACATCGAATCCCATCCCATCCCATTTCTTTTTCTTTTTTTTCTTTCTTTTTTTACAAAACATTATAGGAAGTGTATAATTTTGACGTTAATAAGAACCGAAACAATATAATAAGGAAATAATTTATTGGTAGTATCCTTTAATCGACGTATTTACTCAGTATTAGAATACTGTGTTATTGGAAACAGTTATTGTTTTCAGTTTATAGTCTTGTATGTTACTTCCCGTTCTTGAACAGCAGACAACTCACTTCGGGTTTGTGTGTCAGGAAGAACATACGCGACCTTGAAGTCTGTCCAGTCTTACTTCTTGTTACATCGACCTGATGTTAAATGATCGTTTATATGTGTGTGTGTGCTTGTTTTTTGCTTTTTATAGTATTGACTTTCTCTCTCTTTTTTTTCATATCTACAAGTGCAAGAATGCTTTCGTTGAACGTAACTAAATTATACAGATCTATGTATGCGGAACACGAATATTTCCAAATATAGAATGAATATGAGCGATAATCATACCATATTTCTACATTATATAGTAGCGTGAAAAACTGATATTAAAATGATATAACAAACAGGCATAAGCTTCTTTCTAGCATGGCAACACATTATACGTAACTCATTAAATTTTGGGAATTACAAATTATCACCTTACGTGTCGTTGTATTCCTATTCTTTTTCACGTTTAAGCGACGAAAGAAGAAATTGTAGTAATAGTGATAAAAATCGAATTCGAGATTTCAATGAATTCAAGTTTCACGCCCCCACATATCGAAAAAGTGATTTTGATGTCTGTCCATCTGTTCGTTTGTTGGTTCGTCACGCTTTTACATGCATTCAAATAGAGGCCATACTGTTCGACATATCTGGACCTAAGTCTAGACATGAAGTTTTTATAACACTTTATCGTTTCGAATTCTATATTCTCCGACACCTAAAAATAAGGGTAGTTTACTGAAGGATGAAAATTTAAAATAATTAAATTGTTTCAAAAAATAGCTGTAAAGATTTTGCTTATTTTTTTATTTTTTTTTACAAACATAGTTTGAATCATTGCTCTGAAAAAAATACGTAAGGTGTAATTTACTGTATGGGATGCGTTTTTTCGAGCAATTTTCTCAATCACATTTCATAAATAATTGTATCATTAATAACCTAACAATATGACACAACTCGTTCGTCCTGTAAACATTGAGAAGAAGTAGTTTACTCTTCTCCGACGAATTTCCCATTAACGCGTGACGCTATTTTATTCATATTTCATAAGTGAATGTCACATAAATAACCTAACGATATGGTATAATTCCATGATCCTAAAAAGCTAGATGTGGTATATTACTTTTCGGGGCAACTTTTACCCTACGATTTTGTCGAGAATGACTCTGGCAATTTTGTTCGTATTTCATAAATAGCATAACTCGTTTGTCCTGAAAAGATACACAAGGGATATTTTATTCTTGGGGATGACTTTTTTGACGATTTCTCAGAAAGTACTCAGACGCTTTTGCTCATAGTTCACATACAATTATTTCCTTAATAATTCTAATATATGGCATAAGTTATTTCTAACAGAAATATGACCAATGAGTACTTTACTTTTGGACATAAGTTGCTTCGAACAAAATTTTCCAAAAAAAAAAAAAAAAAAAAAACATTATTTTATTCGCGTTTCCCAAATAAATGTTTCAATAATAGCTGCAGCCTAACACGAGTCAGTTTAAGAAATTCGACCGAGAAAATTCAGTGCGTTTTATCCGTACCCATTCTTAAATATATTTTTAAATGTTCCACCTAATCACAATTTTCCTAACAAAATCGAAACTTCTATTTAAATGTGCCTTGTTGTTGCCAAATGGTTCAAGTCCATTGGTTGTGGATTTGATTCCCGGTGAGAGCTAGTGTATTTTTATCCAACGTTAAGGTATAGGTAATAAGTAGGTGCAAAGAGAAAAGTGTTGAAACAAGCTTAACCAACCTAATAAATAATACAAAGAAATAATACATTACGAAATTATAGAAGAAACGTTGTTAATATTAGATATTTGCGTGTGAGATTATCCAACCGATGACTGTCAACTCCAAAGGTAAGAAAGTGAAACATCCAATACCAGGTTAATCAGTGGTCTCTAGGTAAAACTATCCTACTAGGAAGTGATTGAGATACCAAAAAATGTTGTAATCGCTGGGAGACATGTTAGGAGAATACATTGGGTGAGAGACTTTAATTCATGAATAGTCTGCACCTTCATTGGCGTATTGAAGTGCGTAGGTAGTGTGTGTTTAGCACATCGGGTTCATTTGTTGTTAGTCGCAGCTTTCTAGACCGGATGCAGTTATTCCCGGTAGAAAATACAAAAAAATATACATTTCTATTACTATTAAAGTAAATAATTACACTCATTCCCTCAATGTGATACTTGTTTGTTTAACTGTATACAGAGAGCTGATCCGTGGAAGAATCGTTTATAATAATAAATAAAATAAACTCGACAAATATTCTTGTAAATAATAGGTAAAAGTTTGCGTCACACTGTTCATTTTGCTGGGCACGCCAGTGTGCCACGTTATCCGGTTGTGGCACACTGGAATATAGGTTATGGCTTTCTAATTTTTCCCAACTATTTTAACTGCTTCAATTGAAATGAATTTATAATAATAAGAGAGTGAATTTAGTCTTCTTACCCTTCGATTTAGAAATAAGGTACGCTAGAATTGTATATATAAAAAATAATAATACTCAGAATTTTATAGAGTAGTTTGTTTTATTCGAAATGACATACTTCCTGCAACTGTTTGGGTTGGAATTATTTGAAATCAAATCTTTAAGTTTTACGACCCACGGTTATACCGGCTAGGCTAAAGGACACGGTGATGATGAGAAATGAATGCAATGGTGGAATGAAAAATGTGGGAGAAAACGGGAGAACCCTGAGAAGACCCATGCACATGGTGTTTCTCCACCACAAAATTCACTTTGGGCTAGCTGGGTTCGAACCAAGGATCCCATGCACCAAAGGTGAACGCTTTATTACTGAGCCACCGCGGCCCCTCTGAAATTATTTATAGGAGAGAGTGACTACTTTTATGAAAACTTGATATCGAACACATTTGTTTAAAAATATCAGCTTTTTGTGAAATATTGCTTAATATTCAGGAAAACCTAAGTCAATAATAAAATAATAATAATAATAATAAAATAATAACAATAACTATTATTATTATTATTATTATTATTATTATTATTATTATTATTATTATTATTATTATTATTATTATTATTATTATTATTATCTTAAATTAAAAACTCTCTGGACCCAGTGCATTGGCACAATTCCACGAATTAAAAAGAATGTGTTTACTTCTCATATAAGTGCAGAAGGACTTAATCCCTGTTGCTTTCAATATATAAAAAAAAAAAAGTGTCCAACTGTCAAATGATATGCTACATAAAATGCCATATGCAACATAATGTAGTATAGAGTCATCATTCCAGGTTGTTTAAAGAACACTTTCGTTTTAGCAAGAAAGGAAGAAAATAGAAAATACTCAGTTTTAACCTAGTAGAAAGTTTGCAGATTTAAGGGAAAATGCACAGAGTTGTTGGATATAAATGTAGTTCGGATACATGGAGTAAGACACCGTAAATATTTTATTGTTTGAAATATACTGGGAGTGACCAAGCCATTACATATGGAAATATCGAAAGAGATACGTTAATGGTGTTAGTTGCAAACTTTTTTAGAAATGAAAAAATTAAGGAAATCTCTAAAACTCTGATATCACAGATCCAAATTGACTGACTGTTAAGTAAAACTGCTAAATCTGAGTAAAGAAAAAAAAAAGTATTAATGACCTGTGTTACAGTTTCAGACATATCATTCTCATATCAAAACTACGATAGAAGTAAATTATGAATAAAGGTGAATTCACAGTTCTGGAATACCAACAAATGATTTTGCTAGATGTAACTTTTCGGAAAACTTTTTTATAAGGCTTTAGATTTATTATTATTATTTTTTTTTTGTTTGTTTATTAGCTTCCCCATGCCGTAAACGTTGCCAACTCCTAGTGGCCCACTTGCCGGTAAATGGCGATCGTCGACATAGCGACACGTCGAAGGATTGCCGCTAGCGTGCCACTAGTGGCAGGGATTCGTCGAGTCAAAGCAGATATCTAGAATCGGGGGTATTGAAGTTACCACAACGTAAGAACGAGGACTTCATTTTGGTCCGCGCTCGTTTGATTTGTCACGGAGAATCGTAAAGGGACCAACATGAACTATCGCCAGTCATGTGCATGCGGTTATTATTATATATTATTTTTCCCTGACGAATTGTTATTATAAGGACAATACTTGAGTTCCGGGGGTCAAGAGTAACTCCTGCCTTTTCATCATGAAGTGAAAAATGTTGAGGTGGGTGCGTATAATTGTATGAATTTAGTTGGCAACTGTCGCCGATCACTAGCAAGTGAATATGGGAGAACTATGAAAAAAGTAAATAGACGCTTGCCATTTTGTTATAAAATTACATGACGAGTGCATTTGATTTGATTCCGGACAGTTGTCTTCAAATATACACGGTTAAAGAAGCACTCTGATTAGAAATATTAAAAAGAGTTCAACGATTTATCACTCTACAAGCTGTGTCTTCATAATCGCCTCCGTGACGAATTCGGAAGAACACGCAATTAGTAACCCTAAGGTTGATGGTTCACGCCCAGCTCAGGGCACTTCCGTTTTATTTTTTTAAAAATGTTTTTGGACTCATCTTGATGCAAAGAAATTACGTATATAGGCGATTTAACGTATTTTAGGGGAATAATTTTGTGGTTCGTTGGCGTTCCGTCGCTTCTCTGCCGGTGGTGATATAATTTTCAAAACGGAAGTGGGACCAATTTTTGGCTGCGGGGTCGCCAATTTTTGGGGACATGTCACTAGTTGCCCATCGGTGGTCCACCGACGATTACGGCATGTGATTGTCCCCTCAGAGTGAGGCAGATTGTAATCGACCAAGAGTGTTTTGGAAAAATGAGAAACATCTTCCGACTTCGACTTCTGAATAATCCGTTTAGGATCAGGTCGAATCAAGGCTGCGCCACGGGAAGGTAGAACAAGTGAGGCAATCGTTCCAAGCACTACGCTCGACAGCTTCCGTCTCATTCAGGACTTAGACTCTTCAGGAAAAATAAAAAGTTTATTACTTGTAATTTATTCTTTGAGTCAAAGTATTTTGCAATAAACCATCGTTTTGTAAGATATTTTTACGATTGTATACTATTAATTTCGAAAATTGTACTCATAATATAATTTCCCATCATGGATTTGAAAAAATCAAAGTTGGAACAAAGAAAGATCTCCGATCCACATGTCTCTTCATGTTTGATATGGAAGTCTCATCTTCATTATTTACCCTTAATTTATTTTAGTCCTAGGCAACGCGAATCGACGGGAAGGCTCTAAGTGAAAACATTCATTTAGATGGTTAAGTAATCAGGAAATTCCTGCTGTTATTTCACGAAACACAACAGATCTTGAGGAGAAAAAAAAATTTTGCTTACCAGGGGGAGGGAGTAAATCATCTGCTTACGTTTGCTTAACTACGAAGAAGGCAAGGGCGCCGATCCTGGGGGGCCGGGCCCGCTCAAAGCTCATGTAGGCCTCCTTTGTATTTATGAATATACAATATTTGGCATTATTTGAGTGTAATTTGTCTTAAAATCCTCATATATATATATATCTTCTGCATTTGAATGCCACCCCCCGAAATTTACAGAGAAATTGGCGTCCTTGGAAGATCTAGTGAAATGAATAAAAATGTGATACCGTAATACTTGAACAACTCTATCTAATGGAGGAAAGTAAATTAGTATTCAACACTTCTTTCAGTTTTAAGCATTTCAAAGATTCTCGTAATTTAGTAGCGTCCCGGATTTGCATTTTTGAAGTACGGGAACTTTATCTATACCTTAACGTGGAAATCGGTTTCGGACCATGCACTTAAGCCGCTTTGCCATAAGAGGCAGAAGGAGTTTTTCTTTCGATTTCCTTAGGAATATTGCGAATGGTATAACTTTTAAAACTATGTTTAAAAAAGAATACACATCGACATAATAAGATGATAATCTGATACCTAGGAAATATATTGAATTGTTTTTAATTTGTTCTCACGTTTCCAAAACAGTACTTATGCTTTTTTTATTCCAGCCTTTTAATATAAACATTTCAGACTATTGTCTGTTCTAGGACGATACAATTCTAGTTCGTGTATATGCTAGCTTTGGAAATACAGAAGAGTTTCGCTTATCCGACATAAACAGGCAGGCAGAACGCTGGATAATATGGATGTGTTAAGAAAAGACCTATTAAAAGTAAAACTTATGATATAATTTTACATATTACGCATCTAATAATAATGTTTTATAACAAATAACTGCACTGCACTGAATCAGGGACATATCCAGCGTGAGGGCCTGAGAGCTGTCTCTCTCCGAAACTCAAGCACTTTTTAATAAAGTTGCCTTTACCCTTTTGAGGTTCTTTTATATCAGTTTACTAGTAGTTAGTGTCCAAACTTTGGGCAATGTGCTGTTGTCTTGTTATAATTCTAAGAACACACCATAATGCCATTATACCAGGTGCAGTGGCGTATTTAGGGGGGTGGCTTCCGGGCTTAAGCCCCCACGAAATCTTACTTAGTATAGTAAAGTAAATGAAATATCTTGCAGAATTTTCACATTTTCAAGCAAAGCCCCCCCAAAAGTAAGCAAAGACCCTCCCGAAACAAAATCGTAAATACGCCACTGACCAGGTGGAATTAAAGAACAGTTTTAAATAGGATTAACATTTCGTTTCCGTTCTGTTTTTAACTTTAATATATTAGAACGATACACCCCATGTCTTCTTGCTATTTTTGTTATGTGATATACGTAGCAGACAGTTTTCTTTAGTTACATTTCTCTCGAAAATATGTTTCATTTTGTTTGTGCTATAATGCAGTTTCCAAAATAAACCGGTTTATAAATGAAATGTAGGAAAAAGTTTAAGAAAAGTACAGGACTGTTGCATTATTATTATTAATATTATTATTATTATTATTATTATTATTATTATTAATAATATTAATATTTAAAAACATTAGAATTACGTGCTTACGAGGATTCGTGTTGGGCCCCCTCCGAATAAAAAACCTGGATACGTGTCTGCACTGAATGATAGACGTATGAGTCAAGGTGTAGACGGGCGCGCAAGGCGATAGACTCCACAGCATGCAAAATAGATTAAGACCACAACTTGCAGATCTTCTTGCCGATTGGTGCTATTTGCAATGATATATCGGATCATACGGTATGTGGTACAAAGGATGGTCGGATAAGCGAGACCATGGTGTATTGGTGTTTCACGCACCTAAACCTGTAAAATGTTTGTATAAGCAATTATCTTTCACTCCCTAGCTAAATTTGTGGGTATGATCACACACCTTGCCTCATAAAGTATAGTCTTATAAAGAATTTTTTTTTTTTTTTTTTTTTTGCTAAAACCTAAAGAAAAGCCAACTATATTTTTTTTTAATAATGGCAAACTAGTCCACTTCATCACGATAAATCAGGTTTGGTACTAAGATATCTTTTTCTGTCCGTATATATCCTTCACACTTCGTTGGAGACAAAAATGTTTTCCCCCAAGAAAACAGCATGAACAGAAAACAATAACTATTAACAATAGTTCTCTAATCCTGGATAAATACGTCATTACAGCAAAATATCAGTAAGTTGTCCTTATTATATTGCTTCGGTTCTTATTAACATGAAAATTATGTTTTGTAAAAAAAAAAGAAAAAAGAAAAGAAAGAAAGAAAAAGAAATGGGAATGGATGGGATGGGATTCGATGTGGTGTCAAAATAATAAATTAACTATGACTCCGCCACTCTACCCACCGAACCACGGAGGCTACGTGGTGTTAGGTCCTCTTTTTAAAAGAAATAATCTTCATAACCATGGTCCGTATCGCTCCGAACCTTAAGATAAGAGTTTTTCTGTTTAATTTTATATTTTCGTACGACATCTTAGTTACAGAAGCTAATTTATATTTGGCAGGCAATCTACACACTAGGTTTTAACCAATAAATGCATTTTTGGTCATTTTTCGAGTCATTTGATGCTGCACGTAACTGGTACCTTCTCAAGTAACTTGAGAAGGTACCAGTTACGTGCAGCATCAAATATTACTTATAACATCACTTTTATAAAGCCAAAAAGCTAACCAGGATACTGTTTTTCGCTTCTCCTGCAAAATGCACATAGCAGGTTTTGAATTGCCGCCGACGATTTGCTTGTATTTTCTGGTATATAAATGCATTTAGGACACCACTTCCAGAACATAAACATGAACATTAAAGAGAAATAATTAGAATGATGGTATTGACAGTTTGAACTGTCCACTATTGAAAGGCTAGTGGAGCAATACAATATTACGCAAACTCTATTTTATATACAACAGTAGCGGTCGGTGACTTATGGAATGAGGGAAGCAATTGTTAAGGTAACAAATACTACAAACAATTGAAATGTTTTATAACGTTAGGCCTACTTACCTGTCATTTAAATTTTTCTTGTCAAATTCTTCGTTAATTACTCGATTATAAAATTCATAAATTTTAAGTCTATTCGTCTTCCTTTCCTGTCAAATTCTTCAATCACCCGTTAAAAAAAGTCACCACTGTTTAACACTTCACTTAAGTGTTAAATTTATTTTTCTTCCTTTCTTGTCAAATTGTTCAATTACCCGATCATTTAAATTTTAAGTCTATTATTTCTTTTTTGAAAAACTCTTGAATCAACCGATTATAAAATTCACTACCTCACTTAAATTTTAAAGCTATTCACTCCCTTTCTTGTCAAAC
The DNA here is from genome assembly GCF_964235325.1 of Thermobia domestica. Lineage (NCBI taxonomy): Eukaryota > Metazoa > Arthropoda > Insecta > Zygentoma > Lepismatidae > Thermobia > Thermobia domestica. Next base: position 280,415,053 of record NC_137454.1, on the reverse strand, counting down.
TCTTCAATCACTGGATTATAAAACTGATAATCACTTTCAGCTTGTTGCAATTTTAGCAGCTTCTTTTCAATAGATATCAGGGATAGGTCAGACAGTCTCTCTTGATCTTGAGTATTTCTGCAGAATGTATGAATTTGTCTAAGTGCAGAAAAAGAGCGTTTAGCAGTAGAACCTGTAACTGGAATTGTGGCAATCAGACTACAAAGTTTAGAGTTCTTTGAAAGCAGACGATGACAATCCAGTCCTTTTCAAATAGATAAGTAGTTTTGGAACACCCATTGGTAAATATTCATTTGTAGAATATGCAACACAGAGTTCGCTCCTGAGCCGGGAAAAATCGAAGTATTGGCCATAACTTTCTTTCAGTGAAAAAAATTCTGGATCTGGGAATGGTTTCTGTATGTTCTTTTCATCAAGTAACAGAAGAAATGTCAATTTTCCCAAATTACTGAATCTAAGCTCAAGCTGGCCGCATATATTTCACAATATAAACGACGATAATGTGTTTTCATATCACTACCGTCAATTGTGCAACGTCTTTTCCGGGAAGGACCTATATTTGTGTCACAATTGTTCCATACTGAATCAAAACTATTTCTTTTGACTTTCAGAATTTCCTCTGTTTCTTTTACTTTTTTAATGCAGTAATTTATATTAAGTGACTTTCTGGAGTACGTCGTAGAGGGAGCCCTTTAAACAAAATATTTACTGAACGTTAGTAGCAAGAAGTTAAACTCAAAGTCAGAAAGCACAGAATCAAATCCTCGGGCTTCATGATAAGTATCTTTATCCCATTCTTATGGATTATCTGAAATAGTATAGAACAGATTCGTCAAAACATTTCTGTACTCTACTGTTGTTTCAATAAGCCAATTGTAACTTCATCTAGTAAAACATACTTTAGGAAATCTCTTCTTAACTTCTGAATCTAAAGCTGCTATCCGTTTTGTGGAATTTGAAAAGAAAGAGGCAAAACGACTAAGTGTCATGAAAAAAATTTACATTCTTTGATAGCCGACACTGACTGGAAGAGTACTAAATTAAGCCTGTGTGCTAAACAATTAATAAGCAATGCATCAGGATATTTATCCCTAACTTTCTTTTGAGGGCCATTAATTTCGCCGGACATGACTGCAGCGCCGTCATTACACTGAGCTACTAGTTTGTAACCACTACAATGCTTCTCGAGGCCGAGGGTTTGGAAAACGTGTTGTGCTAAAGCGCTCGCAGTGCAATTTGAGATAACATCTGTACAGCCCAAAAATCGTTCAACAACTTCTCCATTGGGAAGAATGTACCTTAAACTGTTGAGAGTTGAGAATGTGATATCACTCGTTTCGTCTATTATCACAGAAATGAAAGATGAATCAGCTTTTTCCTTTTTAATTTAATTTATTATGACAGTGGCAACGCTCCGAATCAGGTAATTTTGTATATGTTTTAACAGTTCCGAAAATACTGTAGATGTTTGAAAATGGTTGTCAAAAACTTCATCATATTTTCTTAATAACTGAAGTAATTCAATATAGTTCCCCTGTTAACTGAGTCTTTATCTTCCAAGTGGCCTATGAAAGCCAAGAAGATAACTACATTAATCATACGACTTTTCTATTATTTTTCACATGCTCGTTGCTGGTCTAGCTGAAAGTCTATTCGTACTGAGCTGAAAGTTGTGAGACAGATTTGCGATCGAATATGATTTTGTGATTGCTGATGACGTTGCGTGACTTTCAATAAATTGTTCATGTCATCAAATCCTGACTGATTCCAAGTGCCTTTTTCGTTTGAAAATAACAGGCAAGGCTAGCAGTACAATTTTGAAGTTTTCCTACAACCAATAACCAGTCAGTCAGTCTTTTCATACTGTTGCTTATTGAAATGACAAATACAGCGTTTTGTTTTTGTTTGTATATGTGGCAGATCGGGTGTATATCGTTCTTGTGAAATTATTTCTTTTTTATCTTGAAAACTAAAGGAATTAAATGACTGGTCTTTTAAAGTTTCTAACATGCATGCACAATCTTGTATTTCCCCCACTCCACTCTCCTCACTGACTTGCGTCGACGCTGCCATAAGCAGGCACATAGCCAAGGAGGGAGAAGGTCCGGGGCGTCCAACCCCCCCCCCCCTTCGAGATCAGAAATGAAAAAAATAAGGAAGGATAAAAAATGAAATGAGAAAGAGAAGGATCAGCGTTAAAAATAAAAATAAAAAACTACAGGAAGCTTTTGGTTACTCTTTCCTAGTGATGAGCGCAAGAGTCTTGGTCTTGCAGTTTTTGCAAGAGTCTTGCATGCAAGACCAAGACCAAGACCAAGACCAAGACCGGAATCCCGATGCAAGACCAAGACCAAGACCAAGGGGCGCAAGACCAAGACCAAGACCAAGACCATACCTGCAAGACCAAGACCAAGACCAAGACTCTTGCGCAAGAGTCTTGCACAAGTACCAACACTACTTGAATTTTTTATAGAATGTAAAAAGGAAGAAGAAAAATCATTACATCTCTCACGTGAACTTCTTGGCTCCAGTAAAAATACCGCCGGAAATCGGTTGTTCACGAGACGTCCGACAGCATAATTCTATGAATTGTTACAAGCTATAATAACTTCAGTGTCTGATTTACTTTGGTCATCATTTGATCATTCACGACGGCCCATGATTGGATTTTGGGAAATCATATGAAGAATAGTTGTGTCCATAAGAAGTGGATAAGCAAAAATAAACTAGAGCATGTTATAGACACGGTAGCTCAGTGGCAGAGCGTTCACCTCTGGTACATGGGGCCCTGGTTCGATCGCAGCTTGCGCTATGTGAGCTTTTTTGGTGAACAAACACCCTGTGCGTGGGTTTCCCCGTTTCCTCGTACTTTCTTCATTCCACCATTTCTCATCATCACTGTTTCCCTTAGCTTCAGTGTTATAATCGTGGGACGTTAAAGTAGATATTTAATTTCATTTCAAAAACATATGAATGGTGTTCTTCTTCCAAAACTAACGGGAAATGTAGCATTGAACATCGGCAATTCCGTATACCATAGGTGCCGACTACATGGATATGGCCTTGGCTCTGAGGTTCAAGCATCCGTTGGAAATTTTTAATGTGTACTTATAAAATTAATATTGAAATAACATTTTCATGACATTGACAAAAACTTAGCGCATGTGACCGCAAGTTTGATTTCATAGGTGGATGCTTATACGTTGAATAATTGTTTATCAATATAACTTATAGCCCCCTTAAGTATACGGCATATCTAGGATTCAACGATATAACATTATACAACAATAAATAATCTATATTCACAACTGAGAGTGATTTCGTACTTATTTCAAATAACTTGAAGTTTGATGCCGTTGTTATGTATTTCTAATGTAGGTCAAAAGTATTTATATAAATTGAGTATATATATATATATATATATATATATATATATATATATATAAAGACAGACAGTTGAGTCGTTTTCAGTTTTCACTCAAATTATTCTAAAATATTGGGGCCACGGTGGCTCAGTGGTAGAGCGTTCAGCTCTGGTGTTTCGTGTACCGCGTTCGATCCCAGCCCCCGCCAAGTGAACTTTGTGGTGGACTACACCATGTGCGTGGGTTTCCTCGTGGTTCTTCCTTTTCCTCCCACTTTCTTCTTTCCACCATTTTCATTCATTTTTCATCATCACTGTCTCCTTTAGCCTAGCCGGCATAATCGTAGGACGTAAAACTCACAAATTTAATTTCATTTCATATTCTAAAATATTAAGAGGTTTAATTATTATTATTTTAATTTGTTCTCTCTTTTTTGCTCAATATTGCAAAACTTATCATCATCGTCATAATAATAGCTATTCTGCCATTATTGGCAGGCCACTTGCTGCAGCTGAGAAGCTTCGATGACTGTGGTCCTCAGCTAGTCTCTTAGTCTTAACGTAGCAATTTTCTGTCTTAATATCTTTCTTCAACTACGATCTCCTTCGCCCCCTCCCTCTAGCACGTCCCTCATAATACAGTTCCTCCTCAGCCAATGTCCTCCTCTTCATTACATCTAAAATTTTTCTTTTATCCCCTACTGCTACTATTTCTAAAACCTTCACATTCGTTTTCCGTTCAACTCAGCTGATTCTCTCCTTTTTTCTCCATGCCCACATTTCGAAAGTCTAACTGTTTCATCGTTTTTGCGTATGTTCTTTTTCTGCCCCATACAGTACATATTAGAATCAGTAAAACAAAATTTCAATATTTAATTGGGAGATTGTTCAATACAAAGATGAGCTAATCGTGGTAGGAAAGAAAAAAAAAATCTGACGCCTTTAGAGTGTAAAAATAATGTTGCAATTTATGGTATTTCAGTAATTTGTGCCGTCTTGGTTTTCTTTCATGCGTCTCACTGTCAGGGATAGCCACCCCAGTTTGGGAACCAGTGGAGTATTGGATCTGTTAAAACATATAAAAATATTACGAAATGTTGTGATTTATCTTATAAGTAGTGAAGCGTGATCACCCATTGAAAAAAAAAAGTAAAGGTCATCGCCTATGTTGTACAGTATCATCACACTTACACGAAGGTAAAATAGGCCCTAAATTACATTTAGAAACATACATTGTATTTCCCTCACTATTAACGCAATGTAGGATTTATTATCCCTTATATCCAGAGTAAAATTTACTTATGAAAATCATAGATTTCTTAAAAGCAAAACTTGCAAGACTCTTGCAAGCAAGACCAAGACTGGGTGTGCAAGAACAAGACCAAGACCAAGACTAGGTGTGCAAGACCAAGACCAAGACCAAGACCGAGGGTTCCACTGCAAGACCAAGACCAAGACCGCATGTGCAAGACCAAGACCAAGACCAAGACCACCCGGGTCTTGGTCTTGGTCTTGCATTTGCTCATCACTACTCTTTCCTGTGAGGGGATTTGTATTAGTTGCAATATATGGTGGTGAGGTGAGCGAGATATCCTGGCAGAGTCAGGGAATTTGAAATTTCTAGCAAAGTTACGGAATTCTCAGAATTTCTGCTTCTAGTCTGGGAAATTTCAAGTTTCCGAAAGCATAGTGCCGTTATGTAACAGCGTGGACATTTTTTATCATAATTTTTCGTTATCGCTTCTCCGCAGTATCAAATATGTTATTTAAAAAACAATTCTCTACGGCTCCTTTAACCTGTCATTTGAAACAGACACTAGTTGAGGGAATAATAAAAACAAAAATTTATGAGGAAAGAAAGTTCTCTTAACACTTGATTCAACAGAGAAAGGAACGCAGATATTGTAAAATATTTTAAAAAACTTTATTGAGTATGTATCCTCATCGCCATAAGTGCCTTTACATCGCAGTGACGGGTATGTGACCGCGCAGTACTCCAAGGAAGGGATGGTTGTATAAGAATTTTTGATTAATTTTGAAGAGTTTTTATTTTGACTAGGGAATTAACATAGGTATAGGGAGTAAAGACACAGATTTGAAGCATCAGTGCACAAAAAGATTCGTATTCTCAGTTTTTCCATTTATTGCTTTATATGTTAAGTTAAACACCACAATATGTATCACTGATATCGCAGATCGAATTATTTTGTAAAACCGTGTCTGTAACCTATTGTCAAAACATTCATCTCAAGACATGATGTAGAGAAAAGAGAAAGAGATAAGACATCTGTAATGTATGTATAATTACTCAATAAGTAATTATAAGTAAATTAGACTCAATAAGTAATTGTAGAAATTAGTTAAAGGACACGTAAGAGAGCGAAAAGGAGGTCTAGAAGTCTGAACTCTTTAGAAACGTCCTAGATAGGTGAAAATATAGTTAAAAATTGCAAAAGGTATCACGTAATTTATCTTTCTTTTCTTATATTCTACTATACTTTTTTCTTTCATATCCAAACATCTCTATTCAGAATTACGAGATAAAGGTGAAGAGAGAAACATTTCCATCTCAAGAATTATATCAGAAAAAAAATCTTTTGACTTAAGCTAGATTCGAACTCGTAACTCTTGAATCCATAACTCTGTGCTCTAGCGATTGAGCTAACAATTGCTGTTGCAAAAGCCTGATTTCTACAACTACCGGTTGCTGAATGGTGTGTATTAACGAAATTGGCCGAGATAATTGCTTGATATAGCTATTGCAATAATAATAATAATAATAATAATAATAATAATAATAATAATAATAATAATAATAATAATAATAATAATATTAATAATAATAATAATAAAGAAGATGATGAACAGAATTTAAAAAGTCGCATTGTTAAAAGTTTGGTGTGCGAAGTTAGTCCTCATATGAGATTTTATTAATTATCTTATATATAAAAGAGAACGCACAAATCCTTTGTTCGAACTGGCCACCTGGAATCTCTAACCAGGTAAAAAAATAGGGTATCCGTAGCTGGCGGAGAAAAATAAGCAAGTCCTTTAGTATTTCCATCCCCATTTGTTGATTTTATTCGCGATCTTCGTTTATACGGTTGGATTACTTGCCTCTTTGGGGTTTAGGAAACAACCGTCGAATTGATTATAAGCCTCCACGGAGGTAAACAGGCGTAATTGATCATAAGTTGACGACCTTGCTATTTCTTTGGCTTTTCGATTTATTTTATTCTCTCCTCTTCGGAGGTAGAGCTACCGAAAATCAGTTGACGACCTTGGCATCTCTACCGGCTAAAGAATATATTTTCTACTTACTCTTTCATTGCAAAGAAATAGGTCCTTCCTATGATGGCCACGGGACACCACCCAGGGTTACCTGCTCAGGTTCTCGATCCACCCGCTAGTGAGAAACGCAAAGCTCGCAGAAGAAATTCTACTGCATCAAATTCTTCCTGCAACACCGAATCGTGTTCGGTACGCTCGCGTTCTCGATCACCACTTGTGTGCGATACTTTTGTGCAACCAGGTACACCTCCATCAAAACGCCATCACACAAATCGAGACACCGATGACAACCATAGCGATATCGATCAGGACTTCCCAACCCTTGAGTCTACTCTGAAACCGAAGTGGTATCCATTCAAACTCACCAACTATGATACTAAATTCGAAAATCCAAAACTTCTGCTCCAGCAGATCACTAAATATCTTCGAAGGGAAGCTGTATCGGAAATTATCAAAACTCGGAATGGCATTATTATTCGATCTACTGATCCTCGATTTGCAACCATCATTCGCAATAAGTTCTCTTACGAGATTTTCGGCAAGCAAGCCAAGCTTGAAAAGCTGCAACCACCAACTGCTAAACAACCTCCGCCGCCCAGGAAAGCACCTTTCTTATCTGTAGTTATCCGTGGCGTCGACCCTATCATCCAAGACGGCGAAGTAGAGGAAGAACTGAAGCTCGAAGGCATTGACATCCATAAGTGCATGCGTATTCGCAATAACCAAGGCCCGACTTACATGGTGAGAGTCCTAACGAATTCGCAAGATGCGATTGACACACTACTTTCCAACGGCGCATACATCTTTAAGAAACGCCACCGTGTAGAACCTTCTCGAACTGCACAACCCTTACCGATTCGATGTGAGAGGTGTCAAACATATAACGACCATACTACAGCTAATTGTAAGAGAGCTTCGAAATGTGGTTATTGCTCTGGTCCCCATGCTACTAATCAGTGTACAAATCTGAAAACGCCACCTGTTTGCTCTGCCTGTCCTGAGAGTCATCCGACATACAGCTTTAAATGTAAATCACGCCCAGCACCTGACACCACAAAACCAAGTCTAGTTGTTCCAGTTCGGCTTCATACAACACAGCAAACTCAAATGCCTCCTGCACAAACGCAACAAACTGTAACTGTAGCTCAGCTACTCTCCTTCATAACCATCGCCCTTCAAAACATACATCCCTTTGATAGGCCACATGTTCTTCAACAAATTCAATATGCTGCCAGAAATGTTTTTCATATTAACCTCAATGCTACATACACCGGACAATCTGTTTATTTCCACGCTGCCCCCCTCGAAACAGCAGTCTAAGCATAAAGTGATCATGGAACTTGTGTTTATATTTCTTAATATCCGATCGCTACTAACGCACAAGCTTTTGTTCGAGCATCTTCTTCTTGAAGAAAAAGCTAACGCATTCCTATTGAATGAAACGTATCTTACATCCAAGCAAAGCTGTAAGATACCACAGTATCAACTTCTACGTCACGATAACACTGTTCCAGCACAACGCGTAAATGGCGGCGTAGCTATTGGCTATCCTGTTACTCTTGCCATCCGACAACATTTCCTCACATTTCGACTTCCGGAATACCTTATAGTCACGACGTATTTTCGCCAACTGTATGTCACTCTTGCAACCATCTATATACGTCCAGGTCACCCTATCCCACTTAACTTCTTTCATTATATCTCCAATAACTTCCGTAACTATATCATTATGGCAGATATTAACATTCATAGTCGGCCAGAGCGAGAGAAACAACAGTTCATTAACTTCATTGAAACAAACACGACAGGCATCATTCATCAACTTCCAGCGCACACACGACCCATCTCACAAACCACCCCAGACATTGTGATTACCTCTGCCTCCCTTCATAATCGCTGTAATGTTACAGTTCTGGGGAATCTGGGTAGCGATCATTTACCAATCAAGTTAACAATCACATGTTTAAAATCTTCTCAAACCCTATCCAGTCATACTGCTCGACGTATCCTGCGTTTCGATAAAGCAAACTGGGAAGCTTATAGAACTGATACAGCTACTGCGTTGGCGGAAACTCCTAGTCCAGAAACCGAAGAAGCACTTTATACTACACTAGATACTATCAACACAGCACTTCAAAATGCCGGGAATAAACACATCCCTACTACCAAGCTTACTTCTCCAAGCCGTCCTCCGTTACCTCCGCAATACTTACCTCTCATACGACGTTCCAGAGCCCTTTACAAAGAATATATCCGTACCAGAAACGAAGAAGCTCTTCGTCATCATCGTCAACTTCAACGCACCGTCTCCAATTACCTTAAAGCTTATAAATTACGCAACTGGATAAAAGCCTGTAATTCCTTAGCCGAAACAGCTCATCCAACACAATACTGGAAGCGCTTCCGTCAGCTCACAGGACAATCCACTCGTACTTCATATCCGTTAATAGATAAAGATTCCCCACTACAAGGTGACAAGGATAAAGCCGACGCTTTTGCAACGTATCTCCAGGGAATCTTTACCCCGTTACCACCTGCATACTCTCAGCGTCTTCATCCGGTTGAGAAACTTAATTTTGACACCTTTTGTCTTCAACCTGACATCTCTCACACTTTCCCGCACAAGACTGCTCTTACAAAACCAATTACAGTAACGGATATAACTCGAACTGTCCAGAACAAGAAAAATACTGCACCTGGTTTCGATGGGATTACTTATCGCCATATTAAAGAAGCGCCTTATCACCTGCTTTACCTTCTTTCTCTCATTTATACATTCATCCTGCGGACAGGCTTTGTTCCTTGTGAGTGGAAGACTTCCAAAACACTGATGTTCCTAAAACCACACAAACCACCAAATACTGTCTCTTCTTACCGGCCCATTCAACTTACTTCTGTGTATTGCAAAATTCTTGAAAGAATCCTTGTTCGACGCCTTCATTCTTATCTAACAGAACGTAATATAATCCCTCTGCATCAGGCTGGTTTCCGCCCCGGTTTTAGTATCAATGATCAGTTACTTCGTCTGTCTAATATTATTACCAATCAGTTTAATACACAATTTCCATCTTGTCTAGTGCTCTTCGACCTGGAAAAGGCATTCGATAAGGTATGGCATGCAGCTCTCATATATAAACTTATCCGTCTGACACTTCCCATATCATATATCAGGTTTATCTATAATTTTCTGCACAACCGTATTGCTTATGTTGCTCTTAATGACACTCTCTCGCACCCGATATTTATTCTTTCTGGAGTACCACAAGGGTCTGCCTTATCACCTTTGCTGTATCTTCTCTATGTAGCAGATATGCCACCATTGCCGCCAAACACACATATCTTTCAGTATGCAGACGATACTGCATTTCTTACATTAGGCCGGACTATTCACCGTATAAGTACTGAAATTAATGCAGCAATTCAAACTTTTCTCACCTGGTGTACGAAGTGGCGTTTGAAACTCAACCCAGATAAAACACAAGCAATAGTCTTTCTCCCGCCAAAACGCAGATCACGGGTACATCGAAATCCTTCACTACTGAATATCCAAGTAGATAACATGCGGGTTCATCCAGCTAAACATGTAACGTATCTGGGAATTATTTTTGACCACCACCTCACTTGGCGCCCTCACCTTCAGAATGTAATACAGAAAGCATATAACAGGATTAACCTCCTCAAACGCCTCACGGGTACTACTTGGGGACCACGAGCAAATACCATTCTTAATACCTACAAAGTTTTCTTACGACCAGTCCTGACCTACGGATTCACTGCATGGATAGCCGCACTCCAGCGTCATTATGAAAAACTGAAGATACTAGAACGACATGCCATACGAATAGCCTACAGAATAAAACTTCCTAGTCCCACTCAAGATCTTTACGACATTATGCCTTTTCCACATCTTCTGTTCCATCTTGAAGCTTTACGGACGAAGTATATTATTAACCGATTCGAGTCCCGGCATCCGTTACTCCTCACCACAATGCAAGCAGACATCCCGTTCAATCCACCTCGCAAATTACAGGATACACCTTTGTCGCTACTCTTTGCACTTTACCGCTATACCCTACCTCCAGATCATCCGGATTTTGACGCAGTTGCAGCTTTTTCATCATCCGTCGTTCCTCATTACATAGCCCCTTCATCCTCTGCACAATAACAACCTTATGTCTTACCAGGGCACCGTTGGTCTTCATCACGTCCAAAGTTGGACAGAACATAGCATTCATCTGGTACACTATCACATCTGTGTTGTGTTGAGACAGTGCACTTCATGTTCCTCTTTTCATTTACTTCTTCTACTTTTCTTTTTTACCATGATCAAATAAAATAGAACCTGAATAAAATAAAGATTAACTCCCCGTGTAACCAAATTGCACTTAGACCATCTATTGTACTTGTATTAGCAACACCAATACGTATCGTAACCTATGCCAAAGAGAGGGCGTAACCCTCTACTGGCTGGGAGTAGGAACTTATTTTATAAAGATAAAGCAATAAGATGAATAAAACTTTCAATGTTACCCTATTCCCGTACCACAAAAAAAAAAAAAATCCTTTGTTCCCTCATCACGCTAATACGGCTGAACCAATTTCTTTCATTTTTGGGGGGTTATTAGGATTTGGACCCTAGATGGTTTTTATCATATCACTTTAATTTTCAATTACCAGTGCCTTGAGATAATTGACCATTCAAGTGTCCATAACGTACAAATCCTTTGTTAGTTCATCATAGGTAAAAATAAACGTATTTATATGCAACCCGCATGACCGTGTCACTCGGCGGGTTAACATAAATGACAGGCGATATAATGTTAACATTTACTGCAATCTACTATGGTTTTTATCATATCACTTGAAAGCGAAAAAGTAAAAATTATCTAAGTAACAAAGTTTATTGCGTTCCGGGGTGACCCCAGCGAAGCGGGGTGAACACTGCTAGTATATAATAAATGTAAGCGTGGTTTATTCGTGCGTGCTACTCAAACTGCGCAAATCATAAGGGTTTTACGCGTATGGTACAGTAGCCTTGCGTCCTCCAACCGTGAAGAAAGATTCGGTTTGAACCTATGCGTGTCCTAAGAGGAAGGAGGAGATTCAAAGAAAGAAAAGTGGTTTAGAAATTATGCAAAAATAGAATATCTCACGAGGTGAGGTGATATAGAGTTCAGCGTGTCTTTCAGCTGTGACTCTATATAAGATGTGCATCTACGACTTAACGTGGAACCCGAACCACACGACTCCTGCCGGGAATCGAAATCCGTATCATCTCTAGCTCTATCATGAGAGACACACAAGGGCGCCCATATTGTGGTTTTCAAAGGGGGCAAGTATAAGCGACATTTCAAATATAGTTGCAAAGGACCCCGCACTTTTCTTATGGAAAGTGGCTTTCGGCTAATGTTGTTGAAACTTCGCTGGTTGATAGTTCTTAACATGTGGATCAAAAGTCTCAATGGGCACAAAGACCGAAATCTACTCCTTCCCCCCAAAAAACCGCCTCCAAGTAGCTGGGGGGGATTGAACTGATTTCAGCATGTAAAACAATTTGTTGTTTTAATCAACTCAACAAGGACCCCAAACAACCACATGTTAGACTATCAAACTACTCCACTTGATACCGCCCTTTGCCCCCCACATATCCCCCCAAATATTCCAGTAAAGGAATTGCATCGCGGTATCCTCTGTCTACTAACAAAATGACCAGGATTATGATCAAAATGTTATTCAAGGTTACTACTGTACATGTCAAAGCGGTGCTCATACATTAGGTACATGTGCACACGTTGGAAGTGTCTTGTGGTATTTAGGCCATGCACGACATTTACAGAATATTAGATATCCCGATGACTCATTGCTAAGTACCACATTAGATGCGGCAAACCGAAATGATGAAAATAATGAACAGATAATTGATGAATTATTTTAACACCGTTCAGAATTAAGATATCTGTGGTGGGTTTTGGTAAAGGGCAAGGGTGGAGAATAATTCTACATAGTGGCTGAAGTATCAAGGAATGTTGCGTACTTAAACAGCGATCTAAAAACACTCTAGTCTACTACGGTTTGTGGCTTCGACGTTTTTATCCACCATATTGGATCTGCAATCTTGAATTCAAGAATTTTGACCTCAGATTCGTAACCAACGACCCAAAATACCCTAGTAAAAAGCTATTTGTGGCTACATTCAGGAGTTTCGTGTTTGTGATCCGCCATATTGATCCTCCATCTTGAATTCTAGAACTTTCACCTCAGATTCGTAATCAGCGATACGTGAAACCCATTATATTGTCGGTGAGACCAAAACTGTAGGTATTTCAACACATACGCGCAACTATAAACTACAGTAATATGGAACATCCGTAAGGTAATTCGCGGGGGGGATATGTGGGGGGCAAATGGCGGTGTCAAGTGGGGTAGTTTGATAGTCTAATATGTGGTTGTTTGGGGTCCTTGTTGAGTTGATTAAAACAACAAATTGTTTTACATGCTGAAATCAGTTCAATCCCCCCCAGCTACTTGGAGGCGGTTTTTTGTGGGGAAGGAGTGGATTTCGGTCTTTGTGCCCATTGAGACTTTTGATCCACATGTTAAGAACTATCAACCAGCGAAGTTTCAACAACATTAGCCGAAAGCCACTTTCCATAAGAAAAGTGCGGGGTCCTTTTGGGGTAAATATTCAAACAATTTTGGGGTTTTCGATCTAGCAAAGTATAATTTCCTCTAGAGGGGGCAATCGCCCCCTCTTACCCCCTTAATGGGCGCCCCTGGAGACACAGGGACATGCAAAAATAATCGAAAATAAACCATATTAATCTTAAATCCATAGCTTTCGAGTACATGAATTATGAAACCTTCTATATCGTTCACATCAAAGTTTAGCATTATCTTCATGGAGGTTTAATGGGAGGGGTGAAAATTTAATAATTCTTAATTGAAAGATACGAGTGTCTATTCAATAGTTTTCGGGGTTATTGAAATTAATAATTACACTCCAGATACCATTAAAGCCCAAAGCTTTACTCTTTCGTTAGCAGGAAGGTTATTCATTTACTTAACTCAGGAGACCTTAAAGTTAAGGATATGAAACTCGATGCATATATTTCTAATTCAAAATTATTAGATACGTATTGTAGCTTAGACTTCTAAGGAGGGGAAGGGTCAATTTATGCAATGATTTCCTACACATTCGAGTAAAATACTGTTCCACTATATTGCGAAAACTCATTTCGAGTAGTGTCATTGCTAATAGGTTTTCGTATTTGTTTAGACCCCTACTCATTTATAACAGAATCTCACTTTTCCTGTAACACCTAAGCAAGCACTTAGTAAAGTAAATGCCATTAAAATCTATATTCATAGGACAGTGGTGCAAATGCAGTTGAGCTCTTCGGCAATCTTTAGCATGGAAAGAGAAAAAAGCCACCACATTGATATTGGAAAAGTAGCTAATAAATTCCTCCCCGAAAAAGGTCACCCGCACATTTATTTTACAGATGGTGGTTTATAGCTATACGTAAGTTTGTTGAAATTGCTCCATAGTTGTGGGGGCGAGACACTGAAGCCATCCGTAATAAGGGGGGAAGTGGCATGTAAAAGTACTCAATATGAACAATATTAATATCGAAATCGTTATGGTATTAGTTTTCGTGGTCGCAGATGAATAGTGACGCTGTCAATGTTGCTTAAGTTCAAGTTAAGCCTTGGTTGGCATGGAGGTCAGAGTGGAAGGGTGACAGGCAAATAAATAAATAAATAAATAAAATAAAATCGAAAACATCCTTTATTTGTGTCGAATATATATTTTTCGGGATCTCTGACATAAACGGTAATATTCCAGATGTGGTATATGACCAAGGTTGGCCCCATTCGCATGCGGTTTCAGATTCAGATTTCAGAACAGTTCCTTTGACTTAAGTTTCAATACACTTAGAGTGAGGAGTGGTAATACACAAATACTGGCGTCACATCCGGACCTATCAGAGGTATGATTTCCGGGGAACTGTCGTTGCTCCAGGGAGGCATTACCCCATGATCAGTCCCTAAAATTCTTACTGCTTTACAGGAGCGTAGGCAAGAATTTATTTCAGTGATCGAAAGCATTTTTAGGGTTAAATTATTCAGATGGTAATGTATACGTATACTAAATTCGTTTGAAATCCCTCCAGGAGCCCATGTTGCATCGTACGTTCAACTGTACTTTTTTCTGAATCAAAACTTTCTCTCTCTCTCTCTCTCTCTATATATATATATATATATAAAACACTAACAGGATCGGTTGTAGACATTTTGTAAGTGTAAATAAACAATATTTAGTCGCCCCCGCCTAAATGATAATAAAAGAATAGAATGCTGTAATGGACAAAAATTCTTCAGATAATTGTTACAATTACAAATTTCTTCAATATATAATAAATCAGTCTTCCTGTGAGTATTAAAGAAAAATGGCGAAATTAAACCTAATTAACTGTGGATGAATCCTGAGCAAAGTTCCTGTTTTAATAATTTATATTTTTTTTTATTAAATAAGCACAGGAAACAACTAAAATGTATGCCTAAGAGGTATTTTGGCAAATACAGTTGAAACATAAAAGTCGAAATAGAATAAAACTAATGAGCTTTAAGTCTAACATTATCACAGGTTTGATTTTGACAAAGAGATATGCTCTTACACTTCATTAAAAGGATATTTAAATAGTGTTTTCTAGTGATACAAATATGGTAGTTAGCTTAATTTCTCGTTTTCTTTGTTACTGTAAAGTTCATGTTATAAAGACACTTTCTGGCTTTCATTTTGGCAAAATCTCTTATTATTGCAACAATATCAATTTCATTCAGAATGTAATTTTCAATGGCCATCAAAGCTAGTCCATTTAATCGTTCTTGAGATATACTTGATTTCAAATAATTCTTTATTAATTTTAGTTAAACTAGTTCAATACACAACAAATGACAAAAGTGTGTGTCTTAATTGATATTTAATTTGTCCTCGATCCAGTGGCAGCACTTTAAAATCAGATTCCTTCGCAAAAATTCTTTTCAGGGCCCTTTAGGCCTATAGAACAATTCAATTCTTTCATGTTTTTTTCCAACATAAACGTACGAAATCAGGCAGTAACACAATGTAAACTCAAGCAAAGATGCACCCAAGATTTTTCTTTCGGGTCCGAAGATTTTTCGGAATAGCCTACAAATGCAAATAATTTTGTGTATCTGCCCCTGAAATTGTGCTAATTGAAGGATCCAGACTCTCAGACTACTCAGTGTTTCGTCCACACATATTTTTAGGGGGCCACTTTCCCCCGGGAGGAGATCAATATAATACGTCTGAAATATAATAATAAATAAAAGAGTAGCAGCTGTGGCCCTCTGAATACTAAGTGTACCTCCCCGGAAGATTTTTTCTGAAAGGAACACTGCACCTATTAGGGATGTCCACGAGACAAGATGTGTAGCTGTCTCGTCTCGAAAATGTGTTGTAAAAGTGATGTCTCGACTCGAAAAATGTATATTTCTCTATTGGAAGAACCGTGTCTCGACTCGAATTTTGTCTGGAAAATCCTGTCTCGATTCGTCTCGTGCGCATCCCTAGCACCTATGTCGGTGCATCCCTGAACACAAGTAACTAATAATCAAAACTACTTTGTATTAGAATTATTACTAATTTAAAATATCGCTCCATCTAAATTTAATAACAGAGAATGGATTAATAATTATTGTTATACTGTTATAATAAAACAAGCATCTGTATATGCTGCTGTGATTGAAAGTGAGAGTACTGAAAAAAAACTACTTGTCATCCAAATGGCCTTTCATCGCTTTCGATTATATCCTTTCAAGTTATATACTTATATGCCGCGTGAAAACTAATTGTATTCAAACATATTTTGAAATACATGAAATTTATTTCAGACCCGTAACAGAAATGACCGTATCGTTCCATTTTAATTCAACAATTAAATTACTGCAATCAGGTAAAATAACCTTACAGTTTCAAAAGAATGTCGACCTGCAAATGCTTCGTTAACAGTGACTGGTATTGACAACTCCCCACCTCAACATTTGTATGATTTTGTCCAGAACGCGAAAGAAACCTTTTAGAGCTTTCGGTTGCCTCTTATCTTCTTTCATGTTTTGTAGCTTTCTTTTCCGATAAAATGCTCACTTGGTTTTATATCGTTGCTCATTATTATTACATGAAAAACAAAGTACTATTAAAAAGTGAAAGCACACATCATTATAAATTTAAAAAATAAAACGAAAACGAAATGACTTAGGATAGAAATGAAAATCTTGACGAACGACAAATGAACTAATAGATATTTAACAAAGTGAGCATTAAGCAGTGGACAGCGATTTGAGCCATTAGGAACTTAAGTTAAAATTTCCCTCAAATGATTTTTAAAAAATCCATTTGTACCGCCCGTCTTTTCTTAGTATTCGCTCCACTCCCTGGGCGGATGGACAAGAAAAGCCTACTTGCTTGCATAGGGGCCCGAAGAATTTTTTAGAGGGGTCATCTTCCTGGTTGGTATATTACGTTTGGTATTTTTATTTGTATTAAGAAAATCTTAAGTCTCCGTCAAATTCAATCTTTGAGTCTTTGGTATATTTGGCAAGGGCAAATCTTTCGTGTGCCTTATTCAATATTATGAAAAAGGAAGGAGAGTGGAGGTCTTAATTTGATCAATATCCATTTAAAGTGTTATGTTCTGTATTTCAGAAAATGGTATTGTAAACTGTATCAGGAATCTCCTTCCTTCACTAAAGAGTGGGCCTTATTCTGGTATGAAAGAGTCGGTATACTTGCACCGTTAAATATAGGTAACTTACTCCCATCGGTCTATTATTTAAAAGAACTCTTATTGGAGGGCAGTTATTTACAACGAGATCCGGCTCTTTCTTCTCGAGAGCTTGCAAAAAATTTGTACAATACAAGGTTACTTTCTGACCATACCACAGTCTCTCGTGTCGAAAGAATAAGTCCCACCTTTTGCTGAACGCAAATTTGGAAAAATATAAATAGTCCTGTCATACCACAATATATACGCATTGAGTGGTATAAAGTCGTACATGATCTTCTTGTTACACCTGCTCGGTTAGTACGCATTAACTTACTTGCAAACAACGTATGTCACTCTTGTGGACAGGAAGATGATTCTCAACATCGTCTCACGACGTGTTCTAAGGTTTTACCAATATCGCATTTATTACGGGCCATGTTAGGATATATATGACACTGTGGAATTCAAGCATTCCCAGATACTTTATTACGCCTTCCTGATTTTTGCTATATGCCGCAGCCTAAACAAAATTCGATGCTCTGGTTGTGTGCTTATACGGTGTACTATCTGGTTACTCATGTAGATTATTCAGAATACCAATACAAATTGTTTATGTACGGTGCGCATGTCAAATGTCAAAATGTTCCTTCTTGTTATGGATTTTTTGCTAATTATTTGAAGTTTTTGTTTCCCCCTCATAACTTGGGGCGGTTTTTTGATCAGTAGCTCTGTTGTATAATATGTAGTTTTTGTTAAATTGCACAAATGTATTGTTAGCTGTTAATAAATCAGTTAAAAAAAATCGGTAGAGCACAGACTTATGGATTCAAGGGTTACGAGTTCGAATCTAGCCTAAGTCAAAAGATTTTTTTCTGATATAATTCTTGAGATGGATATGTTTCTCTCTTCACCTTTATCTCGTAATTCTGAATAGAGATGTTTGGATATGAAAGAAAAAAGTATACTAGGATATAAGAAAAGAAAGATAAATTACATGATACCTTTTGCAATTTTTAACTATATTTTCACCTATCTAGGACGTTTCTAAAAAGTTCAGGCTTCTAGACCTCCTTTTCGCTCTCTTACGTGTCCTTTAACTAATTTCTACAATTACTTATTGAGTCTAATTTACTTATAATTACTTATTGAGTAATTATACATACATTACAGATGTCTTATCTCTTTCTCTTTTCTCTACATCATGTCTTGAGATGAATGTTTTGACAATAGGTTACAGACACGATTTTACAAAATAATACGATCTGCGATATCAGTGATACATATTGTGGTGTTTAACTTAACATATAAAGCAATAAATAGAAAGACTGAGAATACGAATCTTTTCGTGCACTGATGCTTCAAATCTGTGTCTTTACTTCCTATACCTATGTTAATTCCCTAGTCAAAATAAAAACTCTTCAAAATTAATCAAAAATTCTTATACAACCATCCCTTCCTTGGAGTACTGCGCGGTCACATACCCGTCACTGCGATGTAAAGGCACTTATGGCGACGAGGATACTTTTTATAATAGTGAATATGTACTTTCAAAACAACACCGACAATGTTTGGGAGGTGATTCCTGACACCAAGATAAGACAAAAAGTATAGACCAATCTGGGTGCACAAATGCTTCCTTTTGGAGTTATAGGGTGCGAAAACATGAAAAAAATTAACTTTAAATGTCCATAGCTCCACAAGTATAGGACCTATCGTAGTCGGGCCAAGACTTTACTTACGAACTATTATGTGCCCTACCCAAAAATGCATGTTTCAGAATCCTGAGATACTTCCACAACAATTTTTATATGGGGGTTTGGTAACGGGCATATAATTTGAAGTACTCACCAATTACATCTATAAAAAATTGTTGCGGAGGTACCGCAGGATTCTGAAACATGGAAATTTGCATAGGGCACATAGATCCCATACTTTTGGAGCTATGGGCCTTTAAAGTTCATTTTTTTCATGTTTTCGGGAACCAATAACTCCGAAAGGAAGCATTTGTGCACCCAGGTTGGTCTATACTCTTTGTCTCGTCTTGATATCAGGAATCACCTCCCAAACGTTGTCGGTGTTGTTTTGAAACACCCTGTAATAGTTGAGGTCAATAAAAGGAAAATTCTTATATTCGGATGAAGAGAGAAAGGACGTTAATATTATAAAATCTTTTTAAATACGTTTTTGTTATTATTTTACTCGAGATTTCTTTATAGTTTGTTATTAAAATACTTAAACACATATCCTCATTTTATTGTTCTAACAAACCAATATATGTTGCCAATAAAGTAATTTAGATTGATCGAGCTCTTGGACCTTCAGTATTTCATATTACCCCCCCCCCCCCTTCATTACGAAATCCAGGCTAAACGAACCAATATCTGTTTCAATAAAATAGTTTAGGATGATCGAGCCTCTGGTTTGATGACCACAATATTTCATGTCACGGACTCCCCCCTCCCCCTTCACGAAATCCTGGCTTAGTGCCTACCATAGGTTAAAGCTGATGGAATGCAAACTGAACAGTCATTCCCTTCCTAGCATAGCCGCCACAAGCATTAGGAAAGAGATGCACATTACAAAGCTGCGAAATAATCCAATTTTTTCTTGAAGAAACCAAATACAATCCTGAACATCCAAATTTTAACTCATTAAAATGAATATGTATAAATACTCCGCGAAACACTTTGGGCTATTTCACTTGCAGATCGGAACGCAAAAAAAAAAAAAAAAAAAAATCGCACTACACCCGCACATACTTGTTTCTAGGGAATGCTTGCTAAAATGCATTCTAGGGTGGTCCTTATTTCTCAAGTTGTGTATATCTGAGACCGCACCCCTTAATCTTTTTCCTTTTAATGAGAAAAGTGTTACCTGTAAATTTTAGTTCGTTATGACAACGATAAATGGTGCAGCAAAGACATTTTAATCTTTATAGGAATAAGATTTAGAAAACAATAGTTTCCTATGTTGCTCAATAGATGGCAATACATGCACAGACTTAGATTATTCTTTCTAATCCCATGTCTTAAGTAATTTGGAGCAGATTTATGAACAAAATTAAATTGTAAATAATAAATAAATTTCAAACAATTATTTTTTACGACCATTTACAACTAAATCGTTCTGTCCTTTGTTCTTAACTACAACTGTTATTGTAAATAAAATAATTTTAGACTACTTGTAACATGTATTTGAATTTTTTTTTTGTGTCCTAGCCTCTCTTATATCCTAGCCTCTCTTATAGCTGTTAATCTGTTAGCGAGGATCAGGTGTAGCATACGCACTTGTGAGCACCACAGACATACGCTATTTAGGGGATTGACGAAAGTTGACACTTTCGGAGGGTCGCTTGTATTTTTGGGATTTCATCATTATCATTCGTCGTTCTTTTCACTTCACTTCTCACTGTAGTTAAATCACACGGACAGATAGTGCTGGTCCTTGGACCAATGCACAAGAACCTACCCCCATATGTGGGGCCACCGGCTCCTGGCTCTGCTACAGTAGACCGTGACAATGTGTCTCGCTCCGGTCGTACCAGGCACCTCTCATGGGGTAGTCAAACCAGTTTACGAATAACTAGACCCAGAGATCGTACTGATTCTGGTGACTCGGCACACTCCAGTAAACGGCCTCGCGATAGATCTCGGTCTCCTGTTCTGACTACCAACTTGGACTCTGCAATGGACACTGCTACCGCTTCTTCTTCTAATTTATACAACACCAAAGAACCAATCTTTTCATTTCTACTTACTGATTTCGATACAAAATACACCCATCCTAAGATGGTCTTTCTACAAATCATCAAGTACTTACCACGAGCCAGCATGGAAACGATTGTTAAAACTCGGAATGGATTTATCATTCGTTCTAAGGACCCGAATTTCGGTACAACACTCCGAAATAAGGCATCTTATGAGATCTTTGGTAAAACTGCGAAATTAACAAAACAAACTGATAGGAAAATCAAACAACCACCACCTCCTCGAAAACCACCCATGTTTTCTGTCGTTATCAGAGGAGTGATACCCGAAATAAGCGATGACGAGGTTCTTGAGGAACTCAAACAAGAGGGAATCGACGTTAACAAGTGCATTCGCATTAAAAATAACAATGGCCACACATACATGGTGCGCGTTCTTTCTCAAAATCAAACTTCGTTAGATTATCTATTATCACATGGAGCTCCTATCTATAAGAAACTCCATCGTGTTGAACCTTCCAAGACAACAGGGTCTCTACCAATCCGGTGTGAGAAATGTCAAACCTATAATTCTCACTTTACACACCAATGTCCAAACACATCTAAATGCGGGTACTGTAGTGGACCTCATGAAACCAAGTCTTGTAAAAATCAGCAGCAACCACCAACTTGCTCTGCGTGTAACGAAAATCATCCTACTTACAGTTATCGCTGTAAGGGTAAACCACAAGCTCAACCTGAACGTCCAGAACTCACAGTACCGGTACAAAGCTTTGACAAATCCACACCACCTACTCAGTCTCTCGCTCAGCCTCTCACTGTCGAAGATCTCCTTCGTTACATCACCATAGTACTCCAAAATGTTTTTCCATTCCAACGCGAGCACATTCTTCGGGTTGCCATTTCAACAGCTAAATCTTTGTTCAACTTAAACTTTACAGCTACATATTCAGGCAATTTTGTCCACTTCCACATCGCACCTCTAGAAACAGCAGTCTGAAACCAACATGGCAGTATACATAATGGCTTTGACTTTACTCTTTGTAAATATTCGATCTTTTCATCAACACAAAGTACTTCTAGAGCCTCTACTGCTAGAAGAGAGAGTTGATATTGTAGCTCTCAATGAAACAGCTTTAAAACCAACCATTACTGCGCGACTTTCAGGGTATCAAATTCATCGATGTGATTACCATGATGCACATGCGCGCGCTCAAGAAGGAGTAATGATTGGCTTTTCTCCAAAACTTCCTTATCGACAATATAATCTTCCGGCATTTGCACAGCTACCTGAACATCTCTTCTACTCTATATACTATCCTTCTCTCACAGTAAATGTAGCCACTATATATATCCGCCCTGGGCATCCAATACCATTTTCTTTTTTCGATTATATAGCCCGTAATTTTAAAAACATAATTATCATGGCCGACGTAAACATTCATAGCAGAAGTGCCAGGGAAAGAGAACGATTTACGGAATTTATTTCAACCACCCTACAACTTTATATTCACAACCTTCCTGGTCCCACTCGACCAGACAGTCAAACAACTCCAGATGTGGTAATAACTTCTTTATCGTTTGTAAATGACTGTGAATTGCAGATCCTCGATACGATCGGAAGTGATCATTGTCCGATTAAACTGTCCATTAACAAGGGTCGTTCCTCTGTAAAGCAGTTACAACCTCATTTTATTCCTCGTTATGATAAAGCCGACTGGCCTCAATTTAGACAGTTCATACATACCCAGGTCTCAACCCTTCATCCACCAACTAATGAAGACGAAATGTATTGCACAGTCAACCAGATTATAAACATCTTACATACCAGTGCTCAACAAACCATCCCTGAGGAGAAATTTTATCCTTCTAAACCTAAATTGCCTCCTCAATATCTGTCTTTAGTACAAAAATCACGCCAGCATTTCCGAGAATACAAACAAACCGGAAACGAGGAATGTCTTCGCCATCACCGGCAATGGCATCGCACAGTAACTAATTATCTCATAGCATATAAGCGCCGAAGCTGGATCAGCGCCTGTAATAAATTAAACGATGAAGCATCTCCAAGCCGGTATTGGAAATCTTTCCATAGACTCACAGGCAGAAATACTAAAATTTCGTATCCACTTTTGGACAATAGTGCTCCTCTGTTTACTGACCTAGATAAGGCCAACGCTTTTGCAACGCAATTGCAGACAGTTTTTACACCTGAAGTATCTCCTCATTCACGTAACCGTATAGACTTGGCTACTATTCCTGCTCTACAGCCTTCACTTTTACACACAATCGATGAGGAAGCCCCTCTTACATCACCAATCACTACTCACGAACTTCAACGTGCTCTCCATAAGAAACGCAATACTGCACCAGGCATTGATCATATTTCCTACCGACTACTGAAAGAGGCTCCGCTTTCTTTGCTTACGTTACTTGTTGCAGTATTCAACTTTATTCTCCGTACCGGCTTTTATCCTGTCGATTGGAAAGTATCCAAAATCTGCATGTTTCTCAAACCTCATAAACCGGCACATGATGTAACGTCTTATCGCCCTATCCAGCTCACATCAGTCTTTAGTAAACTGTTCGAAAAAGTCCTGGTACAAAGGCTTCATATATATATCCAAGAACATAACTTATTACCTACACATCAAGCAGGCTTTCGACCCTCATTTTCTATTAATGACCAGTTACTTCGTCTTTCGACAATTATCACCAATCAATATAACAAAGGTCTCCCATCATGTCTCGTCTTAATGGATCTGGAAAAAGCATTTGACAAAGTTTGGCACTATGGGCTCATACGAAAGTTGCAGAAACTTAACCTTCCGATCAGTTACTTACGTTTTATATATACCTTCTTAACTAATAGAATCGGATATGTTTACATAGGATCTGCCATCTCCCGTCCTATTTTTCCATACTCCGGAGTTCCACAGGGTTCTGCACTCAGCCCACTTCTCTATATATTGTACGCCTCCGATATACCACCACCTACACAGAATGTGTACTTATTTCAATATGCAGATGATACGGCATTCTTAGCTCTGGGCAAGACCATGCAACAGATCAACATAACCTTGCAATCAACTCTAAATAATTTTATGCAATGGTGCACCACTTGGCGACTAACTTTAAATGCCGCCAAAACACAAACACTGGTATTTCTACCTCCTAAACGCCGCTCCAAGGTTCAACGAAACCCTCGCAACCTTAATATATCTCTACAAGGCCATCCACTTCGACCAACACCTACAGCTACATATCTCGGGGTTGTTTTCGACTCTAAATTAAATTGGAAAGCTCACTTAGAGAAAATAACACAAAAGGCCACTCTGCGGCTCAATCTTCTACGGCGTCTAACAGGAACTTCTTGGGGTTTAAACGCACCTCTCTTAATCAACACATTCAAAATGTTCCTCAGGCCCATTTTAACATTTGGCCATATTGCCTGGTGCAATGCTCCAACAAAGTTTTACGACCGATTATCGATACTAGAACGCCATGCTATTAGACTTGCGTACCGCATAAAATTACCATACCCGAACTTCATGACATACGAACACATCAACTTTCCTCACCTTATTCAACATCTTGCAGACCTCCGTTTGAAACATATACTCTCTCGCCTACCGGTCTCGCACCCATTACTCCTAGATACTTTACAAGCTGATGCTGAAACTGATGCACCGCATAAATATCTGCATACACCGTTAAACGTTCTCCTCACGCTATACCTAAAATCTATACATCCTACAGCTGAAGACCACGACATATTTCATATATATCTTATACCAGATCATCTTCATCATTTGTTACCATTTTAGCACTATGTCTCAATTCACTACTAACTTTGGGCTTTCCCCGTGTTTCCATCAGTCTCGAGTCGCCCCGAGACAGAAGAACTAACATGCATTCGTATATCTAACACTATGTTTGTGATTGTGGCGTGTACGCACTGCATTTCATTTTATACTATCATGTTTATTTCATAATTCAACGCACTGCTTTCATGCCAAAGTTCCATTCTGTTTTCTACCTGCACCAATTCTATAATTATATATGTATTTTGTTTACTTATCTGCACATTTAAATTTATTCACTCACTTATTGTTTTGTTTATTGTTACTTTCAGCACTATTCGTTTATAAAACTGCACTTAGACCATCTTATATGCTAAAACCCACCTGTGTCGTCAATTCTGTGCCAAAGAGAGGGCGTAACCCTCTAATGGCTAGGGTTAGGAGACACTCTACCAGCATACCTTTTGAAATGAAAATAGATGAATAAAGTTTATAGTACCAATCCATAACCCTGTAACCTTAACAAAAAAAAAAATTTGTGGCACACGTACTGAATCAAGGAGCCCAACCTCTCTTGTGCTAGTTAGTGTGTCAGCTAAGATCAAGTGTTGCAATACGCATTTGGGAGCAAGGCACACATACACCACTTAGAGGGTCGACGGAAGTTTTCACTTTCGAAGGGCAAACTTGCTTTTTGATTTTCATCTCATCATCTTGTTCATCTTTTTCATTATCTGGGCTTCGGCCCTCGGCAGCTTCATTACGATGGCGGACTCTAGCAATTCTAATGGACAATCGAATCTCGGTAAACATATCGGCTTACCCGCTATAGTTTCTTCAAACCTAGGCATACAGTCTGCACAAACGGCACCCGTTGCACCTTCTAACCGCACTCGGCACTTTTCTTGGGGAAGTCAATCAATACCGTCTGTACCTAGAGAAAGGCATCCATCTAATACTTCTACTCAGTCAGCGAAACGCATACGATCACGGTCCCCAACGGTGTCAATGGATGTAGAACTCATTCCACAGCATAACAATATTGCTACTGGGGTTCAAGGTACATCCTCAATGCAGACAAATATCGATCCCCTTTATCATTTCATACTTACAGACTACGACACAAAGTACACCAATCCCAAACTGATTTTTCTGCAAATCATGAAATATGTTCCACGGGTACGGGATACTCTGGTCCAAATTGTTCCCACTAAAAACGGCTACATACTAAAATCTAAAGATCCGAATTTTGGAATCACTATCCGCAACAAAGCCTCCTACGAAATCTTCGGCAAAAACGCCAAACTAACAAAACTGACGGACAAGCGGCAGAAACAACCTCCACCACCTCGGAAACCACCATTTCTATCAGTCGTTATTAGAGGTGTCTCTCCAGAGCTTACGGATGCTGAAATCCAGGAGGAATTAAAGCAAGAAGGGATCTCGGTGGATAAATGCATTCGTATTAGGAATAATAATGGTCCGACATACATGGTCCGTGTACTTTCTAAGCAACAGGAGACTATTGATTACCTGTTACGTTTCGGTGCACCCATTTACAAGAAAATACATCGTGTAGAACCATCTAAAACACAAGCACCATTACCTATTCGCTGCGAAAAATGTCAGATGTATAATGATCATATTACAGCAGCTTGTTCTAATCAATCTAAGTGCGGATATTGTTCGGGGCTACATGAAACCAAAGCTTGTCCCAACTTACGAGGACCACCCAAATGTAACACCTGCGGCAGTGGGGATCATCCTACATATAGCTATCGTTGCAAAGCGAAGCCAGTGCCGAAACCAGAACACCCGGAACTAACAGTACCACTAAAAACGACCGATACAACAACCCAACCTAACCAATCCATCTTACCACCGATAACAGTCGAAGATCTTCTTCGCTACATCAGTTTAGTGCTTCAAAATATCTTTCCCTTTCAGCGGGCCAATATCCTTCACCACATTATCGCAGCGGCAAAATCAATATTTCACATCAATCTCCATGCAACATACTCTAACAATTATGTTCATTTTCACATTGGATCACTGGAAACAGCTGTTTAATACAATCCGGATAGCATTCTTCATTATGGGTATTACTTTCTTATTTGTTAACATTCGATCCTTTTTGCAGCATAAACTATTATTAGAAGCACTGTTGTTGGAGGAACGTATCAATGTCTTTGCACTTAATGAAACTGCATTAAAACCGAGCATGCCAGCCCGCATTCCGGGCTACCAATTACAACGCCATGACTATCATGATCACCTAGCTCGTGCGCAAGGCGGAGTTGCAATAGGCTTTTCTCCAAAATATCCAGTAAGATCGTACAAACCGCCAGCTTTCAGTACTTTTCCGGAATATCTCCTTTACTCCATATACTTTCCATCTATAATCATAAATTTTAGTACGATTTATATTCGTCCACGTCAACCTATCCCGCTAGAGTATTTCCAATACATTGCCAATAATTATCGAAATATTATTATCATGGCGGACATTAATATCCATAGTAGAAGTGATCGTGAGAAAGCAGATTTTCAACAGTATTTAACTAACAATCTCCATCTTCATCTACATGTCCTTCCATCGCACACTAGACCTCTCAGTGAGACCACGCCTGACGTTGTCATTACTTCTCTGAATCTTCTTTCAGACTGTCAGCTAGAAGTTTTGGACTCGATTGGGAGTGATCATCATCCAGTAAAACTCACACTAACTCGAGGGCAACGACCACGCCAAGATATCGCCCCTCGTCTTGTTTCGAGATATGATAAGGCTAACTGGCCTCTTTTCCGGCGGGATCTTGAACGCATTCTTCATTCTGCAACGCCTCCAACTAATGAAACTGAGTTAGTTTCCTGTGTTACAACTGTCACTAAAGCCATCCAAATTAGTTCTCAGGACCATATTCCAACAGAGCAAGTGCACCCACACAGACCGAAATTACCGCCAACCTACATTCCACTCATACAGCAAGCTCGAAAACATCTTCGTGAATATTATAGGACTGGGAATGATTCATATTTACGCCTACATCATCAATGGCAAAGAGCAGTTCGTAATTATCTTGTTGCGTATAAACGTAGAAACTGGATAAATACGTGTAACAGCTTATCCGAGGAAGCTCATCCTTCTCGCTATTGGAAGCGGTTTCATCAGCTTATTGGCAAAAGCACTACAATAACCTACCCTCTCATAGCAGACGGTACTCCTCTCTATTCTGACGCAGAAAAAGCAAATGCATTTGCCGCCCAGTTACAGGCCGTTTTTACACCATCCGCTGCTTCCAAACGTTGTGAAAGGACAGATATATCTTGTCTTCCTGTCTTACAACCTTCCAAGGAGCACGTCATTGACCCAGGCCATCCTCTTACTTCACCCATCACAGTCGATGAACTCCATACGGCACTAGCACGGAAAAGAAATACAGCACCTGGGATCGATTCGATATCTTACCGACATCTCAAAGAAGCCCCGCCATCACTCCTACTACTTCTAGTAACAATATACAATTTCATCCTTAAAACTGGTTTCTACCCTACAGATTGGAAAGTCTCCAAAATTTGCATGTTTCACAAACCTAATAAACCTGTACATTCAGTATCCTCTTACAGGCCCATCCAGCTCACCTCAGTATTCAGTAAGCTACTGGAAAAAATTATCGTTTGTCGACTCCATAAGTATCTTGACACAACTTCTGTGTTACCTATCCATCAGGCGGGCTATCGCCCTGGATTTTCCATAAATGACCAGCTACTTCGTCTCGGCACAATAATTACTAACCAATATAAGAAAGCTTTACCATCATGTCTTATTCTCATGGATTTAGAAAAGGCGTTCGATAAGGTTTGGCATTATGGACTCATTAAAAAATTGCAGTCGTTCAAACTTCCCGTGTGCTATCTCAGGTTAATATATTCCTTCATTTCAAATCGCATTGCTTATGTTACAGTTGGTACAGCCCTCTCTTGGCCGATTTTACCTCTAACTGGTGTACCACAAGGATCAGCTCTCAGCCCTTTATTATATATCCTTTATGCGTCCGATATCCCTTCTGTACCACGCAACGTATTTATTTTTCAATATGCTGACGATACAGCTTTTCTTGCACTCGGTAAAACTGTGCATCAGCTTAATATTGCTTTACAAGCAACACTAGATAATTTCGTCAAGTGGTGTAAGAAATGGCACTTAATGATCAACTCCGAGAAAACACAAGCTCTAGTATTTCTACCGCCTAAATGTCGTTCCAAAGTCCATAGAAACCCAACTCTTTTGCGCCTCAGTGTTGATGGGTACCCTGTACGCCCTTCCACCACTGCTACCTATCTAGGCGTGGTTTTCGATTCAAAGCTCAGCTGGAATGCTCACTTGAAAAAACTAACGGACAAGGCCAATCTTAGATTAAATCTTTTGCGACGCCTTACAGGCACAACTTGGGGACTAAAAGCCGATATATTGCTTCATACTTACAAAGCATTCCTTCGTCCGATCCTTACTTTTGGGCATACCGTTTGGTGCAATGCTTCTGCTTCTTTCTATGAAAAGCTTAGCATCCTGGAACGACATGCTATTCGTCTGGCGTATCGAATTAAACTTCCATATCCGACGTGGCTCACTTATGAGTACATAGACTTTCCTAAGATCACTGAGCATCTCGCACAACTTCGCCTTAGGTACATAACCTCTCGCATCCAAACAGGCCATCCGCTTTTCTTAGATATACTTCACACTGACGCACTTACCGACGCAGCATACCGATACAAGCACTCCCCATTAAATATCTTCGTATCTATGTATGTGACACATGAACAACTTCCTGCGGCTGAAAGGGAAATATATGAAGTATATGTCATTGATCATCATCTTCCTCATCTCTTTCCATCTTAGCACAGATATCCTCATCACTAATAAGGGCTTCCCAATGTGTTCATTAGTCCCGAGCCGCCCCGGGACAGAAGATTTAACCCTGCATCTGTCTCACTAATCAAACTCTGTTTGTGATGTGTAAGCACTTCACGTCATTTTCATAATCATCATTATTCTATTATATTTCTTATGTACTGTAATTCCTATTAGTATCCTAGCACCTCAAACATATATCTGCACTTTTCTGTTATTATTTTTTTTCCTCTGTTATTTTTTTTTCAGAAATAATCTATGGATTTATTTTGCATTTATTAATCTTTGTGTTCATGATTACTGCACTTTGCCCATATATATCATTATCTTGAAATCAATAAAGATACTTTGAACTCCATGCCAAAGAGAGGGCGTAACCCTCTAGTGGCTGGGAGTAGGAACTTATTTTATATGATAAAACCAAAATTGATGAATAAAGACTTCAATGTTACCCTATTCCCGTACCCGTAAAAAAAAAAAATTGTGGGAACTGGCCACCTGGAATCTCTAACCAGGTAAAAAATAGGGTATTCGTAGCTGGCGAAGAAAAAAAACCAAGTCACTTAGTGTGTCCATCCCCATTGGTTTATTTTAGTCGCGATCTTCGTATATACGGTTGGATTACTTACCTCCTAGAGGTGAAGGAAACAACCGTCGAATTATTTTTAAACCTCCACGGAGGTTGGCACACCAAATTGATATCTGTTGACGACCCTGCTATTTCTCTTGGCTAAACGATTTATTAAGTTACTCTCCTTTTCGGAGGGTAGCTTATATTTGTGACATATTATTTTCACTCATCATCTCTGCTCCTATGATGGCTACGTCCAACCCAGTCATCTCAAAAAAGAAGACTAAGATACCCACGAAGAAAGTCAGCAGATCTCAATACCGGCCTGAGGACTTTCTTGTCCCACTGGGGCGGCCCACCACCTCCGGCGCTACTACCGAGCGACGACCATCTTCAACTAACCTGTCAGCGCCTGACGTTCCATCCGTTGCTCCACCGCAGGACGACAATGCTATGGATTTTACCCTGGTTACTACACCCAAGCGACGTCGCTCGTCCTTGGAGTCCACACTGAGCCAACGACAATCATCAGACTTCCCTCCTTTACCAATGAGCAACAGATTTGAGCCTCTCTCTACTGTCACAACTGACGGGTCTCCTGTGATCGAGCCAAGACCCAAACCCACGAAAGAGGTTAAACCACCACCTATTTACATTTACGGCATCCAAAATACTTACAACTTTACCAAAAGCCTTTGCAAGACCCTCAGAGAATCACCTCAGGTTCGGCATAACAAAGAACGTATCGTGATTCAGGTATCTTCTAGGGACGATTTCACAACTATAAAAAACTACTGCGAACAGACGAAAACTGAATACGCTACTGGCATCGCCAAAAGTGACCGACCCGTAAAGGTTGTCGTTCGCAAATTACCCATCAATACCGACGTCGCTGATCTTCAGTCTGCACTTTAGGTTTTAAGCCGCTCACGATTCATCAAATGTCTCGTCGGGGCCCCACTGGTGGAGATAGAGTCCTCATGCCACTTTTTCTCATCTCCCTCGAGAAAACTCCAAATATACAGGAGATCTACAACATATCAGGACTGCTTCATTATAAAGTTTCATTTGAGCCTTATCGGCCGCCGAGTGTTCTGCAGTGTTACCGCTGCCAACGTCTTGGTCATTCACAAGACACTTGCAAACCTCAACCTAAGTGTGTCAAGTGTGGGCAAAGTCATTTTACGAAAGCCTGTGCCAAACCAGATGCATCTACGCCAGCAACCTGTGCAAACTGCGGAGGGGACCATCCAGCCAATTATCGCGGTTGTCCCGTCTTTCGCTCATACTCAGATGCTCTCAAGAAATCAACTCCTTCTGGCCGCAGCTCCGGACCTACTGTATTAACTTCACTGGACAATAAGGCACCTCGCATCGACCGACCTCCACCACCAAATCAGGATGCTCCCTCTACGTCCAGCACACCAGATAGTGCATCTACACCATCCGTTAATGACTTTAATCTCTATTCACTCCTCACATACATCAAAACCTTCAACTTTGGCCGCATTATCTCTCATATCAAGAAAGGATTTACTAGACTTCGGGAAGCCACGGATCTTGCGTCCAAGGCTGCTGTCGTCATAGAGACATTTGCTGACATGATTGCTGATGGCTGCTTCTAACCAACCACTCATTCATCACACTATAACTGTTGTAACCTGGAATGCAGATGGTCTTACCGACCAGAAGCGTCTCCTAATTCGTTTTCTAGCAGAACATCAGGTAGATATCATACTTATACAGGAAACTCACTTCACTGCCCAGGTTACACACTGGAGACTGCCCAACTACCAATTATTTCGCCTCGATCGAGTTCAAGGACGGAAAGGAGGATTACTGATTGCCCTGAAACGAAATTTCAAGGCTAGACAACTCCTTTTACCCCCGTTACACACACTAGAAGCTCTTGCTATAGAAGTCTTCCTCCCCGGGATTCCTCTCATATTGGTCACGGGCTACCGTTCTCCAGCACATGACTTAGATCCCAATGATTTCGACGCCATCTCGACCTTGGGCCCCAAAATCATATTGGCAGGGGACTTCAATGCAAAACATGGGGAATGGCACTCCAGAAGTTCCAACGAAAACGGACGAATATTACACCGGTATCTTCACACATCTCCATTCATCGCCTATGGGCCACCTGATCCAACTCACCATCCTAAAGCAGGCGGAGAACCGGATGTGTTGGACATAGTTCTAAGCAAAGATACCATCTTAGCTACACGTCCTTACGTGATCTCAGCACTGGACTCAGATCATGATCCGGTCCTTTTCAAAATTTCGCATCATCATATCTCCCGTCCTGCACCCGCTCATATCTCCCGAACTACGAACTGGGATGTCTATAAGCAGGAATTAAACTCTTTGCTCGACATAGCCGCTCGTCCAAATTCTCCTGCGGAAATTGATCAGGCGGTCGCCCATCTCACACTTGCTCTACGTACGGCTGACTCCCTCAGCACATCAATAATTTCTGACTCGCAGTCCGATCCACCCTGTGACTCTCCATTACTTCGTCTTTATATCCATCTCAAACGCTGGGCTCGAAGTACTTGGCAGCGCATCAGACATCCACTCTACAAAACACTATGGAACACCTTAAGCCGCAAAATCAAGACCATCACTAGACGATAAACCGAGCAGTACTGGGAGACACTTTTTCGTGGGGTCACACTTAATGACACTAAAATCTGGCAGTATTCCCGCCTTTTCCAGCGCCGAGAGACTTCTCGTCAAACTCAAATACTGCAAGGTCCACATGGGGTCATACATGACGACCAAGGGCAAGCAGACCTATTTGCTGCATCTCTAGAGCGCCAGTTTACACCTAATGCTACTCCTGTCGTGCCTCACATTCGGCAGGACGTTCGGGCCACTATGCGCATGCTCCATTTTCAACCAATACTTCCCCTGCCTGAGGTAGTAACACCAAGGGAAGTTGATCGTCAAATTTGTCACTTGCCCAACAAAAAAGCGCCTGGAGTTGATCAGATCCGCCCAGAACTACTGAAACATGGGACACGGAAGCTACTCCTCTATCTTGCTGCTTTATTTACAGGCATCCTTCAGGTTTGCTACTTTCCCCGTGCTTGGAAAGAAGCGAAAGTCATTCTTCTCCTAAACCAGGTAAAAATCCGACTCTCCCAGAAAACTATAGACCAATTAGCCTATTATCTCATGTGAGCAAACTCTTCGAACGAGTGCTTCTCGCCCGACTTCACGAGCACGTTACCACTCTAGATATACTCACCCACCATCAATTTGGTTTTCGTGCTAACCACAGCACAACAAGCCAATTAGTGAGGATAGTCGACCACCTGACTACCTCTTTTAATCGACGACAATATGTTGTAGGTGTATACCTTGATATCTCGAAGGCGTTTGATAAAGTGTGGCTACCAGGCCTCATTTATAAACTTCGCTTACAAGGCTTCTCTTTACCTTATCTGAAACTCCTCACTTCATACCTCTTTCATCGCTTTTTCCATGTCTCTGTGGGACAGTCCAAGTCTGCTCCCAAACCAATTCAAGCTGGTGTGCCTCAAGGCGCGGTTCTTTCGCCTCTGCTTTACACCTTATACACCGCAGACTTACCCATTGTGCCACACTGTTTTCCTGCAACATACGCCGATGACACTGCTTTCTTTACGAATAGCAGCAATCTTCGTCTTTGCTACCACTACATGCAGCGCCAACTCAATGTCTTTCAACGTTGGGCTACCATCTGGCGCCTAAAAATCAACGCGGATAAGAGCGCTGCAGTTTGGTATAGCAAAAGACGCAGCAGAGCCATCCATCATTTATACTATGACAACATTGAAGTTCCGCACCGTCTGCATGCTAAATACTTGGGAGTTATATTAGATCGAGGCCTTACTTTTGGTCTTCATATCAGGGACATTAAACACCGAGCCCTTCGAAAATTGTCTGTCCTCTATACTATTCTGCGTTGCAGTGCCTTAAGTCATGAAACAAGACTCCACGTCTTTAAAATGGTAATTTTGTCCACAATCACCTACGCATGTCCAGCATGGCAACATGCGGCACTCAGTCACTTGCGCACGGTCGAGATTGTGCAAACCAGGGCAGCTCGTATCATAACAGGCCATGACCGATATACGCGTAATCGTCAACTTTTAGAGGACTTAAACATCTATCCTATCCGGGACGTGTTACATCAACACCATACTCGTTTTTGGGCCAACCTCCCCCGCCACGTCAACCCCGCTATAGCAGCCATTGGCACAGCGCATACACACCGACGAACTTACAGGAGGCCACGGTTGTAGCATAACTATTTACCCACACTCTCCCCCTCACTGCGACAGTTGCAGCTGAAGGTCACATGACGTCGTCGTATCTCATATTCTAACTCACCTCCCACAGGTCTATTCATTTTCTTTTCTATAGCTGTCATCGAGTCAGGGACTTTTGTCCGATACTCGACACAAAACCACACTTTCAAGCTAAGCTAAGCTTTTTTGTGGGTCATCTTTACCTTTGAGCAGAACCCAGCCTCTCTTATAACTGTTAATCTGTTAGCGAGGATCAGGTGTAGCACACGCACTTGTGAGCATCGCAGACGTACGTTATTTAGAGGATTGACGAGAGTTGACGCTTTGGGAGGGTCGCTTATATTTTTGGACTATTGTCATCATCATCATCATCTTCATTTTCATAACTTCATTTCTCACTCTTGCCTAATTACACGGTTATGTTGTGCTGGTCCTCGGACCAATGCACAGGAACCTACCCCCGTATGTGGGGCCACCGGCTCCTGGTCCTTCTGAAGTAGACCGTGAAAATGTGTCTCGTTCCGGTCGTACCAGGCATCTTTCGTGGGGCAGTCAAATCAGTTTGCGAGCAACTAGAACCAGAGATCGTACAGATTCTGGTGACTCCACTCATTCCAGTAAACGGCCTCGCGATAGATCTCGATCTCCTGTTCTAACTACTAACCTAGACTCTGCAATGGACACGGCTTCCGCTTCATCTTCTAATATCTACAACGCCAAGGAACCGATATATACGTTTCTACTTACCGATTTCGACACCAAATACACCCATCCTAAGATGGTGTTTCTGCAGATTATAAAGTACCTACCACGAGCCAGTATGGAAAATATCATTAAAACACGCAATGGATTTATCATTCGTTCGAAGGACCCAAATTTCGGCACAACACTCCGAAACAAAGCTTCTTATGAGATCTTCGGCAAAACTGCGAAACTAACAAAACAAACCGATAGGAAAACAAAACAACCACCACCTCCTCGAAAACCACCCATGTTCTCAGTTGTTATCAGAGGAGTGATACCAGAAATAAGTGACGAAGAGGTTCTAGAAGAACTCAAACAAGAGGGAATTGACGTTAACAAATGCATTCGCATTAAAAATAGTAATGGCCCCACTTACATGGTTCGCGTTCTCTCTCAAAATCAAACTTCATTAGACTATCTCTTAGCTCATGGAGCTCCTATCTATAAAAAACTCCATCGTGTTGAACCTTCTAAGACGACAGGGCCTCTACCACTCCGGTGTGAGAAATGTCAAACATACAATTCACACTTTACACAACAGTGTCCAAACGCATCTAAATGCGGGTATTGTAGTGGACCTCATGATACAAAATCCTGTAAAAATCAGCAACAACCACCAACTTGTTCTGTGTGTAACGACAATCATCCAACCTACAGTTACCGATGTAAGGGTAAACCCCAAGCACAACCAGAACGCCCAGAACACACAGTACCAATACAAAGCTTCGATAAAACCACACCACCCACTCAGTCTATCGCTCAGCCTCTCACTGTCGAAGATCTTCTTCGTTACATTACAATAGTACTCCAAAATGTGTTTCCATTCCAACGCGAGCACATTCTTCGTGTTGCCATTTCAACGTCAAAATCTCTGTTCAATCTACACTTTACTGCAACATACTCTGGTAATTTTGTCCACTTTCACATCGCACCTCTTGAAACAGCAGTCTAAAACCAACATGGCAGTATACATAATGGCTTTGACTTTACTCTTTGTTAACATCAGATCATTTCCTCAACATAAAGTACATCTAGAGCCTCTCTTGCTAGAAGAAAAAGTTGATATAGTACTTCTGAATGAGACAGCTTTAAAACCAGCCATTTCTGCGCGACTTTCCGGCTATCAACTTCAACGTTGTGATTACCATTATGCACGTACGCGCGCTCAAGGAGGAGTACTGATTGGCTTTTCACCAAGACTTCCTTATCGGCAATACAATCCTCCTGTGTTTGCAAATCTACCTGAACATCTTTTCTTCTCTATTTATTATCCTTCTCTCACAGTTAATGTCGCTACCATCTATATCCGCCCTGGTCATCCAATTCCGTTCTCGTTTTTCGATTATATAGCACATAATTTTAAAAACATAATCATCATGGCTGACATAAATATTCATAGCAGAAGTGCCAGGGAAAAAGAACGCTTTAAGGAATTTATTTCCACTACTTTAGAGCTTTATATTCACAATCTTCCGGCTCCCACTAGACCAGCCAGTCAAACATCTCCGGATGTAGTAATCACTTCCTTATCGATTGCAAATGACTGTTAGCTGCAGGTTCTTGATACGATTGGAAGTGATCATTGTCCAATCAAACTGTCCATTACGAAGGCTCGCCCATCTATACAACAGCTAGAACCTCATATTATTCACCGTTATGATAAAGCCGACTGGCCTCAATTCCGGCAGTTCGTTCATAACCAGGTCTCCACTCTTCATCCACCAACTTCTGAACAAGAAATGTATTCCACAGTCAATCACATCACAGACATCTTACATGCCAGTGCTCAACAAACCATCCCTGAGGAAAAGTTTATCCTTCTAAACCTAAATTGCCTCCACAATATCTGTCTTTAATACAAAAATCACGGCAACATTTTCGTGAATACAAACTAACTGGAAACGAGGAGTGTCTTCGTTATCACCGGAGATGGCATCGCACAGTAACTAATTATCTCATAGCCTATAAACGTCGAACTTGGATCAGTGCATGTAATAAACTAAATGACGAAGCATCTCCCAGTCGGTATTGGAAATCTTTCCACAGGCTCACAGGCAGAAGTACCAAAATTTCGTATCCTTTGTTAGACAATGGTATCCCTCTCTTTACTGACCTACATAAGGCCAACGCTTTTGCAACAGAATTACAGGCAGTTTTCACGCCTAGGATATCACCTCATTCTCATGACAATATAGACTTAGCTACTATTCCCGCTCTACAACCATCACTTTCACACATCATTGATGATGAAGATCCTCTTACGTCACCCATCACTACACATGAACTCCAACGTACACTTCAGAAGAAACGCAACACCGCGCCAGGGATTGATCGAATTTCCTATCGGCTACT
The DNA here is from genome assembly GCF_964235325.1 of Thermobia domestica. NCBI lineage: Eukaryota > Metazoa > Arthropoda > Insecta > Zygentoma > Lepismatidae > Thermobia > Thermobia domestica. The sequence goes on along the minus strand of NC_137454.1, from coordinate 280,377,219 downwards.
AAAAGAGGCTCCGCTTTCTTTACTCACGTTACTTGTCGCAGTTTACAACTTTATTCTCCGCACCGGTTTTTACCCACTGGATTAGAAGATTTCCAAAATATGCATGTTTCTTAAACCTCATAAACCGGCAGGAGACGTAAGTTCTTATCGCCCTATACAGCTCACAACAGTCTTTAGTAAACTGTTTGAAAAAATACTGGTACAAAGGCTTCATCTTAATAACATAATTATTAAGAACATAATTTATTACCCGTACATCAAGCAGGTTTCAGGCCAGCATTTTCAATTAATGACCAACTACTTCGTCTGTCAACACTGATCACTAATCAGTTTAACAAAGGCCTTCCATCTTGTCTCGTCTTAATGGATCTCGAAAAAGCTTTCGACAAAGTTTGGCACTACGGGCTCATTCGAAAGTTGCAGAAATTAAACCTACCGACCAGTTATTTACGTTTCATATATACCTTTTTAACTAATCGGATCGGATATGTCTACATTGGATCTGCTGTCTCACACCCTATTTTTCCCTATTCTGGTATTCCTCAGGGTTCCGCGCTCAGTCCACTGCTCTATATACTGTACGCCCCCGATATACCTCAACCCACGCAGAATGTATACTTATTCCAGTACGCTGACGACACAGCCTTTCTAGCTCTGGGCAAGACCATGCATCAGATCAGCACACGTTTACAGTCAACTCTCGATCATTTTATGCAATGGTGCAACACATAGCGATTAAGTTTAAACTCCGCCAAAACGCAAGCATTAGTCTTTCTACCTCCTAAACGCCGCTCGAAAGTTCATCGTAACCCACGGAACCTTAATGTTACTCTGCAAGATCATCAACTTCGTCCAGCTCCTACGGCTACATATCTCGGGGTAGTCTTTGACTCTAAATTAAGTTGGAAAGCCCATCTAGAGAAAATAACGCAAAAGGCTAATTTACGGCTCAACCTTTTACGGCATCTCACAGGAACCACTTGGGGATTACACGCACCTCTCTTAATTAATACATATAAAATGTTCCTCAGGCCCATTTTAACTTTTGGCCATATTGCTTGGTGCAATGCTCCAACAAAGTTCTACGACAGATTATCCATACTAGAACGACATGCCATTAGAACTGCATATCGCATAAAGTTGCCATATCCGAACTTCCTAACTTATGAACACATAAATTTTCCTCACCTTATCCATCACCTTGCCGACATTCGCTTGAAATACATAGTCTCTCGCCTGCCAGTCTCTCATCCATTACTTCTTGATACCTTACAAGCTGATGCCGAAACTGACGCACCGTATAAATATTTGCATACAGCGTTAAACGTTCTTATCACGTTATATATCAAAAACGCAAATCCTACAGCTGAAGAACACGACATCTTTCATATATATCATATACCTGATCACCTTCCTCATTTATTTCCATTTTAGCACAATGTCTCAGTTTAATACTAACTTTGGGCTTTCCTCTTGTTGCCATCAGTCTCGAGTCGCCCCGAGACAGAAGAACTAAACTGCATTCGTTTATCTAACACTATGTTTGTGACTGTGGCGTGTAAGCACTGCATTTCATTTGACATCATGTTTATTTCATAAAGCACAACACACTCCTTCTATAGCAGTTCCCTTTATATTTGCACTATTTAGATTTGTATTTTGTTTTCTTGTATCCATATGTATATTTATTCACTCACCTGATATTTTTTGTTGTTATTGTTTGTTACTTTTCAGCACTATTTGTTCATAAAACTGCACTTAGACCATCATATATAATTTAAAACAACAATATCTACAATTCTGTGCCAAAGAGAGGGCGTAACCCTCTAATGGCTAGGGCTAGGAGTCATACACCGAATCATCTAATTTTGAAAATGAAAATTGATGAATAAAGTACCACCTGAAACTCCCTGACCCTTCACCCTAAAAAAAAAAAAATTGTGGATACTTACTTTGGGTTAAGCCTAACCTGTCTTGAAGCAGTTATTGCACCTTCCGATGAAGAAGTATTGCAACACGTATTTCTGAGATCGGTGCAAGTACGCTTTTTACAGGGTCGACAAAAGGATTATACGCCTTTTGGAGGGTTAAAACCTGTATTTTTGTTATCATATCATATGATATCATATAATCTCATCTCATTTCTTGCTACCGGGATCCGATCATCATCTGTACCTTTGTATACGCCTCCATCACTTTTGTAGGGCCGTTGGCCCGATGCACAGGCTACCACCCGTGGTCCCCCAGCCTAGGGATCAGCGTAGGCGCACTAGGCGGGAATCTGACAACTCGGATCAAACTGTTGACAAGCGCCCCCGTTCTGGGTCTGCTCCAGAGACAGCCAATCTTGCCGATGACGAACAGGATCTGATTATGGACACGCAACCATCTGTTAGTAAACCAACCGCTCCTTCTCAGCCTTCGACTACTCCGATCTACAATTTTCTTCTCACTAATTTTGACACCAAATTCAAGAACTCGAAACATATTTTCCAACAACTTGTCAAATACGTTCCACGCCTGGAAATAGCCGAAATTCGCTTCACGAACAATGGCGTCATACTGAAATCAACTAATCCAGATTTTCATCGCCATGTACGTAACAAGGCCTCATTCGAAATTTTTGGTAAAAACGGAAACATTTCCGTTTTGCAACCAAAACGTCAGGCCCAACCTCCACCACCAAGGAAACCACCATTATTATCTGTGGTAATCAAGGATGTCGATCCCGAGATAACAGACACTGAGGTCGAAGAGGAGCTTACAGCTGAAGGGGTTAGCATTCAAAAATGCATTCGAATCCGCAACAACACAGGCGCTACCTACTTAGTTCGAGTTCTGACCAGCGAACAACAGGCCATTGATCACTTGCTACAGCATGGAGCCTTCATTTTCAAACGCCGTCATAAGGTAGAGCCTTCTCGTACACCTCCGCCACTCCCGATCCGTTGTGAAAAGTGCCAAGTGTACAATCAACATCTGACAGCTAACTGTCCTAACAATTCTAAGTGCGGCTACTGTGGTCAAACTCACCTCACTAAAGATTGTCCGAATGGAACAGCACCGCCACAATGTAATACCTGTAACGAAAAGCACCCTACTTACAGCTATAAGTGCAAAGCCAAACCTCCAGCAGAGCCTACGAAACCGGAACTAGTTGTGCCTTTACGCACTCCTGATGCTCCAGTGCCCCCACATAATTCTCTACGTGAACCAGTTACTGTTGAAGATATGATTCGCTTTTTCAGTCTCACGCTTCAAAATATCCATCCGTTCTTGCGAGCCCACATAGTCGCTCAAGTCATTCATGCGACCAAAATGTTATATCACCTCGATGTCAAGGCGACTTATTCCGGTCAGACCGTCCATTTTCAAATCAATCCCGTCACAACCCAAGTTTAATAGTTTTTCACCATGGTTAGGAGTCTTCTTATAACGTTACTCTACCTAAATATCCAGTCGTTATGTACCAGGAAAGATCTTCTCACTGCTCTTTTACGTGAACATCAGATACATAGTTTTCTATTGAATGAGACTTTCCTGACACCGAAGCACTCTGTCTATTTTCCAGGTTATGATTTCACCCGCCACGATGGCCCTCCAGGGCAACGAGCAAACGGCGGAACGGCTATAGGGATCCAACATAAACTACCAAGTCGAATCATTACTTACAACTTTTCCGAACGTCTTCCGGAACATAATATCGTTACTATTTACTTTAAAGCCAGACCAATCACTGTAGCTACCATATATATTCGTCCCCATGTTCGCATACCAACTTGCTTCTTCACTTATCTGGATACTACCTTCCGCTATTATATTATCATGGCTGATATCAACTACCACAGCAGAAGTGATGCTGAGAAACGTGCATTTTCTAATTTTATCAACTCGCATACGAATAGCGAAATTTGCGCTATACCTAGAGCAACCCGTCCATCTTCAAATACCACTCCAGATGTGGTAATTGCGTCTTCTAGTATCATGCCGTATCTCGAGATCACTGTTCTTGATTCAATAGGTAGTGACCATGATCCTATCAAAGTAGACTTACAGTTTCCTACCGCCAAGAAACCACAACCGGAAGCTCTTTGTACCCAGCCAAATTTTGACCGAGCTAATTGGATAGAGTACCGGAGGGACTTAACGGACACGCTAGCTGGTGTTCCACTTCCAAACGATATCACATCATTTGACGCTACGCTAAGCAAACTCACTACGAGCATTCAAACCGCCAGTGCACTCTTCATTCCTGTTACCACCAGAAATCTCTACAGGCCTAAATTACCCCCTCAGTACCTCTCATTCATTTCCTTAGCCCGGACTGCATACAAGGAATACCTACGCACTCGTGATGCTGTCACCCTACGCCTCCATCGCCAATATCTTCGAATGGTGCAAAATTAAATCCGAGCGTATAAGAAACGTAACTGGATCAGAACTGTCAACACTTTAGCCACAGAAAGTCATCCAACACGTTACTGGAAACATTTCAACCGTCTTATTGGGAAAACCAGTGCACCTCACTATCCGCTAATGGAGAACAATACTGCTTTGACCACAGATACAGAGAAAGCTAATGCTTTTGCCCGGATTCTTCAAACCACCTTTACACCAGAAGTCCCGCTTCGAGACAGGTCCAATCTCTATCAACGTGTTGCGAAGTACAGCAACCCTCATAATGGGTACCTAAGAATCAATATGGATCATACTCTGGACGATCAGAATCCTTTGACTGCACCTATAACTCCACTAGACATTACCGAGGTCCTACGCCACAAAAAGAACACTGCGCCTGGCTTCGATCGTATCACTTACCGTCACATTAAGGAAGGTCCAGCTCTTTTATTCCACATTTTGGCGTCGCTGTATACTTTCGTTCTCCGCACCGGCTATTACCCACCCGATTGGAAGGTTTCCAAAGTACTCATGTTTCTTAAGCCACATAAAGAAAAGTCAGACCCAGCATCATAGAGGCCAATTCAACTGACGTCAACGTTAGGCAAAATATTTGAACGAATAATCGTTCGCAGACTTCATCACCACTTGTCAACCTATGATCTTTTGCCTACACACCAAGCCGGTTTTCGACCTAATCACAGCCTCCTCGATAATCTCTTACGTCTAGTTACTATTCTCACGAATCATTATAATAAAACAGCACCTTCCTGCTTACTTCTCTTCGACCTAGAAAAGGCGTTTGACCGAGTGTGGTACAATGGTCTTATCTATAAATTACATTTTTTTCGTCTTCCTGCGGCCTATCTTCGGATAGTGTATCACTTTCTCACCAACCGTCTCGCATATATTTCAATAAATAACAGTCTCTCCTTTCCAATCTTTCCTTGCACTGGCGTCCCACAAGGTTCAGCTTTATCACCTCTATTATATATTCTATTTGTTAGTGACCTACCTGTTATGCCAGAACCGATTTACACTTTCACCTTTGCGGATGATACAGCGCTGCTCGCTTGCTGTCAAACTATGCATCAAATCAATATCCATTTACAACGAGCCATTGATGCTTTCAGCAACTGGTGTAGTCGGTGGCAATTAAACTTAAACTGTGACAAAACACAGGCGTTAGTCATCCTTCCGCATAAGAGGCGTAGTCGAGTGAGACGTAATCCATCTCTGCTTAATACTCAAGTCCAGGGTGTACCCATCCATGCAAGTACTACCGCTAAATATCTGGGAGTGATCTTTGATGCTAAATTAACCTGGAAACCACACCTTCTTTCAATCAAAGAGAAGGCCCAAAACCGTTTAAATCTATTGAAGCGTCTGGTCGGTACCACGTGGGGCTTACATGCTGACACATTGTTAAAAACGTATAAAGCGTTTTTCCGTCCGTGTCTCACACATGGCCACACTGCCTGGGTTAGCGCTGGAGATGAATTTTATAAGCGGCTTCTTATCATCGAACGTCATGTGTTACGTCTAGCCTACCGCATCACCTTGCCTAGCCCTACTCGCCTTTTGTACGATAAGCTGACCTTTCCGCATATCACTCGACATCTTGAAGACCTCCGCTCTAGGTACATAGATAAAAAATGGACAACTCAGCATCACACCCTCCTAGAAACCATACACATTGATGCCAGTCTTTCCACTCCTCCTAAGTATGCTTATACGCCTTTACAGCATCTACTTACAATCTATAGGCAGAAACATCCAGAGCATCCGGATCAACATTTGTTTCAATCATATCATCCACCAGAATTCAATCATCACGTTTATCCATCGCTTGCACAGTAACTCTCATTCTAACAAGGGCTTCCCCATGTCGCTCATCAGAGTTGAGTAGCCCCAACACAGAAGATAACCTCATTTGTGACTACTAACATTGCCCTGTGAACTGTGGCGTCCATGCACTTCATCTCATCATCATAACATTACGACCACTCAGATTTCATAATATTCCTTCCTTGTTTGTTTTCATTGCTATTTTCAAACTTATGATTATTGCAGTCTCATTTTGATGTTACTTAGGCTCTGTGTATTTATCATTGTGTCTCCTGCCATGATTACAACAACAATAATAATTCACCTATATGTATGAATAAAGTGAGCTTCTTTATTATTGTTGTTAGAAAACCTCATAGCCCATACATGTGTTCCACTTATCACTGAAATTAAATTTAATTCCCTCCCGAAGAGACGACGTTATCGTCTGCGGAAAACAGTAAAAAAAAATTGTGTTCACAGCTTGGATTGCAGCATCAGACAGATTCTACAACAAACTTCTTATTCTCGAACGTCATGCTCTCCGCATTGCATTTCGCATAAAATTACCTAGTCCCACACACGACTTGTATCAACGCACTACTTTTCCTACCTTGCAATACCATCTTGAGTCCCTTCGACTCTCCTACATACGACGCCGATTCCAAACCCAACATCCACTACTTTTCGATACAATGCACTACATAGCCCTACATCCCACACCCACACGGTATCTTCACACGTCATTATCTCTTTTATTTACATTATACCATTATACGCTTCCTCCTGATGATCCCTGACTCTTGCTTCTGAACGATTACGTCACTCATGTTCATTTACCTCTCATTTTTCCATCATTTCATGCACAGTAATTTTCTCATACTAACTTGGGTTCATCATGTCTCTCATCATAGCCTAGAGTCCCCCTAGGCAAGAACATAACTGCATTCGTCCACTAATATGTTCCTATGTGTTGTCCTGTTCTTGCACCTGATCTCATACTTCATCCTCATTAATTATATTAGTCTACTACTGCGTTATTATCACCTAGTTTCTATTCTCCTGATTATGTTTATTGTATATGTTACCTAAATAGTGTTCCTCACGTATTGTACTGTTGATCTTTGTTCATATTCATCTTTCATAACCGCTATATATGTATGTTTATGTTGTCTATATGTATTTGTCTCTTTCTTCACCTAATGTTAAGGAACGCAAAGTTCCTTAAGTCCATTACTACTATGGAAGAAATTCAATAAAGCACTTAGACCAACCAGAGATTCACAATCCTCAATCCCTTCACATCACTTCCCTAAAAGAAGGCGTAACCCTCTCAAAGGTAGCTAGCCTCAGCTAGTAATGTAAAAAAAAAATTCTGTGATCTTCAGGTCAATATCACTATTGGCCTAATCAGCTGTGACGTACCACACGTCAGTACGGCTGTTTTTTGCGATCCTATCCTCTTCCTGGCTGAAGAAGCTGATAGCTTGTGTGTTTGTTCTGGCAGACTGATCTAGCCAATACCAGAGTAAACCAACGCAGACTAAAAGCGACTTCAAGCCTACCTGAGAACCTATCCGAACGGGGTTCTCTTTACCTATATTATTACCTCATCTGGTTCATTGTGGACACATACCTCAGGCCGGAGTGCCTGCATCTTCATCATGGCGTCTCAACCTTTGGCTGGTCGTCATTCTAATCTACCACCTGTTCTCCTTGCCCCCTCAACGTTTGGGAAACCAGGGTTACGGAGGGCACGCTCTCTAGAGAAAAATCTAGATAGTAATTCTCGTTCAAGCTCACCTGGTAAAGCTTCAAATAGTACTCCACAACCACCAGCCAAGAGACCACATAAGCTTCATGACAATATTCCAGTAGATACTTCATCCATGTCTGTTGACATGACTGACACGAACCAGTTTCCAACTTTGCAAGAGACAATCAAGCCTCCAACCTACTGATTTCTCTTAGAACACTACGATCCTAAGTATGAGGACCTCAAACGTCTGTTTCTGCAAATCACTAAATACATGCCACGTTCTGCTATTACTCAATTAGTTCGCACTCGAACTGGCATTATTATTAAGACTAGTGATTCAGAATTCTCTCGCAAACTTTTGAATTCCTATAGCTACGAAATCTTCGGCACAAATGCAACTCTCAAGACGCTTTCTACTTCACGTCTAAAGCAACCACCCCCACCTCCTAGATCACCTACTCTCTCCGTGGTTATTCGTGGAGTAGACCCTACGTATACTGACACAGAGGTTCAGGAGGAACTCACCCACGAAGGTCATAATATTCTTAAATGCCTGCGAATTCGCAACAACCAAGGCCCGACATACATGGTGAGGGTTCTCACCAATTCTCAGCAGAATATCAATGATCTTCTGGATCTAGGAGCTTATATTTACAAGAAACGACACCGTGTAGAGCCGTCTCACACATCTAAACTTTTGCCTATTAGATGTGAGCGTTGCCAAACTTATGGCCAACATCCTACCAATCAGTGCCATAATCAACCAAAGTGCGGCTACTGTGCAGGTCCGCATCTGACCCGTACATGCTCCAATATGCAGCAACCTCTTCAATGCTCTCTCTGCCCAGAAAAACATCCAACCTATAGCAATAAATGTCAATCTAAACCATCACCAGATCAGTCCAAACCAGAGAATGTCCCATTAAGTCTCCCCGAACAAGCACAACCAGCACCAGCACCTTCATTGGACGCACCTGTCACCATTTCACAATTGCTTTCTTTCATCACCTTATCACTACAGAACATCCATCCGTTTTTGCGAACTCATATCTTACATCATATACAGTTAGCTGCCAAATATGTTTTTCATGCAAATCTCCATGCCACATACACTGGACCGTATGTTTACTTTCACTCCAGCACTCCGGAAACAGCAGTTTAATTCCTTCATTATCCAATACCTGTTCTTTTTCATTATGGGGTTTACATTTTTATTTCTAAATATTCGATCTTTGCAACAGCATAAAATATTGTTTCAAGCCTTACTCCAAGAAGAACATGTTCACACATTCATTCTAAATGAAACTTGCCTTACTTCAAAACTCCATTGTCGCCTTCCTGGGTACCAGCTTATTCGTCACGACAATCCACATGTCTTACGCCGTGCCAATGGTGGTGTTGCTATTGGCTTTTCGCCTACCATTCCATATCGTCAGCATTTTTCGCCTGTCCTCAACCTTCCTGAACACCTTCTCACAACTGTTTATTATAAGAACTTCTACATAACCTTAGCTACCATATACGTCCGGCCCGGCCATAACATTCCATTACCATTCTTTCAATATATATCTAACACCTTCCGTACCTATCTTATAATGGCAGATATTAACCTCCATAGCCGTTCCGAAGCACAACGAAACCGCTTTCATAACTTTATCACCGATCATACGACCAGCATAATACTTCCTCTACCGAAACCTACTCGCCCCGATAGTCAAACTACTCCAGACGTCGTCATACTCTCCACTAATCTCGAATCTCAGTTTACGGTCGATGTTCTAGATCTCATAGGCAGTGACCACGCTCCTATCAAGCTACAACTACATCCCAGACCAGCTACGATTGATCGATCCAACACCTATACTCGTACTAAGCTACGTTTTGATCGAGCCGACTGGGTACAATACAGACTCTACATACAGGAAACCGTAAATACTGTTTTGCCTCCTACTTCAGAGTCTGAACTCTATTCTTGTGTGGATACTATCACAAACGCTATCACCTCTGCCACAACCCAATATATCCCTTCATCTAAATGTTCTTTCTCTCGCCCTCCCCTACCTCCACATTATCTTCCTCTCATTAAGCGCTCTCGTCAGTTATACAGAGATTACTTGCATACTGGCAATATCGAGTCCCTTCACCATCATCGTCAACTTCTTCGCACAGTCCGAAATTACCTTAAGGCATACAAATTACGCTCTTGGATCAAAAGTTGTAATCAATTAGGCACTACAGCACACCCCAGTCAGTACTGGAAGCGCTTTAAGACTCTTACTGGGCAGAATACTCGTACCACCTATCCTCTCATAGACCAAAATCAACCTCTACATACTGATCTCGACAAAGCCAATGCCCTTGCTAATTATCTGCAGGGTATCTTTACTCCTCTCCCGTCTGCAAACCCGCATCGCCCACACCCAGCTGATCGTCTGAACCTAAGCTCACCAACTCTTCAACCTCATATAGATCACACACTTCCTGACACTGGTTTAACAGCACCAATCACAGTTCCAGACATCACCTCGATTCTCGCAAACAAACGCAACACTGCTCCTGGACTGGACAACATTACATATCGCCAGATCAAAGAGAGTCCGTTCTCCCTTCTATACCTTTTATCGGTCATCTATACCTTCATCCTACGTACTGGCTACTTTCCCGCTCAATGGAAAACCTCCAAGACACTCATGTTTTTGAAACGACAGAAACCTCCCGCTGACACCAAGTCATACCGTCCAATCCAACTTACATCTACCTTTAGTAAAATACTCGAACGTATCATAGTTAAACGCTTACATATCTTTCTGTCGTCTAGAAACCTACTTCCGTTTCAACAAGCTGGCTTCCGCCCATATTATAGTATCAACGATCAACTTCTCAGGCTCAGTAATTACATTACAAATCACTACAATACTTCACGCCCTTCCTGTTTAGTTCTCTTTGATCTCGAAAAGGCATTTGATAAGGTATGGCATCCTGCACTGATCTATAAACTCACTAAGCTTAAACTTCCCATATCTTACATCCGATTCATCTTCAACTTTCTTACCTGTCGCCTGACCTACGTTTGCATTAACTCCACCTTGTCTTTTCCTATATTCATCCACTCTGGTGTCCCTCAGGGCTCTACACTTTCTCCCCTTCTTTATATTCTGTTTGTCGCTGATTTTCCCCCTCTTCCAACAAATGTCCATTTGTTCCAATACGCCGACGATACTGCCCTGCTCGCCACGTATAAAACTGTTCATCAGATCAATATCTATATGCAACAAGCCATCGATACATTCGTCACGTGGTGTCATCACTGGCGATTGAAAATTAACGCATCTAAAACTCAAACAATAGTCTTCCTTCCACTTCATGCTCGCTCCCGTATCCAGCGCAACCCTAATCTTCTTCATCTTTCCGTTGACACCACACCCTTACTAGCTACAAAAACAGTCAAATATCTTGGAATTACTTTTGATCATCACCTCACCTGGAAACCTCAGTTAAAAGACATTACTACTAAAGCGTATATTCGCCTCAACTTACTGAGGAGTCTGACCGGCACTACTTGGGGACTTAACGCCGACACGCTTCTGGAAACGTACAAAGTTTTTCTTCGTCCAATCCTCACGTTTGGTTTCACTGCCTGGCTGTCTGCTTCATCTCAGTACTACGAAAAACTCAAAGTTCTTGAACGCCATGCCTTACGAATTGCCTATCGAGTTAAGCTTCCCAGTCCCACCCGAGAACTCTATGCGCGACTCAGTTTTCCCCACATCCTCTACCATCTTGAAGACCTTCGCACCAAATACATCTGCCGCCGCCTTGCACTCAATCAACCCCTTCTCCATGATGCTTTTGAAGCACATGCTCGCAGTCCCCCTCCATTGCTTACACCGTCTATTCCTACTCCTCTCGCTTTACTGTTCACTCTTTACCGCTTTACTCTTCCTCCAGACCACCCAGATTTTGCTTACTACCAGCCATATTGCTCCGATGACATTCTTCCTTACATTTGGCCATCACATGCACAGTGACACCTATTGTATCTAACAGGGCTCCCACTGTCTCTCATCAATGCCTAGCTAACCTGCATCTGTCTATCTAACACTTACCCCTGTGATGTGATGTGATGTGAAAGTGCACTTCATTCTCATCCCTTAGCTTCTACCCTTCCTCATGATTATGATCAAAAGATCATAATGACCAAATGATGTAATATGATTAATAAAGCCGATGATAAATGCAATATGTATAAACCCCTAAGCTCCCCACAACAATTGTTTACAAACCTTTCTCGTTTAGCTCACAACTCTTCCCCTACAGAGGGCGTAACCCTCTTCGGGTAGTTGCTCACCGATGGTGGGCCGGTAAAAAAAATAAAAAAATAAAAAATAAAAAATAAAAAAAATAAATAAAAATTTCTGTCATACTTTCCCAGAGCTTAGCTTTGCTCTGCTCTGAAGCGCCACTAGAGTATAGTGACGATTTTTGTAAGCTCCTCTCCTCTATCCTGGTCACTGAAGCTTGATATCTGTGTGTATCGGTTGAGAGACTGATCTAGCCCAACTCATCTGATACCCACGCATGTTGATAGCCTCTTTGGCCCACCTAGACCACTATCCAAACGGGTGGTCTTCAAACCTGTAACCTAGACGACCTTCGCTATGGCTTCTGGACAAGGTACTGGTTATACTGGACTACCTCCTGTTGTTGCTCAGGGTCCTTCTCTGACGGCGGCAAAGATCGACAAACGTAAAGCCCGCCAAGAGTCAGAGCCGAGCAGTCCGACAGCTCACTCTACAACAGCTGCTACCTTTTCTGCTGCACTCCAGATGACACCTCCAACAAAACGTCATCATACACTGAGTGAGTCCTCGTCTGCGTCTAGTAATATGGATATCGAGATTCAAGGAAAATCATCCAAACCAGTAGTCCATTCTTTTCTTCTTACCAACTACGACGCTAAATACCATGATTTAAAGCAGATTTACTTACGTCTACTCAAGTACGTGCCACGATCGGATGTCAAGCAGCTAATACCTACCAAGAATGGTATTATCATCCGATCGACAGATCCTAACATGGCAGCCACTCTCCGTAACACCTACTCCTTCGAGATCTTTGGCACCTCGGCAAACCTACAAAAGCTTTCATCAAACCAGGCGAAGCAGCCTCCACCTCCTCGCAAGCCTCCAGCTCTATCTGTTGTATTACGAGGAGTAGATCCCCAGTTCACGGATGCCGAGGTCGCTGATGAACTTAAGCTAGAGGGTCATTCAATCCTGAAATGCCTTCGCATAAAGAACGCATCCGGACCAACTTATATGGTCCGAGTTCTCACAAACAGTCAAGAGACCGTGGATGACCTTCTTAGCAATGGTGCCTACATATACCTGAAAAGACATCGGGTGGAACCGTCTCACTCACCTCCGCCTCTTCCTGTACGTTGTAAGCGATGTCAAGCTTATAACTCCCATCACACTAACGACTGCAGGAACCCTTTCAAAATGCTGGTACTGTGCAGGTCCCCATTCCACCAAGTCTTGCCCCAATCTCAGTAATCCACCGCAATGCTCGACCTGCCCAGATCAGCATCCTACGTACAGCTATAAATGTAAGGCCAAACCCGCTGCAGAGATGCTTAAACCAGAGCTCACTGTACCTATCCGCATTCATAACACCGATTCTACTACTCCGCCTCCTAGTTCTGCACAACAACCCATCACCATCGACAAATGTTTGTCATTTCTCACTGTTACCCTGCAAAACATACATCCATTTCTTCGTCAACATATCCTCCAACAGGTACAACTCGCTGCTAAAACTATCCTGCATGTCAACTTCACCGGCACTTATTCCAACAACTATGCTCATTTTCATTCTACAGTCCATGAATCTGCAGTCTAACTTCTCTCCGCATCTCTTCTCATTATTTTTCATTATGGCTGTGCATTTTCTCTTTCTGAATATTCGATCTCTACAAAAAACAAGCCTTTGTTTGAGCAGCTACTTCTGGAGGAACACGTTCATTGTTTTCTTCTGAACGAAACCTTTCTTACTCCTAAAATCTCATGCAAACTCTCACCATATCTCCTTCTTCGACACGATAATACCATTCCCACTCGACGTGCTAATGGTAGCGTCGCTATTGGTTTTCCACACTCTATTTTACATAGAGTACACGCTACTGGAGATACATCACTGCCTGAACATCTTATCGCTACTTTATATTTCAAAGAATGCTACGTAACTGTTGCTACCATTTATGTACGACCAGGCCATCCTATTCCTCTACGTTTCTTTCAATATATTTCTGACAATTTCCGGACCTACATCATAATGGCCGATATTAATTACCATAGCCGCTCAGGTAATCAAAAACGCACCTTTTCCAATTATATTCAGACCCAAACGACGGGATTCATACATCCCATTCCTAAACCAACTCGACCGGCTTCGAATACAACTCCCGATATAGTCATAACATCGCCCAATATTCTCTCCAAGCTAACTCTTTCTGTGCTTGACCCGCTTGGGAGTGATCATATTCCAATTAAAGCTACTCTTCAAAATCCAGGTACACCTCAACCCGCTCCGCTTACAACTCCCCGCACAGTGACTCGTTTCGACCGTGCCCGTTGGCCTAACTATAGGGAATACCTTTCCAACAGGTTAACACCTTTATCAGCTCCAACTTCAGAGTCTGAACTATACGACACAGTTGATGAGATCACTGATAGTCTTCATCAGGCGTCCTCGCAGTATATTCCTCAGACTACAATTGATCCCTATAGACCAACATTGCCACCACAATACTTACCTTTAATACGTCGTTGCCGTCAGCTGTATCGTGATTTTACTCGCACGGGCAATCTGGAATCGCTTCGGCAACATCGTCAATACCAGCGGGCGGTGCATAACTATCTCGTTGCCTATAAGACCAGAAGCTGGGTTAAAACCTGTAACACTCTCTCTGATACAGCACATCCAACTAAGTACTGGAAACGCTTTCATCAGCTCACTGGTAAAACTTCTCGCCCTTCATATCCACTCATTCTCAACGATACGCCCTTACACACTGACATGGACAAAGCCAATGCCTTTGCTGATCAACTTCAAGATGTGTTCACGCCACTTGGACCTGCTCTATCTGCTCGCACTCATCCTACTAACCGGCTCAATCTCAACTCGCCTTCACTCCAACCTCATGTTGACCATCTTCTACCCGCCAATTCTCCTTTGACAGCTCCTCTCACCGTCACAGAAATCGTCTTCACCGTCTCTGGTAAACGCAACACCGCTCCAGGACTAGATTCTATTACGTATCGCCATATCAAGGAAGGACCATACATTCTCCATTATCTTCTGTCTCTCATCTTCACGTTCATCCTCCGTACTGGTTTTATCCCTAGCGATTGGAAAACATCCAAAACTTTAATGTTACTGAAACCGAACAAACCAGCTTCGTATGTGTCTACCTATCGTCCAATTCAACTCACCCTCGTCTTCAGTAAGATACTTGAACGGATACTGGTCTCTCGCCTCCACACACATCTTGCCGATCACAACCTAATTCCACTTCATCAGGCTGGATTCCGCCCAAACTACAGTATCAATGATTAACTTCTCCGTCTGACCACGTACATCACTGATCAGTTTAATCAATCTAAGCCTTCCTGTCTCGTCCTTTTCGATTTAGAAAAGGCTTTCGATAAAGTGTGGCATCTCGGCCTTCTATACAAACTCTTTTCTTTCCGTCTTCCAATCTGTTACATTCGCTTCATTTACCACTTTCTCTCTAGCCGCCTGACCTACGTTTCTATCAATAATGTTCTATCTCACCCTGTGTTTATCCATTCTGGAGTTCCTCAAGGCTCTGCCCTGTCCCCGCTTCTTTACTTATTGTATGTTGCTGACTTTCCTGCTCTTTCTCCAAACGTCAGTCTTTTTCAGTATGCGGACGATACGGCATTCCTGGCAACGGCGACAACTATTCATAATATCAACCACATCCTTCAAACTGCCATCGACGCATTCATCCAATGGTGTGATATGTGGCGCCTTAAACTTAACGCCAATAAAACTCAAGCAATTATCTTTCTACCACCAGGGAAACGAAGTCGTGTCCATCGCAATCCGGCCAACCTCAGAATCGAGATTGCAGGTACTCCCCTTGTTGCAAGTCCCACTGTGACATACCTGGGCATTGTCTTCGACTCCCACCTAAAATGGTCTGCTCATCTTAAGAGTCTTGCTCTTAAAGCGACAAACCGTCTGAACCTACTCCGACGCCTAACTGGGACTAACTGGGGATTAAAATCTCACACCCTTCTTAACACCTACAAAGCCTTTTTATGACCTGTCTTAACATATGGATTTACAGCTTGGCTTTCTGCACCCGAATCATACTACCGGAGACTCCAAATTCTTGAGCGCCACGCCCTCCGCCTTGCCTTCCGTATTAGATTACCAAGCCCAACCAGAGACTTGTACGAGCAAACGCCTTTTCCGCATATCCTTTACCACCTGGAAGATCTCAGACTCCGATACGTTACGAAGCGATTCCAGACTCACCATCCGCTACTGTTTGATTCTATGCACCACGAAGCCACTCTCCGCAAACCCTCTTCTATTATACAGCCTTCCCCACTTTCTCTACTGTTGACTCTATACCATTCCGTTCTTTCGCCAAATAGCCCGGACATGCAACTTCTTGATGATTTTCTCATTGCCATCCCCCACCATACATCACTCCATCTTATGTTGCACAGTAACCCTACCGTACTAATTGGGCTCCCGTCGTCCTCATTGCGTCCAGAGCAGCCCCTGGACAGAAGATAACACTCATTCGTCTCACTAACTTCCTATCTGTGTTGTGTTGTGGTGTGAAGTCCACCTCATAGTTTCATTTTATCACCAATATTCAGCTCTTATCACTCTCCTGATGTATTGTTAAATAGTGTTCTTATCCTTACCTATGCTTATGATTATGGTTAAAGGCCATAATGTCCTGCAATATGGAAAACATGGTTATAATAAAGTTTATGAAATCTCCTTTGCCTCCCGACAATTGCCTTCCACATATAGTTCCTCTTCCATTCTCCTCCCAAATAAAGGGCGTAACCCTTTGGGTGGGTGCTAGCCTCGGCTAGCAAAAAAAAAATTTCTGTCATACTTACCCAGAGCTTGCTCTGAAGCGTTACCTTGCATATGGTGACGATTTTTGAATTATCCTTCTTTTTCCATATCCTGAGCCTCTTTCTCTGTTTCTTTCTAGAGATCCGTCCGTCAGACTTATCAAGCCAAGGGCGTCCGGATCTACGGATCGAGCCAGAGGAGCCGCTCCTCCTGGGCAACTATCAAAACGGGTTGTCTTACCTTCATCATATTCATAACTCACTACACATCATCTTCGGGTCTCACGGCTCTCTAGAAATCTATCGGTCTCTGCTTTGGCAGATCAAGCTGCTTCTGGACCACAGGTGGATGGACGGCACGGTGGTCTTCCTCCGGTATTTGACACTCCGACCGCTTCGAGCACGAAGGTGGTCAACCGGAAGGACACTGGCAGCCGGCAGGGAACCATATCCGGTAGCTCTACAGCTTCATCAGCTTCAAATGTCTCCACCCGTTCTAGGTCCCCACGAAACTCACAATTGTATGCTGATACTATCAAGCAGCCTCGTCATCAGTCGAAGAAGCAGCACAGAGACGACATTTCAGCAACTTCTTATATGGATGCAGCCGATGAGAATAGCAATAAAGCTATTCTAAACTCTCAAACATCTCTCACCAATAATCAGCCTCATAATCGCCACATTCTTCATTCATTCCTACTTCAAAATTTTGACACAAAGTACAGTAATGAGAAGTTCATCACATTACAACTACAGAAGTATCTACCAAGCATTCCACTAGCAGAAGTCATCAAGACTCGTAACGGTTACATCTTAAAGTCCACAGACCCGCAGTTTGCTATCACCGTCAGAAACAAGGCCTCGTTTGAGATCTTTGGGAAGAACGCCACTATTACATCTCTCTCCTCTGCACGACAGAAACAAGCACCACCACCAAAACGCCCACCATTTCTGTCTGTTGTCATCCGGGGAGTTGACCCAACATATTCAGACACCGAAATTCATGAAGAACTCCAACATGAGGGACATAACATTCACAAAGTCATCCGCATACGGAACAATCAAGGGGCAACATACATGGTGCGCGTTCTTACAGCTTCACAAGATACGATCGACACATTGCTCACTACTGGCGCATACATTTACAAACGTCGTCACAGGGTTGAACCGTCACGTACTCCAGCTCCTCTTCCTGTGCGATGTGAAAACTGTCAAATATACAATGACCACAACACTGCTAATTGAAAAATCCGCCCGTCTGTGGACATTGCACAGGACCACATCATACGCGGCTTTGCACTAATCTTCAGCAGCCACCTGAATGTCCCACTTGCCACGAACAACATCCGGCCTATACTTATAAATGCAAAAATAAACCTCAACCTGATCAACAACATCCTGATTTAGTCGTTCCGCTCCGGATGCCAGACGCTTCACCTCAACCAATCTCCACACCACAGATCCAGTTACCATACAGCAACTTCTTCAATTTCTCACGCTTGCCCTACAAAACATTCATCCATTTCAACGCAATCATATTCTACAACAAATTACTAAAGCAGCCAAATCTGTCTTCAACGTCAATTTCTACGCCACCTACACCAACAATTATGTTCATTTCCATACCTCACGTCAAGAAACAACTGTTTAACTTACACATCATCATGGATTTAGTCTTCCTTTTCATGAATATTCGCTCATTACCTACCAACAAACTTCTATTCGAAGCACTGTTACTCGAAGAGCACGCATCTGTCTTTTTACTAAATGAGACATATCTCACAAAATCCATTATCTGTAAAATTCCTCGTTACACACTCATTCGCCATGACAATACAGTTCCCGCCCTACGTACAAACGGCGGAGTAGCAATTGGCTTTCGCAATCACATACCACATCGCCACCACATCTGTCCTGTTCCACATCTTCCTGAGCATATCATCATTACCCTATACTTCAAGTCCATCATAATTACTTTTGCTACTATTTATGTTCGTCCAGGCCATCCCATCCCACTTGATTTTTTCAGTCATATTTCTCATACCTATAAACATTACATAATTCTTGCCGATATCAATTTTCATAGTCGCACACCAAATGAACGCACACGCTTTACAGACCACATTACAATTCGTACCACAGGCATAATGCATATTCCTCCATCTGCTACCAGGCCCGTGTCAAATACCACACCTGACATTGCTATCACCTCAACTACACTTACCACTAACAGTACCATCACAGTCCTTGATCTCCTTGGTAGTGACCACGCACCGATCAAACTTTCATATCATCTTGGTACTCTTCGTCCGCAAAATGCACCTCCACCACTCAGAACGCCTCGCTTTGATAAAGCCAATTGGGATAAATATCGTACATATCTTACAACTGCTGTTGCAGATCTCCACCCTCCAACAACATCTGACGAACTCTATGCACACATCACTACAATCACTTCTGAGATCACCCGTGCATCTGAATTATACATTCCAACTACCAGTTCCACTCCATACCAACCTAAATTGCCTCCGCACTACCTCGCTCAGATCAAACGCTCCCGCCAAGCATATCGTGAGTACGTTCGGACACGGAATCCTGAAGCTCTCCGCCTTCACAATCAGCTACAACGTTCCGTAAAGAACTATCTTGAAGCATACAAAAAGCGCCAATGGATTAAAACTTGTAACACTCTCGCCGACACAGCACATCCATCACGTTACTGGAAACGTTTCAATGCGCTTTGTGGCAAATTCAGTAAAACCCCTTACCCACTCATCATCGATAATAGTCCAGCTGCTTCTGATCAAGACAAGGCCAATGCTTTTGCCGACTACCTCCAGGATATCTTCACTCTTCAACCTTCTGATCATATTTTTTCTCATCCAGTCGATAAAGTCAACCCAGCGAGCCCTCTCTTCCAACCTAGTGCCAGTCATACATTGCCGCATAATGAACTCACTTCTCCCATCACTGTTGCCGATATCACTTCCATGTCCAGACTAAACGAAACTCTGCTCCAGGTTTTGATTCAATTACATATCGCCATATCAAGGAAAGTCCACCCTCACTCCTCCTTTTATTAGCCTCTATCTTCACTTTCATCCTTCGCACAGGCTTTTTTCCTGCCGAATGGAAGATGTCTAAAACGCTTATGTTCCTAAAACCGAATAAGCCACCCAGCGCCGTATCTTCCTACCGCCCTATACAACTCACTTCGACTTTTAGCAAAGTACTGGAACGCATTGTAGTCAATAGGCTTCATCCTTATCTCCGTGCACGCAATCTCATCCCATCTTTCCAAGCCGGTTTCCGCCCGTCATACTCCATCAACGATCAGCTCCAACGACTAAGCACCCTTATCACAAATCACTATAATTCTGTGCGACCATCCTGTCTTGTGCTTTTTGACCTAGAAAAAGCATTTGACAAAGTCTGGCATCTCGCTCTCATCTTCAAACTCATCAAACTTAAATTCCCATCTCCATATATCCGTTTTATCTATCACTTTTTGGTTTGCCGCATTACCTATGTTCATATTAACAATCATTTATCTCATCCAATATTTTTACATTCTGGCGTCCCTCGAGGATCAGCTCTGTCCCCCTTGCTGTACTTGCTATTCGTTTCCGACTTTCCGACTCTGCCCGCAGACGTACATACCTTCCAATATGCCGATGATACTGCTTTCCTCGCTCTCGGCCGTACCATCAGACACATCAACTTAATATTACAGGAATCAATTGATCGTTTTTCTCAGTGGTGTCGAAAATGGAAGCTCACTATAAATGCTTCAAAAACACAGGCCATCGTATTTCTTCCAACACGCAAACGCTCCGGATTTCACAGAAATCCATCACTTCTCACTCTCTCCATTCAGAATTCACCAATTCGTCTCAGCAAAACAGTGACTTATCTCGGCATTATATTTTATCAACACCTTACTTGGACTCCTCATCTAAACTACATTAAAACTGAAGTCTATAACCGCCTCAATCTTCTAAAACGTCTGACTGGCACCACATGGGGACTAACATCACACATCGTTTTCAACACATGTAAGGTTTTTCTTCGTCCTGTACTTACCTATGGATTCACTGCCTGGATATCAGCTCCATCTTCATTCTACTTCAAACTGGCAACCTTCGAGCGCCATGCCTTTCGTATCGCTCATCGTATTTCTCTTCCTAGTCCGACTCGCTACTTGTATTCGCTGATAACCTTTCCTACATTGCTTTATCACATTGAATCTCTCCGCCGAAACTTCATCACCATTCGCTTCCAACAAGCACAACCATTGCTTTTCGAAACCATGCATTACCTCGCTCTATCTGTTCGGCCACGATATTACCATCTCCCTCTTAATTTACTCTTCACACTCTATTGCTATACCTTACCACCTAATCATCCAGACTTCGCACTTGTGCAGGATCACCGCCTTCATGTACATCTACCGCATATCTACCCGTCACATCAAGCACAATAACTCCTCTGTCATCTAACAGGGCCTCCTCTGTCTACATTGGCCTAGCGTCACCCCTAGGCAGAAGATAATCAGCATTTGTCTTTATTAACAGTCCCTGTGTGTTGTGGCGTGCATCGCACCTCATTTCATACCTCATATTCATTTATACAGTTTTGTACATTATTATCACAAGCCTGTTTTGTATTATTCTCATCATATTTATTGTACTTGTAAGAATATAAATTTTTTGTTGTTAATTACCTCACCTATAAAATGATTATAGTCGCAAAGACTATAATGACCCAAAAAATATAAAGTAATAAATAAAGAAATATCTCTTAGCCCAACGATTATCACCTTCAATTCCTTCATTCCGTTCCATCCCTTTCCTAAAAGAGGGTGTAGCCTTCTACAGGGTAGCTAGCCCAAGGGCTAGCATTAAAAAAAAAATAATAAAAAAAATTCTGTTCATACTGAATCAAGAGGCCTAACCTCTCTTGTGTTAGTTAATGTGCTAGCTACGATCAAGTGTTGTAATACGCATTTGGGAGCACAGCACACATACGACACTTAGAGGGCTGACGGTAGTTTTCACTTTCGGAGGGCAACTTGCTTTTTGAACCTCATTCATTTTCATCATCTTTTCTTTCTTCTTCATCTTCGTTTGGGCTTCGGACCTTGGCTACTTTATCACGATGACGGACTCTGGCAACACAAACGGTCAAGCTCACCTAGGACGACATATAGGATTACCACCTACACTTCCGACGAATCCAAGCACTTCCCGCGATCAACCTTCATCTATTGGATCTCGCAGCCGGACTCGCCACTTTTCTTGGGGAAGTCAACCGATAGAAAGCACATCTAGAGATAGGCATCCTTCTACAGAATCTACACAATCTGCTAAACGTGTTCGATCAAGGTCCCCTATTACATCAATGGATATCGAGGGAAATCCACAGCATACTAATAAAATAACGGGTCCTGTAGATCATTCCTTACCAAGTTCAACTTTCGATCCTGTTTATCACTTTCTACTCACAGAATATGACACTAAATTCACAAATTCCAAAATGATATTTTTGCAAATAATGAAATACGTTCCTAGGGTACGGGACACTCTAGTTCAAATCGTTTCCACTAGGAATGGCTACATTTTGAAATCGAAAGATCCGAATTTTGGAATCACCATACGGAATAAAGCTTCCTACGAAATTTTCGGGAAAAATGCTAAACTGACGAAATTGACAGATAAGCGTCAAAAGCAGCCTCCACCACCTCGACAACCATCTTTTCTGTCTGTTGTCATTAGAGGAGTCTCACCTGAACTAACAGATGCAGGAATACACGAGGAACTAACGCAAGAAGGGATATCAGTCGATAAATGTCTTCGCATTCGAAATAATAATGGTCCTACATACATGATCCGCGTTCTTTGTAAGCGACAGGACACTATTGACTATTTATTGCGATATGGTGCGCCTATCTATAAGAAAATACACAGAGTTGAACCATCTAAAACTCAAGGACCGTTACCAATTCGTTGTGAAAAATGTCAGGTTTACAATGATCATACTACCGCTAACTGTTCAAATCCTTCTAAATGCGGATACTGCTCAGGGCTACACGAGACCAAGGCATGTCCCAATCTCCAAGGACCACCGAAATGTAACACTTGCAGTGGGCTTCATCCTACTTACAGTTATCGCTGTAAAGCCAAACCAGCACCGACCCCTGAGCATCCAGAACTAACGGTACCGCTAAAAACGGCCGATAAAACAACTCAACCGACTCAATCCATATTACCTCCGCTAACCGTCGAAGATCTCCTTCGTTATATCAGTTTGGTGTTACAAAATATATTTCCATTTCAGCGAGCTCATATCTTACACCACATAATCTCTGCTGCAAAATCCATTTTTCACATCAATCTCCATGCAACTTACTCTAACAATTATGTTCATTTTCACGTTGGACCGCTGGAGAACTGCTGTTTAAAGCCATGGATATGTTACTTTACATCATGGGGATTACTTTCCTATTCGTTAATATTCGATCCTTTTCACAACATAAGCTGCTATTCGAAACATTATTATATGAGGAACATATTAATGTATTTGCACTTAACGAAACCGCCTTAAGACCGAACATGTTAGCCCATATTTCTGGTTATCAACTGCAGCGCCACGATTATCCCAATCATATGGCACGTGCTCAAGGCGGAGTTGCAATAGGTTATTTTTCCAAATATCCAGTAAGAGCATACACTCCACAAGTTTTTGCCGATATGCCGGAATACTTACTTTATTCTATATATTTTCCATCATTAATAGTTAATTTTAGCACTATCTATATTCGACCACGCCAACCCATACCATTACAATATTTTGAATACATAGCCCATAACTTTCGAAATATTATCATCATGGCGGATATTAATATCCATAGTCGTAGTGCTCGCGAAAAGGCAAATTTTCAGCAGTTCTTAACTGAAAATCTACAGTTGCATCTTCATGTCCTTCCGAGTCACACTAGACCAATCAGTCAGACTACACCAGATGTCGTCATCACATCTATAAATCTTATTAATGACTGCCAGCTTGAAGTTCTCGATTCCATCGGAAGCGATCATCATCCAATTAAATTAACATTAACTCGAGGACAACCGCAACGACCGGTAATAGCCCCGCGAAGTGTTCCTAGATTTGACAAAGCGAATTGGCCTCATTTTCGGCAAGACATCGAACACTCTCTTTCAAGTGTAACAGCACCGGCTACCGAGCCTGCGTTGGCTTCGTGTCTTACTACTCTCACAGAGGCAATACGAACCAGTGCTCATCATAATATTCCAAGTGTTCAAGTAACTCTCCATAAGCCAAAATTACCACCGATGTATGTCACTCTAATACACAAGGCTCGTCAACATCTCCGTGAATACTATCAAACAGGCAATGATGTCTATCTACATCAACATCGCCAATGGCAACGAGCGGTTTGCAACTATCTTGCTGCATATAAACGTCGCAGTTGGATTAAGACTTGTAATACCTTATCCGAAGAAGCACACCCATCTCGCTATTGGAAGAGGTTTAATCAACTAACTGGCAAGAATACGTCAACAACTTATCCTCTAATTGCAGATGGCACTCCTCTTTTCTCCGACGAAGAGAAAGCTAACGCATTTGCTAGTCAGCTACAGAGCGTTTTTACTCCAACAGCTGCCTCTAAGATCTCTGAACGGATAGACATCTCTTGCATTCCTGCTTTACAACCTTCTGTCGATCATGCCATTGATCTGGAACATCCACTCACCGCACCCATTACTACTGATGAACTCCACATAGCCCTCAAGCGGAAAAAGAACACAGCTCCTGGGGTTGATAGCATATGTTATCGACATATAAAAGAAGCCCCGCAATCACTTCTACTACTACTGGTGGCGATATATAATTTTATTCTCAGAACTGGTTTCTATCCTCCAGATTGGAAAGTCTCAAAAATTTGCATGTTCCCTAAACCAAACAAGCCAGTGCATTCTGTTTCCTCTTACAGACCAATTCAACTGACATCAGTATTCAGTAAAATATTTGAGAAAATTCTTGTCTGCCGTCTTCATAAGTATCTTGAGACAACTACTCTACTACCCATCCATCAAGCAGGTTTTCGGCCTAATTTCTCCATAAATGACCAGCTACTTCGTCTCAGCACCATAATTACTAACCAGTATAATAAAGCCTTCCCTTCTTGCCTCATTCTTATGGATTTAGAAAAGGCTTTCGATAAAGTTTGGCATTACGGCTTAATTAAAAAATTACAATCTTTTAAGTTTCCACTTTGCTATTTGAGGATAGTATATTCTTTCCTTACAAATCGCATTGCTTATGTTACAGTGGGAAATGCTCTATCTTGGCCTATCTTTCCGCTTACTGGAGTTCCTCAGGGTTCGGCTCTCAGCCCTTTATTATATATCCTTTATGCTTCTGACATCCCTGCAGTTCCACGTAATGTTTTTACTTTCCAATACGCCGACGACACAGCTTTTCTCGCTCTTGGTAAAACTATCCAACAACTTAATACTCTTTTACAACAAACTCTCGATAATTACATCAGGTGGTGCAAGAGATGGCATTTAACTATTAATACAGAAAAGACGCAAGCAATCGTGTTCTTACCTCCGAACAGGCGTTCCAGAGTTTACAGAAATCCAAATCTCTTGCAAGTAAATGTTGATGGGTACCGAGTACGCCCTTCCCCTACTGCTACCTACTTAGGCGTGGTCTTTGACTCAAAGCTCACTTGGAATGCTCACCTGAAAAAGTTAACAGCTAAGGCTAAAATTCGTTTAAATCTATTGCGTCGTCTCACAGGCACAACTTGGGGTCTGAAAGCTGAAGTGTTACTTCATACCTATAAGGCGTTTCTCCGTCCCATCCTCACTTTTGGACACACCGCTTGGAGCAATGCTTCTGCGTCATATTACGAAAAACTCTGCATAATGGAGCGACATGCTATTCGGCTGGCGTATCGTATTAAGCTTCCTTACCCTACATGGCTTACATATGAGTATATCGACTTCTCAAAACTCACGAAACACCTCGAAGAACTACGACTAAGGTATATAACTTCACGTATACAAACAGGTCATCCGTTATTCTTGGACATTCTGCAGACTGATGCTCTTACTGATGCTACATTTCGGTATAAACACTCGCCTTTAAACATCTTAGTATCACTGTTTGTTCGAAATGCACATCTGACTGCTGATGAACGGGAAATATATGATATTTACCTCATTAATGATCATCTTCCTCATATTTTTCCATATTAGCACGTAATCCTCATTATTAACAAGGGCTTCCCCCTGTCCTCATCAGTCCCGAGTCGCCCCGGGACAGAAGATTTAACACTGCATCTGTCTTGCTAATACAACTATGTTTGTGTTGTCTCTGCACTTCATCTCATACCTCATCATCATCGCTCTAAATTCTATTACTTTAGTGATACATTTTGCTTTCCATCATCTTAATATCTTAGCACCTCGTATACATATATATTCTTGCACATATTTATTCTACTTTTGATTTATTATTATTGTTCTTCTTCTTATTATTATTATTATTATTTATCAGTATACCTAGTTTTATATGCTTACTTTTCTTCATGTTTATATAATTGCACTTTGACCATCTCACAATGTTTAACAATCAATGTATATCTACTGACACCTATGCCAAAGAGAGGGCGTAACCCTCTAATGGCTGGGAGTAAGAGTACCATCTTTACCAAAGCAGTACATAATTGATGAATAAAGATTTATCCAGTTCACTTATTACCTTATTCCCATACCCCTAAAAAAAAATCTGTTTTACATTTATGATCTTTTGATATGATTGTTATTTTTAGGGAATTGAAGTTTCATTGTGGGTCTTGTATCATTACATGTGATTAAATGAACAAAGTGATCATTATGTGTTCGGTGTCTAGTGAAATCAGTTATCGTAGTGGTATTTACCTTGTTGGTAATATGAGTGAACAGATATTGGGCTGTAAGTTACTGGCCAACAGACAAGTACTTGGTGGATTCTTTTATAAGATACGAATGTGAAATTACCTTTAAGAGAGAATGCTCGGTTAGTAATTCGTGAAACAGAAATGTTTTGGCCTAAAGCCAGAATGCCGATCAAGGATACTCACCACAGCACAGAAACTACAATTCCGACGGAAGGAGTAGATTCTGATGAGATAGTGACAGGATCTTCGAGAAGAAAAGGGAAAGTACGTTTTATTACTCCACGATTCGTTGTGGCTTTTAATCACTATAAATTGATTGATAGAGCTCCGTGCGCATATTAATCGCAACAGCAGAGGCATTGGGACATAACTTCTTCTAATACTGGACGTATCAATGGAGCTTGTATTCTTCTTGAACAAAAATTGGAAAAAAGACCTTTTATATTTTCTGTATAGGCATCACATTTTTGAATTTTGATATTAAAGTGTGTATTTGAAGAATGTGTTTCAGTTTCTTCCGGTCCAGAGGTGCCAATTTTTAAGTTTCCAGAAAGAGTGGCCGAGATTTCAACACAACAATTTTGTTACATGAATTTCTAATCGAAGTGTTAATTCAGTTCTTTGCAATATGAAGAAAGATAAGCTAGTTTTTACTGTTCAAAATTTGGAAATGCAGAGGAGATTACAGGGAACTTTTGGAGTTTACAGTAATTTTTCTAACAGTAAGAAGTAAGCCTCCTGGATGTATTTCTTTTCGTTTCCCTGGAGCTGTATATCAGGCAAGGTGGATGGGAAAAACCTTATGATGTTTAAAAATATTTCTTTAGTAATCAGTTTAAATTAAATGAGCGGAAAGGAGGAGGACTGCGTCAAGTGTGCACTTTTCCTGTTCTAAAAAGCTTGGTTTTCTTGTCCCAGTGCATCTCGTTCACCACATCAAGATTTACAATTTTTGAAGAGCCTTCAAACGTACAAACTCATAAACTCTGATGTCTCGAGAATGGCTTTATTCAAGTTTTCCCAATATCTTTGGTACCTCTCAGAGGAGTGTGAGCACTTTCAGTTTTTGACGAGAATGACAATAATAAACAAAACAAAATTACCAGAAATATTTAAAAATAGTGACAGTTCATATGAAACGATGAAGCGATTTGAACTGCGCGCTAGTGAAGTAGATGATATTGAAGAAAAAGAAATTGCTGATTTTGTGATAGGAAACACCAAGAAGTTCTTCGAAAGGTTTCGGATTTCTATAGGTTTTCTAGATCTTGATCCGGTTTGTTGGTCGACAAATGATGAATTTCTTTTCAGGAAAAGAGTAGTTGATAAGCTGCATGTTACAAATCACACTGCGGAAAGAGCGTAAAGTTAATGGAAAATCACAATGCAATTCTAACTAAAAATGAAGAACAGAAACAATTCCTTTTGTACGTGATGAAAGACTATAGAAACTTGTTTCCAGGATGTGGAAAATCTACCTTGCGTAAAAACTAAGTTATCATTAAGTCGATCTACAATTCAAATATATATATATTTTTTCCATTTTTTGGAATATCAGCTATTATCAATTAATTTTTTACTTGTATGTATTAGCTGATTGACTTCTAACTCATGTAAATTTTACTAACGAAGCAAGTGACATGAGAAACAGATCCAATATCTTTTCCACAGTGGTTCAAAACACTGTGCAATACCATAAGCACTATATGAGGCGTATAGTTTCTAAATCCGCCATCTCCAATTTTCAAAAAAATGAGGTAAGTAGATTTACTGGTATTCCTTTCCATGCCCTACATGATGATGAAAAGAGTTGTTTGAAATGTCGCCACCTCCACCCTCAATTACTGCTTTAAAGTTCAGGGTATTTTTCAAAAGCCTCCATCTCCACTCAGCAGTGTGTTTGTAAACCCGCCATCTCATTCTATTCTATGCTATGCTATGAATTGAAGATCGACGTTAATGAAAAAAAGTTGCAAGATGTTGTTCAACTCCTAACGAAACACTTCGGGGAGAATTGGTGTGCTAATTCAAACTTAGCCATTTATGTTGATGCTGAAAAGAGACTGACTGCGTCAACAGAAGAAAGTATAGATGAGGATTAGGCTGAATGCCAGTGTTTGCCGAACATGATTTTGATGAGAACTATATCTGAAAACAGTGTAAAGATTACTTTCAATCCTTTTCTTGTTGGTAAAGGTGGCATTTATTCCGAAGTTCCCATATTGTTATGTCAGGCTAGGTTAGGTCAGGTTAGGTTAGGTCCCAATAGGTTAGATTAGGTTAGTGAGGTGAGGTTAAGTTAACTTATGTTATGCTAGGAGACGACGTTTCTAAACGGGCTGGGTACTTCAGAACTTGACCCGTAAATGTAGCTAACGTACTATGATTAGAGCTTCATTTTTTTCCTTGTTTGTGCACATTATAATGTCACCCAACAAGTTAGTATCGTTGTTTAGATTCAGTTTATCTCCATCTACTGTTCTGTTCTGAAATAGTTATCCGAAAGTATAATAGTAATGATTTGGAAGCAAATAACCCCCCCCCCCAAAAAAAAAAACTTAGGTACGTTTGTTTCAAAGTCCTCCATCTCCAAAAGTTGTTTACAAAATCCGCCATCTCCAAACTGCTTTCTGCAATAACCGAGAAATGGGATGAGAGAGATTTTTGTCATTTGGTAGTTATAATGAATATCCAGAAAGCAGTAAAGTATTTCTAAAAAGAAAATTTTATCTCACATAATCTCTGAGTTAACAGTTTTTCCTGTTTTTCTTGAAACCGTTTATGAAGGAGATGGCGAATTTAGAAACTATACGCCTCATATGGACGATGATCATGATGCTTGTAGCTTGTTGCCTGATAACTAACCGACTGTATTTGAAACTCAGTCAATTCTGAATTAAAGAGGAAAGCTTTATATTGTCCTATTTACATTTGTGATAATTATTATACGTTTATTGACAAATAGTAAATCAAGTGCCATTGAAATTCAAATGGATTTCTTTTTACAGAAAACAACTGCTTTGCGGCACGGGTTAACGTTGATGGATTTTTGTGAAATTTTGTGTATGATGTTTCTATTACCAAAGGAAAAGAAATAGGGGGTGCGGCGGAAGAAATTCGAAAATTTATTTTTTTCCCATATACCTAAGGACCACCCTAATGCATTCCCACTCGCAACACCTCGGCACGGCAAGGCAATTGAGCCGGCTCGTTCCGACTAGGTCGCGCTGCGCAAAACGCTTCAAAAGAGCTGCGCAGTGAAATGACTGTATGTTAGCTTCTGGCATATTTAAAGTTAGAAATAAGTAAAATAAAAAGGTTTTAACGTAAATAATTTGCAGTTTAAGTAAACCATTTCAGTGCTTCATAATATTATTTTATTCCTATATCACAGGGGAATGACTCATTCCTTTCATTCCATTGAGTGACCGCCCATGATATACAACCACTTGCTCTAATGATAAAATTAACAATTTCCTAATTAAATTCAATGTATAGATAATTGTTGAGTTGCGTTGATTTTGAGTTTAGCGTCCTTTCCAGCAGCGAGGCTATATCAGACGGGAAATACTGATTAACATGGAATCCGAACGACATGAGCTCCCGACGGCAATCGAACCATGGTCTCCCACGCCAAAGGTATAGATAATTGTGTCTTATATAGCAGTTAATATTCTTGCTATAAAGTATAAAATAACTAAACATTTGATGTAAATAAATGAAAAACTAAGATATTGCAGATTACTGAAATTGCGATTTAATTCAATTTCAAGCATTATATATCTATATAATTGTTCAAGTTGCTTTATAAAGATGCAGATTATGAATTATACTAATTTCTTCAATGAAATTAAATAAAATGTTTAGTTTGAAGTCCCATGCTTATGTCGGCTAGGTAAAAGAGACAGTGATGATGAGAAATTAATGAAAATTGTGGAACGAAGAAAGTGGGAAGAAACAGGAGAACCCTGAGAAAACCCACGCACACGACGTTTCTCGACGACAAATCTCACTTTGTGGAAGCTGCTATCGAACCAAGGACCCCATGCAGCTGATGTGAACGCTCTACTACTAAGCCACCGCGGCCCTATGAAAAATACAACCATATTTATTCTCTCTCTCTCTCTCTCTCTCTCTCTCTCTCTCTATATATATATATATATATATATATATATATATATATGTATATATATATATATATATATATATATATATATATATATATATATATATATATATATATATATATATATATAGGAATAGGTATCAGGAGCATGAATAGTTTTCATCTTGGACGTATGGCTTGAAGTTGGTATTTAACTCAAACTCTGTTCTTAATGAGTTTAGTTTATTTGGAATTTAACGTCCCTTTCAACAGCAAGACTATATGAGACGTTGACGTATTAATTAACGTAAATGCCGAACCACGTGAACTCCCGACTGGTAGTTCTGATGATGATTTTGAGTTGAATGTCCCGGTCAGCAGCGAGGCCATATGAGACATTAACCCACTAATTAACATGGAATCCGAACCACATGAGCTTCCACCAGTAATCGAGCCCGGGTCTCTCACGCCAAAGGCGCGTACGCTAACTCCCGCCAGGAATTGAAATCTGTTCTCATTGTAAGTATGTTAACATTCCTTATTTTACCGTCTTCGTATAATTTGATGGAAGTGGAGAATAAATACGACTCAGCTTTGAAACATGACAGTAATCTGATTTTATTTTGTCAAGCACTTTAAAATACAACTTCATATTTTAAAGCACAAGCCATTCCTATATAGAGAAAAGAAATTTATTGTACTCAGGCTCGAACCGCGGCCCTCCGTTTCTAGAATTCCAATAGCATTATTAAACACTCTTGACCACAGATGACTCACGCGAATGCGTTTGATATAGCAAATAAAATCGCTCCAAACGCAGATTAACCCTTGGAGTTTTAAATAGCCAACTGAAGATATTGATTGATTTTGCATATTGGAACTTTGCGTGAAGTGTAAATTGTATGTTCATCTCAAAAATAATTTTCTGTTGTTTCAATTTTACGTAATTGTGTGTGTGTTCCTAATACCTGTGCACTGTGTGGAAACATTTTCCTTCGGAATATTCTTTACGTAATTATCTGACAGACTAAAGTTTCATAACAATCAAAGTTTTTTGTTTATAATTTTCTTATTGTGCTTTATTTTTTTAAAAAAAAATCATAAATAATTATTCATTTCTACACTGCTTTGCTAAAGAAAGCACAAAGAAGCGATAATATATTAAGAAAACTGATTTTGTTAATGAAAATGTGAAAGTTACATTATATGCGAACTTTTTATTGCGGATGACGATACCTGCAAATGACAGGGGAAGCTTGTTTGGTGTCACTGCATTGAATTATATGAGAATTTCGAACCTTCTTTTGCAGTTTAATCCAAAGTTAGAAAATGTGATTGTACATTCTCCGGAGCTGCTAATATATGCAGTGCCGGATTAACCTATAACCTAAACAAACTATAGCTTAGGGCGCCACTCTTTTGGGGGCCCCAAAATCTAAACAAAAAACTGGATATACACTGCCGGTCAAAAGTTTCCGGACAGGCGCTTCAACTTACATTTTTATGAGCTAATCAATATATATTCAATAGGGAAAACAACCAATTCGAAATATTTTGTTTGTATAAGTTTCTATAATGTCTCAGGAGAATAATAGACGCTTTTCGTTTATGTAACATGTTTACATGTAGTAAAAAAGAAAGACTATTGAATTATTGTAAAGTTGGCGATTATTTTAATTAAAAATAACGTGATCAGGATCATCAAATAACTTTGAATGATCGAAGTACGGTTAAACGTTAGAAGTTAATTTCTTTTTATAGTTACCCCTAGAATATAATTCCTTAGTATACAGACCTTATCGAGTTTTCATTATTAGTGAACAATATTATAAGATACAGTACAGTGACGTTTTGAGCAGTGTTTGTGTGGATGTTTTTGTCTCTTCTGAAGGTTTCTTGCCGTTATTATTAGAAATCACGCACAGAGTGATATTAAGTGAAGACGTACACGTTGGTATCATTATGCGTCATAATATGAGCTTTTCTATTAGTCAAATACCTTTCAAACTGAAATAGACTCAATCTACTTTTGGTGATTCCATCAAGCGTTTTCAGCAAAGACGAAAGGACGTGGACAAAAATAAAACTGGAAGGTTTCGTATTACGTCACGTACGCAAAATCGTATTATAGTATTGTTTGGCAAAAGAAATTTAAAACTTACTGCAGCGGAACTCCAATCAGAATTTAATCGTAGTAACCCTACAAACATTTCAGTTATTACTGTGAATCGACATTTGAGTGTAGCTACACTCTGGGTAAGAGTTGATGTGCAGAAACCATCGCAGGTTCAGTGGAAACAAGTAACAGAGGCTGCAATGGACCCTGAAGAACAAAAAAATAACAGCAAAGCAGTAGAAACGCGTATTATGGACTGATGAGTCAAAATTTCAAGTTTTTGGACAATGAAATCCAGTTTATGTTCGAAGATCTGTTACAGAAAAGATGCGTCCTAACTGTGTAACCCCGATTATTAAAAATGGAGGATTTTCTGTGATACTTTCGAGGTGTTTTGCAAGTTCTGGAGTTGGTTAGATTCACAAAATACAAGGAAATCTGGACAAAAGTGGTTATTATTCCGTTTTAAGCTGCCTTATTATTCTCTCAATATTTGATTCGATTGGCCGCAGAATCCCTTTTCTGCAAGATCCTGACCCGAAGGACACGTCCAAATTTTGTTCTAATTATTTTAAGAATGTATAAGCCAAAGGAGATATTTGTATCATGGAATGGCCTCCCCAGTCTCCAGAACCTGTCCCCGTTCAACTTCTCTGGTAAGAGCATGGCAAAAGTGTACGAAAAGACTGTCCAACATCTGCTGCTGATGTGTTTGATATTCTGCAGAATGCCTGGAATAATAATTCAGGTGAAAATCTTCAAAAACTTGTAAGCCACATGCCCCGATTGGTGAAACGAGTGAAAGCGGCAAAGGGCGGTTTCTTTGACGAGAAGAACATTTAAAGAATTTGAAAACTGTCTTTGTTGGATAATGTTATTATGTTATTCTGATGTTAAAACTATCACTGTGTTCCTGAAATACCAAGTATCTTGTCCAAAATTGCACCATATTACAAACCTAACTTAATATTTCCCTGTTTTTTGATCTGTCCAAAAACTTTTGACCGGCAGTGTACATTTCCAAAGTATAAGAAAATCAATAAATAAAATAAAATTTACATATACGTAGCAACAGTGCTTCCTGTTGTGTAGGCTTCTTTTATGTAAGTTCTAATAAATGCTAATGTGCTTCCTAAATTATCACTAGTTTCTTCATGTCTGTGTGTAGGGTGCCTGTATTCATCTAGACACATAAAGGGCCCCATTGCCTATAACAGCTTAGGACCCCACCAAACCTAAATCCGGCTCTGCATGTAATTATGAATGTAACACAAAAGGTTATGTTTGTCTTTGGACTTTCTATCATGCGGTAACGCTTGCGCAGCAAAAGCAGAAAACGCAAAAAGTACCGAAAACAGCCAGTAGCAGGCGAAGACATACTTGAGAGAAGTAAAAACTATATTTGTGTAGCACTCCAAATCCAAAGAAGCGTCATAAATCAATACATTTCGATATAAATCTTCAATAAATTGGAAAACCATGCTATGTGACTCATTATTTATTTATATCTCTTCAAGTTATTTGTTATTTTACTTGCAAAATGAGAAAATATTATCAACTTTGTTTTTGGAATATTAGTCCAGGGGGAGAAGATGCAAATTTTAGCCGTACCATGATATATATATATATATATATATATATATATATATATATATATATATATATATATATATATATATATATATATATATATATAAAGTTTTTCAGCTGATCTTTTATGATTTTGGAGTGCTGATTTCGAATCCGATGAGTGCCACTCTGTAAACCTTGGGGAAACTTCGCAAACGGGGGGTAAAGAGAGCGGCGGTCTCTTACTTTCCATGTCTTAAGTTACAGGATTATCTCAGCATAATTTCATTTTTCTCATATCCTATTGACAGTAGAATGCTAATTCATGCATATGTTATACATAACCATACTAGTAACCGTTTAACCTAATTCGAAAATTTTCTCACAAATGTCAGGGTTTCCAACTATCAATAAAATTTACAACAATATTTTTATACAGAATATTTTATTTTACAAAATTTTCATGCAGAAAATGTTAAGAACAAGAGAAATATCATATGTATTCCAAATATACAGTCCTTAAACTCTCATACGAGCTATGAATAAAAGCCAGACAATCACTAGAAGGGAGATGGGAAGTACAATTTTTGACTTCTAAATATGATTAGTACAGATAGTATAGATATGATATGATTAGTAGAAATTATAGTTTCTCTCTCTTGAACGTCATAGTTGCCAACTATGACGGAATTACGTTTTTTTGTAATTTATGTCGAATTTTTAGTGATAAAAATGTAGGAGTAAACTAGATCTACGCAAAGTATATGCAATATTTTTACTTACTCTTCATATAATTTCAAACGAGCGACGGAGATAAGAATTGAGAGCATTTTTTTTTTTTTTTAAGAAAGTTTGCTTCATCGTCGTAATACAGTATTATTTTTTCTTCTTATGCAGGAACAGTGCAATAATAAATTTTTACATATTAAAGCAAACGTAAAGCTTTTAAATTACGAACATGAAAACTTATGTATTGTTTATGCAAGGTCGTAAACTAATTTATATCTGAGAAGAATCAGACTGGTTCAAAATTTATGGCTGGTGAACACATAGTAAGGCACAAAAAGAGTGTCTGGAATGGAACATGAACTATTCAGTTTATTGAAACTACATACATGAGATATGGTCATGGACATGCTGTTGTAATTGAATTTACCCTGCAGGCGAAAACGTTAGCCGTATGAGTTCTTTCCTAAATGTGTTTGATCAAATTCAGAAAGACTTAGACGATATGAAGAAATTGGAAAATGAGGACTTACTTTTCCATCACAAGGAGGAGACAGGTCCATGTATCAAAGATGACTATGCAGATAGCGAGAAGATTCCAAAGTATTTCCAAGAGAATAGAAGCAATGTTAGACGTTAACGAAATCAGTGAAGTCAGGCTCAACTGATAATTATAATTGACAACAGTGTTATTTATGTTCGTTCATTGTGCCTGCTCGTATCATCTCATGATATTAACCTGGATGATGTGCTTTACAATAAATAAGCTTCAGTTCCAACTACACTGAGAAAAAAATGTAGATGGCGTACTTAAAAAGATAGGTTACATGCGTAATTCCTGTAGTTTTTGGACTTAACGTACAGCAGACATATAACTGAAAACGCATGTTTTATAATACTTTCTGTATAAGTGTTCCATATATACGTACTTTCCGTATGAAACACTATAGGCGGTCAGGATCTCACATATAAATGGACGTATATAAGATATATAGCTGAAGCATGTAACGTAAGTATATGCATGTTATATACGGAAAACTGTTAGATGTCAGACATCCTGCAATGGCATGATGTAACATCTAAGGGCAGTGTGTATGTAGCATATGGATAACGTATGATCCATACTGATTTCTGTAGTAAGCAACAGGGTTTCGTATATTTGCACAATATACTGCTGTCCGGAGAACGGATTTTTTTCATAATGAGAAAGGCAAAATGTGAGGAACTCCCAAAAATGTGCTTCAACACAAACTTACCGTAATGAAATCTGCAAGATCGCTAACAAGCACCATCAAACTATCACTCTTGACGGTTGTGCAATGCCCTGGCACGTATCATGGCCAGCACATCCGGCTACTGTAGAAGTATATATATATAGAGAGAGAGACATTTCACAGGAATGGTGAAAGTGAGCTCAAATAAGCCCATATTCTGCATATAGTATTCGACAGATACTATGAGAATAGCATCAAAACAGCAACGCGAAGGAAGCGACAACAAGGAAATTCAAAACATAAATTTACATTATTAACTCTTTTACTCAAAAGAGCGTTTATATTGACGTCAGTGAATATGAAAATGCAACTTATTTCATTAATCACAGAATCGCTCATGAAAATTATCATAGACAATTCTCATAGATTGTTATCACTAGACCGCAACTATCCCCCATTGAAGTGGCATCATGATTATGGGTTGAACCAACAACACACGAATAAGATGACGTAAATATGATATACGTAGTTCTTAGAGAGGCTAAACATGTTCCTCCCCAATCTATTGGTGTGAAGTATGACGATATGGATGAACTAGCGCTGCTTGCCTATCATGTATATGATCAAAAGCTAACTACACCGATCGTAATTAAAAATGCGCAGGACCCACAGAAGTAATTGACATAAATGAAGTTGTAACAGTGCACAGTCCATATATGGTGAATATTCTGGCAGCTCATGCTCTAACTGGTTGCGATACTATTTGATCTCTTGCTGGGATTGCTAAAGGCTGAATCCTGAACATTCTGTCGAAATTTCGAGGCACACTTGAAGCAGTTCGCGATTCCACAGTTGAAGAAAGTCTAACAGCAGAGCAGTGTGATACGAGTACATTTGTCACTCAGTTATACAGCCCTACAGAAATCGTTACCAAAGGATTACTAGCTGAACTATGGAAGAAAGAGTTGGCTAGCAAGACAATCACAAGTCTGTCATCTCTTTCTAAGCTTCCTACAACTGTTGGTGCACTGCAGGAACATTATAAGCGCGCTTATCTTCAGACAGTCATATAGAAATGAGCTGAACAAACTAATCCTCCTGATCTAGATCCAAGAGATTTCGGATGGAAATTTTAGTTATATGCTGCAGAAGAATACGTACTTCGCATGTTGCCCGCAAATACACCAATAGCACCTGATGTACTAGTGAACTCAATTAGCTACTCATGCACAACGGGATACTATCGTGGTTGTGGTTGACTTGAAAGGTCATCGAAGTGCATATAGTTCTGTACCTGCCAAAGTGAGTGTATGAATGGATCAGAACATTCAGAATAGAGTGATCAAGAGGAGTCCACTGCTTTTCCTGTGCATTGATTCTGATACAATTTTGAACTGTATTTTTCTTTTCCCGAGACAACACACGTTAATGTTTTCAATAAGATGTAAGTATGCAGGTACTGTTGGAAAAACATAGTTGATTTTGTTTTCGCTTGGTGTTCTGCGAAAAAAAAAAAAATTAAAATTAGACAGTAAGAAAAATATTACTCCATTTTACGAAAGAAATATTTCTTATATCGCTGTCTCAATTGTAGCTTTCCGAATAATCAGTTTTCCTATGATTATGGCGTATTCGAAGTGACTTGAAGAGCAAATAAAAATATTACGTATACTTTGCGTAGACCTCGTTAACTTCTACATTTTATCACTAAGAATTCGACATAAAATACGAAAAAACGTAATTCCGTCATAGTTGGCAACTATGACGTTCAAGAGAGAGAAACTATAATTTCTACACAAGGAACACTTTTAAGGCTATTCACAAATGATTGAGAGACAAACTGGAAATAGTTTACAGGAAATATATACTATATTTGAATTGTTCCGAATGCGTTATTTTCGTACTGACCATATTTAGAAGTCAAAAATTGTACTTCCCATCTCACTTCTATTGATTGTCTGGCTTTTATTCATAGCTCATATGAGAGTTTAAGGACTGTATATTTGGAATAAATATGATATTTCTCTTGTTCTTAACATTTTCTGCATGAAAATTTTGTAAAATAAAATATTCTGTATGAAAATTATTGTTGTAAATTTTATTGATAGTCGGAAACCCTGACATTTGTGAGAAAATTATCAAATTCCGTTAATCGGTTACAAGTATGGATATATATAACATATGCATGAATTAGCATTCTACTGTCAATAGGATATGAGAAAAATGAAACTACGCTGAGATAATCCAGTAATTTAAGACAAGGGAAGTAAGAGAACACCACCCCTCTTTACCCCCTGTTTGCGAAGTTTCCGCAAGGTTTACAGAGTGGCACTCATCGGATTCGAAATCAGACCCCTAAACCATACAAGATCAGCTGAAAAACCTTATATATATATATATATATATATATATATATATATATATATATATATATATATATATATATATCATTGTTCATCAGCTTCTCCCCCGGACTGTATTAATGGGAAACATTATTCAAATAATTTTCTTGAATTTAGAAGTGAGATATAGTTTAAAACGTTAATTTGGCAGAGTAAAATAAGAATTAATTGTGATAATGGGGTTTAGAGAAGTTTGCTTCCAACATTTGAATTTCCGTGTTATTAAGACCTTGGTGAAATTTCATAAGATATTTGCTATTACCTAAATAAATGAGTACCCTATAATGTTAAAAGATAATACAATACATTATGTACCTGCCCGTACTACATCTGCAGAAATGTAGCCTTCAGTTTCAAGAACATAATATTTGGATGATCTAAATGATATTTCAGGTTGATCTTCTTTATCATATATTGTAATCGTTGCATTGCTAGGAAAACCTGAAAAGAATAAGAAGAGAAATAATGCAGATGAAAGATTATACCAGTAAACAGATGAAATGTTAAATTAACTCAGAAAGTTAATTTGATGTTTCAAAATACAATTACGTGCTAAGACATTTACAATTAATACGATAATTCGCTGTTCAGTGATGATGATAGAGTTGTTGATTTCAGAAAAATACTCGTTTTTCACTAGAAAGATTTAGGGAAAGGTCATTGATTATATGTGGAAATAACAAAACAACATGCGATTCAATTCTCGAAATTCCATTTTCTCATAAACGGGTTAGGTTACTGCAGATCAGGTATAACTCATTTTATTTGTATTAATCAGTGGCGTATTTAGGGGGGTGGCTTCCGGGCTTAAGCCCCTCGAAATCTTACTTAGTATAGTAAAGTAAATGAAATATCTTGCAGAATGTTCACATTTCCAGGCAAAAGCCCCCTCCCCGAAATTTAGCAAAGCCCCTCCCGAAACAAAATCGTAAATACGCCACTGGTATTAATAGTCTATATTTTGGTGTATTTTGGGTTATAGCTGATCTCTTGAAATTCATGACTGTCGTATGAGGTCAACATCACGTGTGAAATACCAAAAAGCACGAGATGTTCTTATGATTGTACTACAATCACTTCCCTAATTTAAATGCAATTTAGTATGAAAGGCCTGCACCAAATCTGTTTGTAGCTGGAAATGGATGATGATCCTGACACCATAGAGGAGAATTGTAACACCCTACCTAATGCCTACAAAACACAGCTTCCATGTTTTAGATACTCGGTTCAACACATGCGCGGCGTTATTGTGTCTTGCATATCTAAATTTCTTCAAATAGGTAGTTCAGTGTCCATCTTAAAACAGCGACTCAAAATGAAACATTCAAGATGGTGTTAGCATTTTTCTCACAAGTAAACACAGAGGACAGCATGGTATTTGGGGGCAATCCGAGCCTAGTGTAATGATATTGCACATCTACAAATCGCAACCTTCCGAGATAGGTCAGCAAATGCATAATTGACTATATAAGATAAGCCGGATAATGATAAACTAGTGAAGCACGACACATCCCAATAGTCTTTCCAGCAGGAAGCAACATCACCAAACTATAGCGAAGTGATCCATCAACAGTTGAACGTGAATCTATCCAGCCTTGCCTATCATAATCCCATTAAATGAACAGAATGACCATTTTACCGCATTGACGTGATGTTCGTCCCGGGAAGTAATTTAAAATAGCTAGTTTAGTCGTAAAAACTAGATGTTCCTGTACTACAATCCAGTGTTGATCTTACACCTTGACTGATTGGATACTATGCATATTCTCTAAAAATCTCCTTCTGTGTACCAACCACAGTGTGTTAACTTGAAAACTGAAATTATTATGAAATCATTCTAGTTATATATATATAAAGATAACCGAGTTAAAAGTAGTAATAAAAATATAAAGGTAGTAAAGGTAGTTATAAATATATAAAGGTAACCAAGAAAGTTCTGTAACTTTTACACCCACCACATTCGAACATCGATATGTCAGCTAAGATGTACCTGGAAGATCAAAAATAATAATCATCAACATCGACGACTTTCTTCCAACGTTTTGGAAGGCCATGGTTTCCATCGCGGTAGAACTCGGTGGACCGTGAAGCGAAGAAGGTATAGAGTGCATT
This sequence comes from Thermobia domestica, assembly GCF_964235325.1. Classification (NCBI taxonomy): domain Eukaryota; kingdom Metazoa; phylum Arthropoda; class Insecta; order Zygentoma; family Lepismatidae; genus Thermobia; species Thermobia domestica. The sequence goes on along the minus strand of NC_137454.1, from coordinate 280,335,887 downwards.
TTGCACTTCTACTAGGGATTTGTACTGGCGTCCTCTAAGGTGATTATCCAAGAAATGGAACATGTGATAATCGGACGGAGCAATGTGCGGGGAGTATGGCGGGTAGTGAGGTGAGGTGGAAAATTTTCCGCGGAAAATTTTCCGCTATATTTTTCAGGAAAATTTTCCGTTCTAAAAAAAAATATCAGTAATCAAGCAACAATTCCTCAGCAATCATAAAATTGGTCGAATTCATGTACAGAAATGTAAAAAAGTGAAAGATCGTTTAAAGAATCTGAAAATTGTCATGGCTGAGACAATTTTCAGTAGTACGTAGAAACAAGTTAAACAATTTTTCATGAATCGAAATATTTTCTGTCTTATATGAAAAAATTGAAGAACATTTTATGAGTAGGGAAATTTTCATAATTTTGAAGGAAAAAGTAAAACAACTTTTTGTGAACCGGAAAGTTTTTACTGTACGTAATATCATAATATAAATTATTAACAATATATGAAAGAAATAACAATCAAACTGAGTAAATTTCAAACCAGAATACATGAAAAACTTATGGACCTATATGACATAAAGAAATACAAATGAAATTATAACAAACTGTATATGAAAACAAAATTATCAGGAAATGTAGCCTACATGTTGCGCAAACGACAAACAATAAAAATGGCACATTTATTAAATAAATTTATGAAACAATTAAGAAAAAATAACTAAGTCAACTGGAAACATATTTCGATAGTCGAACCAAAGGATGGGGTAGAAAACCACCTATCAACGGCATCACATCTAGTGCCACTGCCTGCCTTTCCACGCCATCCAATGACACCACACCCTACTTGCATAGCACGTCGTCCAGCTGTACAAATGTTCAGTATTGTCCTCTGCGTTAGAGAAGAAATATCTCATCTAGTTCTTTTCCATGTGGTAAGGTGCCAAGAACCGACGACACGTTGCCACGTTGGATAGCAATAGATATACGTTGTATTAAGAAAGACGTTGAACGAATAACTCCAGTAACGATAGAAATGCGTCTGCCTACTTCTCTAATAAAATCAAGGCTTGCAGATCCCCAAGCATCACTAGTCTCGATGGCAATCAGAGCAAAAATAAATTTATCAAGGAGGCTGTTATATTTCCTTTGCTTTTCTACTTCTCTACGACTAGCAACAGCCCCAGCATTCATAACAGCTAAAGAGAGACTTGAATGGGCAAATGTATCTGAACACGTAAAGTCCCAAACTAGTGATCTGCCTTTCAACCAAGGAACTAATGTCATGCCATCAGGTCGTTTACCATCTGAACGACAACATCCTGAAGGTTCACGTATTGAAGGAATTCCAGCTGTGGTAAGGGCTCGTAAAATGATATCATTCACAGAGGAGTGTCTAGCGTGTCTACCCATGCTCTTCATGCATGACAGGCCATGCAGGCCACGTTGGTTAACTTGATCCCCGCAAGCTGGACAGCGATGTGGCTCACAAATATCTGCACCTAATCTTAAGGCGACAGAGATTCGAAATGCTTCATTAGTCATATGAAGACCTAATGGTGGGGAGGGTAATGCATTCAACCATGCCCCAGCATGTAGGGATGAGGCAGCACGAATCCTGGCTTTATCTTCTGGAACAATAACTGACTGTAAGAGAAGTTCATGAAAATGCGCTGCAATTGGTGTGTACCAAGATTCCTGAGAACCTATTTTGTTAATCTCTGGAAGATCTGTATCTGTTAAATTTTTCCATTTGGTAGAGCCTTCTTGAACTGTGCCATCTGGGTCTAGGTGGTAACCTTGCGGAAGAAGAGCCTCGACTAAACGAAAAGATCCGTGGTAGGACGCTAAAAAGGAAGGAATCGCCATATCCACGGATCGTCGAATACCAAGACCCCCTAATCTCACAGGTAAGGATGCTTGAATCCAAGATTCGTCGCTTAAGGAGCAGTTTAAAATTGACTCCAGACCCATTTTAAGGATATGATCGTATTTCTCCAGTAATGGAGTCTCATTCCAAGAAGGAAAACATCGTAAGAAGTAGTTTAAACGAGGGATCGACAAAGAGGCACGTAGAAGAAAGAAAGCTGCATGAACAGAAATCGAGGCGAGTCGAGACAAAAAATATTCTAACTTCGATATTTTGCTTTTCGAATACAGGCGAGAAACAAAATGCAAGGAATTTTCATGAATCGGAAAATTTTCATCACGATGTAGAAACAAGTGAAAACACTTTTCATAATCCGGACAATTTTGGATATTATGTATAGTGATGTTAGATGGAAAATTTTTCACTACATTTAACTGCACGTTGAGATATACAATTCCTGTAGAGAAAAATTAGACAGCAACAAATTATAATTTTCCAATTAGATTTCGAGAACCAGAAAATTTTCTAATGTTTAAAGTTGGGAAGTGAAAATTTACATAGTGAAACATTCTTGAAATAAAGAATCGTCAGATTTTCACTTCATGAAACTTTTTAAGACAATATTTATTACCAATAAATTCTACGGCTAAAGAACGATGTAGGAATAAGTGGAGTATGTATTTATGAATCGGAAAACATTTATGACTTTTAATAAATTGAAATTTTAACCCTCGAGTAGTCGCGCCGCGGTCAAAAGCACCGCAGGGAAATTATTTTTTGTCGTGTGCCCACTCTGTTTCTCCAACAGACTCCACCGTCTACCTAATCTTACTCCTCACCTTCCCGAACATTCCTGCTCAATCACTCCCTTATCCGTTGTTTAGTTTAACTACTAGTGATTGTTTAGTGACTTTGCGGTGCTTTCCACCGCGCGCGACTAACCGTGTAATGTTTTTTCTCAGTGTTTCGCTCTGCACGTGACCTTTGCTTTTGAGATGTTTTAAGCTTTATAAACATAAATATTATTTTAATGGATGGAAGAGAGGTCGACAAAGTTAACAAACTGATACCAAGTGTGGAAAAAGAGGAAATTAGAAATGAACAGCTTAAAAGAAGGTGAGAAATGTTAGGAATGGACTATTCGGATAAATCAGCCATGATGATCTCGTGGAAGCTTTGTCTGAGAAAGATCATAACAAAAAGATAATGTAGAAGTGAGTGAACACGAAAGTGGAAGTGAGGAGTCTGCGAGCCAGTCTGAAGATCTTAAACCCAGAAATGGCTAGCGATTCCCCGAAAGTAGTCAGAGCAGCAGAGGCCGAAATAAGCGACGACGAACTGTAAAACAGTGTAAATTTGAATATAATCTAGAATAATTGAATGTAGTGTTGTATAGGTGAAGTTTCAAAATAATTCAATGTAAATTTGATTTGATTTCAATTTAGCACCCCTTTCAGCATCAAGGCTATGTAAGACGTAGACCTACCGCTTAACTTGGGATCCGAACCACGTGAGCTCCCACCGGGAATCGGACTCCAAGCCAAAGTTCCAAGCCAAAGGGGCGTATGCTAACAGCTTAGCTGCGTGTGAGCTCTAATCGAATGTAAAATGCGCTGTGAAGCTTTGTTTAATGTTATGTTTATATAGTATTTATTTTACTAATTTACTATTGCATTTCTAATTTTAGATGAACCAAAGAGTTGACAAAAACAAAAGATCATCATCAGAATTAGAATTTTCAATAAAACCAGTGCGTAGTTATCTGTCTAAAGAAATATGTAACGAAAAAAAAAACATTTTATTCCAAATACGAAATAAAAAAGAAAATACATGTCTAGTAGTAGGTTCCACTAATAGTTGCTACTGTAAAACTTATTATAATAATATTTTAATCTTTCTTAATCAGAAAATATACAAAATTACGTTTCTGATACAAGAAAAATGTTTAAAACTATATTTGCAACACATTATGTTCTTGCGGTCCTTTTGACCGCGCGCGACTATTCGCGTTACTTTTTCAGCGCGACTTCTCGAGGGTTAAATAATAGAATTGGATATTTGTACTCTACAAACTCATGTTCTCTGCACTTTACACACACACACACACACGCACACACACACACACACACACACACACACAGAGAGAGAGAGAGGAGTTGAGTTGATTTTGATTTTAACGTCCTTTTCAGCAGCGAGACTATATAAGACGGGATCAACTGATTAACGTGAAATCCGAACTACATGAGCTCCCGCTGGGAATCGAAGCCAGGTCTTGCATGCGAAAGGCGCGTATTCTAACCGCTTAGCAACGAAGGAGCTCGCAGATGAAGAGAGAGAGAGAAACACTGTGTAAAGTTTACTTCCCAACTTGAAATATTACAAAATTTTCCGGTTCCCAAAAACTAATTGGAAAATTATAATTTGTTGCTGACTAACTTTCCTCTACAGAAATTCAATTTTGTAGCTGAATGCGCAGTTAAATATAGTGAAAAATTTTCCTTCTAGCATCACTATACATAATATCCAAAATTGTCCGGCTTCTGAAAAGTTTTTTTCACTTGTTTCTACATCGTGATGAAAATTTTCCGATCTATGAAAATTCCTTTCACTTGTTTCTACAGAGCAATAAAACTTTCCGATTCACAAAAGGTTGTTTTACTTTTTGTTTCAAAATTATGAAAATTTTCCAGCTCAAAAAGTTCTTCAATTTTTCCATACAAGAGACAAAATATTTCGATTTATGGTTTCACTGGTTCCTATATAGTACTGAAAATTGTGTGAGCCATGAAAATTTTTAGATTTTTTAAACGATCTTTCAATTTTTAACATTTTTATACATGATTTCAATCAATTTTATGAATACTGAGAAACTGTTACTTGATCACTGATAAGTTAAGAACGGAAAATTTTCAGGAAAAATATAGAAGAAAATTTTCCACCTCACATCACGTCTGAACAACGATATAGGAATACGTGGAGTATGTTTTTATGAATCGGAAAATTTTCCGTTTCAAAATTTTCCGGAAAATTTTCATCACTGATGGCGGGTGAAATAATGTTTCCCATCCAAGGCGCAGAGTGGTGTCCCGGGTCATCCTAAACACGTGGGGCTTAGCGTTTTCCTGTAACAAGAGAGCCCCTTTGCGTTTCAGGAGTGCTGGTTCCAGTGTTTTGAGTTTTTCTTGAACACGGCTCAACTGCTGACAGCACCCAGTTGCATTGGTGCTTTGACCAGCTGGTAGCAGTTCCCGATGCACGAAGCCGCTAGCAGTCCACCAAACACACAGGAGAATCTTCTTCTGGTGCAGTGCTGGTTTCGGCTGTTTTGGAACCGGTTCATGGAATGCTAACCAATGATGACGGCGCCGTGGAGCTTCGGACAGGACCCACCTTTCATCACATGTCAACATCCTGTCCAGAAATAGCTAATTCCTCAGACGGCAAAGGAACACACGTGTCTGGTCAGGTTGCCTTCTGGCCCAGACTTAAATCATGTGGGACCCATCGACCCAACTTGTAATGCTTCCCAAGTTGATGGAGGTGCTGCCAAATGGTTTCTCTACTCACACTGAATTGTAGTTCCAGTTCCTCACATGTCTGGAAACTGTTCGCCTCAATTGCTGCCTGAAGAGCTTCATTTTGAACATATGTTGGCCTTTCGGTACGTGGTGTGTTTTCGAGTATTTCGTCACCGTCCTTAAACCTATTAAACCACCGCTGGACTGAACGCGTAGTGACAACATCATCAAAGGCCTGGCATATCTCCCGCCCTGCTGCAGCGGCGTTTGACCCCAGTTTGTACTCGTACAGCATACATGCTCTTATGATATTCTGTGGAGGTCTCATTTTTACTTTATCCTTACGCAAGTTTACGCTGTAACTGAACGGTCGTAACCAGTAGAATGTTAAATAGGCTATTCTCACATCAACAACTGACCTTCGCCTTATCTCCATTTGCATTCAAGTCACGGTATGAAGGCCAATGGAACACAGCACGGACCTCCACAAATTGACAGAATTTTTTTGTTTACATACACACACACACACACACAAACATATATATACGTATTCAGGGGGTCTTCTGGGCTTAAGACCCCCGAAATCTTACTTACTATAGTAAAGTATAAGAAATATCTTGCAGAATGTTCACATTTTCAGGCAAAGCCCCCCTTGAAGTTAGCAAAGCCCCCCCGAAAGCTAGCAAAGTCCCCCCCGAAACAAAATTGTAAATTCTCCACTGTATATATATATATATATATATATATATATATATATGAAGTGCTTGGCGCGATATAGTTCTATGCCACATTTGGATGATTTTGAGATAAATGAAAATTAAGTTTTCAAAAAAATCCATAAATCATAGTTTCTCTTTTAGCTCAGTAAATTGTATTATAAAGAAAGCACAACATTTCTTCTACTAACAGAACTCTAATTTGAATCAATTTAAGTATTAATTACTGAATAAATGTAAAAAACAGTAAAATTAGTTTCGAAGACTGTGGCATAGCACTATATTGCTGCTCGGCTTTCTTTATAAAAAAAATAGGCTCTGTGTAAAATAACACTATGCTACATAATAATAATTTCGAGAAACACGTTTAAAAAATTTAGAATAATAAATTATTACCACTGTAGTACTTTGCCGTCAAAACATATTACTGATAGAGACGTTAACACAAATGGCCTGAACTTAGAACTATGTTCGAGAAAGTGAACCTAATATGGCAATCTGCACTTTTCTTCTCACATATTTATCCCACTTTACGTGTATAAAGATTAAAATGGTTGACAAAATATGATAAAAACGAACGTATATTGAGCAATTTGAAGTAACAAAGTTCTTGGTAAAGGAACACTACGTGAACAATGAAAAGAATAAAATAAATGTTAAACTAATGAAGTTCCCTTTTATGGGTATATGGATAAATGTTTCAAACTTTTTGCAGTGGAAACCGAACTAGGAACATAAATATTAATAATATTTAACACACTGGGATATCAACAATGTTTATACAGCATGAGCTTTACATGTATGAGTGTACTTGGTAACAGTAATACTAGTCAGTATTTCTATTGTATTTAGCTTTTCTTCTCATTTAATGCAAATTTTACTCCACACTTAGAGAGGGCTATCCTCGTCTTCATTACGTTCATTAGTTGCTACATTTTTGTCACACATGGTTAAAGCGTTGAAAAAGCGGGTGATGCACTGGCGGAATAAAACATAGGCGATCTTGAAAATCCTTGAACATTTTACCTTCAATTGGCAAAGTTTCGTTGTATTTTCTTCTAAGCTGGGTATTTGTTGGGCGGTCACGTTTGGAAATGTTCACTGAGACTTATTTCCTTCCGTAGAAAACTTCACTTCCATTACACCAGGGCTTTCAGCACAAATTTGAAACTGTCAATTTTTGAAAATTTTAGATCATTGGTCATCTGTATTACGCTTGTGTATTTCTGACAAAAAGACATTCTGTCCCACTGAAGAAATCTTCCTCCTCCATACTGACGACAACCAAAGGTTTGCGTTTGTTGGTACGCAGTATTACATTTCTCCATGTATCTGGTGTTTACACTGCTCCACAATGTGCCCTCTTGAATTTTACAATTTTTCCAAACTCTCTGTTGGTAGGCAGCAGGGTGTGGCCTGAAACTAGAAAGCAGTGTTCAATTGATGAAAATTTTCTATATAGTTTTGGTTAGATGATGCCACAAAGCCATTGTTGTCTAATTTTTGTTTAGTCCTGGATAGTTGCTTTCGATTAATCTAGTTTATTATATTATTAGTATGTACAAAACAAAATAAAAAATAGGATTGGCAACATTTCTTTGGTAACATCACATTTAAAAATTTTTCGGTTAATAAATTGCGTTCAGTTCCTGTTCTAATTCAATTCACAAAAGGCCCCTCGTTCCCCACCTTTTGTGTGCAACCATCGATTTTCCCATGAAGCGAAAAAAAGTGCGTGCCACTATTATGTACCTCACGCATGGATAAGAAGCAGAAAAACAACAATGTAGATGCAGTTTTAAACAAACCTTTAAGCAAAATAGTTCTAGGCCCACACATTTTTCACTAACCTATGACGCCTATAGTAATTAACTTTCCATTCTTCAGTGGTTCAAATACCTTTCATAACCTTGGAAGGTATCACCAATCAGGAATTTACTTTCTCATTTCAATAAACTATTAATATTATTACTATTTCAAACTCACGCTCGCTGGCACGTACTCGCTCCTTCCTTTCTCGCATGGTAGTATAAACCATAAAGGCTCTGAATTGGCTAGATTTTTTTTTCTGAAGAGACTGACCTCCCACAACGATATAATCCCAACAAATTTATCTGTCGCTGAAGTTCGATCAAACTGAGAACCAGTACAAAAATTCTGTTGAGACTTCACTTTTGTATTTCCTCTGCAGAGAAGCCTTTGTTCAGTTGCAATTTTAATGTATCCAATTAATTGTTTTTATTAAATTATTAGGAAGAGGATAAAGTGAAAACGTCTCCTAGAGTTTATCCATTAATTTGGTGGAAGTTTGTAGAACATTTTGGTAGCATGATTAGAATTCTGAAAGACATTATGTAAACAATGTATTGTAGTTGTTTTGTTATTGAAATTCAACATCTGTGGAACTCTTGATGCCTTTTGAAAACAAACAAATAGCTGCTTACTTTCGCCCGTTTATAGAAAGCAAGAAACAAATCACTAAGAAATATTGATTATCATTAAGTTCATTGTATTATAAAATTAAGATGTAAGAATCAGACACTTATGTACCTGTCGTTATATGTACGCAAGAATTTTCAGTTACAAGACTGCAGTGATATGCTACTGTACATTATTGTTATAATAATAATATTACCCTGAAAGGTATGCAACTTTTTAACCATTATGAACCTTTGGTAGAGCGTACCGGTATCTTTAGTTTTAGAAATAAAACGCTGTATATATATATATATATTAGGGATGGCCAGTTCCGGAATTTTTATATCGGAAAATTCCGGATTTCGGAAAAATTATTTTTTCTTTTTTTAATCCTAAGAATTTTGTTCAAATGCAAACGAAGAAATTTCCTTTTTGTAATCCTAAGAATGCATGATGCAAGTTTAGCTGAAACATCCTAAAGTATACACTAATCAATCTTTCCAATGTTATTTAGATGTAGTCCAAAACTACGATGTACTCCTAACATTTAATTTTTGTTTTACTGTGATATTGTCCAGAGGTAAGACATATTTCACACTAAGATAAACAACTTGACAGAATGAAGATGTTATCATACGTAGGTTTCCAGAAAATCGTGAGAAACGAATTTTTATGAAGTTAAAATATGCGTCGCTTGTTGCCAGTGTGATGCAATTGATAACTTTTATGCTGGAATATTATTATTATTATTATTATTATTATTATTATTATTATTATTATTATTATTATTATTATTATTATTATTATTATTATTAATCGTTTATGTACTGTAAAAGAAAAATATGAACCTTTAAGTAGTAGATTTCATCTGTTGTTTTTTGATATCTTCTAACAGTAATAACAAACTGCTTGTAAATACGCAATGATTATCAAGGACAATGGCATATTAATGTAAGGACTACTCTGCAGACTAGCAATAAATAACAGATAAACAATAGTTGCAAAAAAAAAGTAACTAACTTGGACACGTCAGGGGACATCCACATTGCGCATTATGTTCGCGAGAATATAGTGACGCATTGATACTCTAGCGAAGAGCGTGGTGTTATCATGTTCGTTTGGCTAATTTTAATAAGGTGAGCCTGATGTATAAAGTTGTTAAAGTCATATTATTACTCCAAGGGCCTTACGATGGAGGCATTAACTTTAATATTAATGGCACAAATGAACACTTACTTGCTCTAACGGTTAACCTCATTTTTGAGATGATTCTTGGAAGTGGGCGTGTTGGCATGCAGTTAGAAGACCTATATCCATTATTTAAAAAGCACACGTTATCTGTGGAGTACTAACGATTTGCGTCACTATCAAACACTAACGTAGCACTAGCGAGTTTAAAGTTGAAATTGGGGTCTGACATAAGTGGCTTGTCAACTTCACGGAAATTATATTTTCCTTGAATGCGAGAATTTTGCGCCCTACCACAAAAATAGGGAAAAATGCGCCCTCAATATATTTGCACTGGAATGTTTGCGCCCTAACCCAAAAAGAGGAAAAAATGCGCCGGCTATATATTTGCACTGGGATGTTTGCGCCCTACAATTCAACTTATTTTTGTATTGTGTAAAGTAACTTCCACTCACTTGAACTAGGCTTGCCTCTCATCGTCTCAGTGAGTTACTGCATCCGTTATATTATTCCGAACAAATGAAAAAAATACAATTTTAGTTCACTAAAGGACAATCCATAGAAATACAATTTTTCACTATACTACAAAATTTACAATGAAAGTATAAATGACTGATATATAATTATTTATTAATATAATCAAAGAGTATAATTTAATCTACAAAAGGCTGTTTGGCTCTACCCAGATATCTCTGTTCACAATCCTTGCGAGTTGTTTGGCTTTTCAGGACACAAAATATAGAAAAGAAAATGTAAAGTGAATGTAAAATCAGTTCAGTAATATTATCAAGAAAACTATGTACAATGTGTTTACTTGCTGGAATTACACTTCAAACACACAATTGCGTTCAGTCGTTCTTTCACAAAAAATGTTCCGGGGGGCACACTTAGTATTCCGAAGTGGGGGGGGTCACTGGTGGTACTATTCGACATTCGACATTCGATTTTATCGTGAATATGATTTTGAATATGAATTGATCCCAGATATTTGAAAGTATCCACTTTATCAAAAGTATTATTTATTATTTAACGCATCCATAATTCGCCATATTACAGTCCCGACGAACTTCCACGTATTTAGTTTTCTCTGCATTTACTTCTAAAGCCATGTCTCTGCAAGGTTTAATAAGACCTCTGCATTTCAGTCTATTGTTCTTCTATCATACCCTATTAAATTTACATCATCACCATACGCCATAACCTAGTGAACACCGTTCAATTCTAGGCCCTGGTTGCTATCTTTGATTTTCCATATAGGGTATTCCAGGACAAAGTTGAATAATAATGGCGACAATGCATCTCCTAGTTTCAGGTCATCCTCGACGTGAAAGCTCATGAACAAAAATTTTCCTGCCTGGACTTTACTTTGGGATTCATTTAATCGTGCCTTAGATATAATCTAATAAGCTTTTTCGGTATTCCAAATTCTGTAAGAATGTACAATGTTTCTCAACTAACCGAGTCGTAAGCCTTTCTAAAATCAATAAATAGTTGATGTACCGAGGAATTGCTTTCCCACTTCTTTTCGAGTATTTGCTGAATGGTAAGTATTTGGTCGATAGTTGATCGATTTCGTCTAAATCCGCAATGATAATCTCCAATAATTTCATATGCGTATGGGGTCAGTCTTGCTAATAATAATGTTTGAAAGAATTTTATAGGATGTTCAAAGAAGAGAAATGTCTCGATAATTATTGCCTCCTTTCTTATGAATACGGTCAGTTTTGTCTCCTTTCTTATGAATTGGAACAATGATTGATTCTTTCCACTCTTGTGGCAATTCTCCCTTGTTCCAGATAACGAGAATAAGTTCATGTATCTTGTTCCACAATTTTTCGCGTCCAACTAAAATTAACTCAGCCGGAATTTTGTCTACACCCGGAGATTAATGTTTCTTTATTTTCTTTATAGCGATTTCTACTTCTATTCGGTTAGGTTCTGGAATATACGGTTCTGCGGTGTGAATCTCCCTTTCTTCACGCACATTGGTATTTGGCTGCGCGTCAAGCAACGTCAAGGAAATATTTCCATCTATTTAAGATGCTATCCATGTCAGTGAGAACTGTACCGTCAGATTTCTTTAATATATAAGCACGAGGTTGATAGCCTTTCTTAAATTCGTTGATTCCTTTATACATGTCTCGAATCTTTTTATTCTTACGATTATCTTCAATTTCCTTAATTTTCGCTTTCAAAAAATCGCGTTTCATTGTTCTAAAAGATTTGGAAGTTTTCCGCCTGATGTCTACGAAATTTCGTGTAGTTATTTAATTCGAATTTTGAAACCAACGTAATTTTGCCTGTTTTCTCTTCTCTGCTAGTTTAATGCATTCCTGGTCCAACCATGGTTTATTCTGCGCGTCCCAATTTTTCTTTTGCTGAAATTTTAATGCTATCTCTATTTTCAATCTAAGTATCCTCAACACTAGTGCACTCCAAATCTTCTAAAGCCGAGAATCTATTCAAAACTTCAACTTGGTATTCCTCTCTTACCTGGTTTTCTTCTAATTTCTCTAAACTAAATTTCTCCGGTTTCAGCAATTGAATATTTCCTTTATCCAACGATATTTTCTCCCTTATTATCGCTGCTACCAGGTAGTGTTCAGTATCACAATCTGCCCCTCTAAGGAACCGAGCAATAATTATGACAGATTGTCTTCTTCTGTCTTCTAAAATGTAATCAATTTGATTGTTTTTCCGTCTGGTGAAGTCCAAGTGTATTTACGAACGTCACGATGTGGGAATTTTGTACTCTTCACGATAAGGTTTTCGGATGTTGCAAAGTTCACAAGTCTAACACCGTTGTCATTACTTTCCTTATGCGGACTTTAGTTCCCTATAATCGGTTTGAAAATATCCTCTTGTCCTACTTTCGTACTGAAATCTCCTAATAGAATTTTCATATAGTATCGAAGGAGGTGGTCAAATATCCGTTCCACTTCTTCATGAAAACTGTCTTTTATATCGTCATCCTTATCTTCTGTTGGGGCATGTGCATTTATACAGTAATAGCATACCACTGACCCTTAAGAGTAATAAATGAAAGCCTGTCAGTAACAAATTCAACCCGCTTAATTGCTGATATTATTCGTTTGGGAACGAAATATCCTGTTACTAATTAGTGGTTTTTATTTCCTTCCCCGTAAAAGAACGTAAAATTTCGGGAATTCACAATCCCATTTCGTCCCCACTTAACTTTCTGAACTCCTACTAGGTCCATCCTGTATTTCTCTAACTCACTCGTTACGGATTTTAACGCGCCTGCCCTAAGTTATAAAGACTTCTAATATTTCATCTTCTAAATCTCATGTCCATTTTCTTCTGGTGAGATCGTGCCAAGTTATTAGTCCTTGTCCGCGGCTTCTGTGAATGTTTCTGAACAAGTTTTTATTTTTTTCTTAACAGGATGAGGTTGTTTGCCTTACCCAAACCCACAAGCTGCATTATTTAAGCAGTAAAAGGAAGACTCCATATCAAACACCACCTATTTTTGTAGATTGAAGTAAAGTTCGAATATAATGGTAAAAATTCCGTTGGAATTTTTGAAAAGCAAATGCTACATTTCAATGAAGTTACTTTGATGGCCGAAAAGATAAAAGATAAAGACATAAGCATCTATGCCATTGTTTACAAATTCGTGTGGTTATTAAAAATGGACTTTGCGATTACACAATGTGAGAAATGAGGTGTAATGGAACGAATTTTTCGGAAGCAACGTACAAACGGGAAAGTCTTTTCCGAATTCATGAAAATGTCAAGATGTCATGACATGCTTTGCTAGATTTATGGAAACAGTACTTTATCAATAGAAATGTGTGTAGTGGTACTAGCGCTTCCGTAACGGTCGAGACAGTGTAAAAGACATATGCCAAATAGGCCCGTGACGTCGTACATCGACAAAAACATAGAATAATGCGACAATTCTTGACCAAAAGTCGTCGACTAATGGTTTGAAAAGCGATAGGAATATTGTGTGAGACTGCTTACGTAACCATAACTGTAACCGAAGACTTGGGCAAGCGTGAACTGTTTGTGCGCTGAGTGTCTCAGATCTTGACTCCTGATCAGAAACTAGACAGGATGGACTCTTGCGGATACTTTATCGACAGGTTGGATAGTGACCCAATTTCCTGAACGGATTGTTGTATGCAGTGAGTCGTGATATCCGAAGTAGGATTCCCTCAGACATCACTCGAATCCAAGAAAGTTAAATTTGAAAAACCCCGCATCAAAACCGATTACCTTTTTCGATGCTGGAGGAATTGTTCACAGAGAATACCTCCATTGAATGCATCAATTTACGTGAGCATCATGGATCACCTCCTGAGGACGATCAGACGTGTGCGCCCCTAATATTTCGAAAATGAATTCCATTCTGTGGTGTACGGATAATGCGCTCCTGTTTCACCGTAACCGTTCAGCAACTCCTGGAATGTAAGATGGTAGTGATCTGACTTAATTCACCAGATCTGGCCCTTGCCAATTACATTTTTTACCCTCGCTTTAAGAAACACTTAGAAGGACAACACTTATTGGGACTCAAAACAATGTGAAGGCTGAGCTGAATCGCATTCCATAGCTAACTTCGGTCAAAGCATGTGAAACCTCTACACACGTTTTTTGAAGTTAAGGCGATTACTTTGAGCTACAATAAGCTGTATTCATACATGTATCTATCCACTTAACAGAGTTAAAACATCAATTCACCGTATTTATTGATTACAGGCTATTGTATTAGACTAGTAGACAAAAAATCTTTTTCTCTGGCACACGGAAGAAAATGCCTGATCCTAATATAACTTTTCACGTTGAATTCTAATATGTAATTAGTTTTCTCCATCACCCAGCATTTCCCGTAACAAACACGTGACATTGAAAAATACGTTATTTACAAAAATTTGTTATTTACGTGCAGACAATCACATGTAACTTCCACGTTAATTACAATATAAGCACGGTTTCAGGGGCGTCATTTAGGAAGGGCAGGAGGGGGCAATTGCCCCCCAAGAGTTTGAGGAATACATATACTTTAGTCGATTGTCTAATGTATATTATTCAATTATCTAATATACTAGTACAAAACGTGAAATACTTATGTCTGTGGTGCTCCTCACCCCCCCCCAAGCAAAGTCTGAAATGACACCCCTGCACGGTTTATGCCTCATTGCATTCGTAATGAAACACACTTTACAATCTTGTATACATCGTGTCGCCATTTTTACATGAAGGAAATTCTAGAGGGTGTTGTGGGAAATTCCTTCCAAAAGTGTTTTATAAGAATTTTTGTCTTATGTCTCTATTCATTTAGTCATACAGAAACTGAAATTATACTAAAACATAGCTTTATAGCTACTTAATAAATTATGTTAATTTCATGTAATCGCGTTATTCTATCTAGGGATATAAATAGGTGTTTCTATTGCTAAACTAAACTAAGCTTGCCACATACATACTTTACCAAAGAAGCGTTAAGTGTTAACAAACGAACACCTACCTTAACTAAAATGTATTGGTTTTCGACTTTGTTTTGTGTTTGGCTTGTGAAACATCACTTTTGAGCATCCAACAATAATCTGCTGGAATTTGTAAATTCCACCGTCCTGGTACCTCTTCTTCATAGCAAAAATGTCCTGGTGAAAACGTTCCCCCCTTTCATCATTAACGGCACCGAGTTTTTCAGGAAAGAAATTCAGGTGGGAGTCTACGAAATGGACTTTAAGTAATATCTAACAACCCATTCCTTTAAATAATTGCAGGAAATCACTCACAATTTCACGATGGTTGGGAGCTTTATGCTAAAATTTTGAATGAACACCAAACTGTTTTTTCAACCGGAGTTAAAAGATCCTCGAACTTTTTGCATGGTCAACTAAGGGAATTTTACGCTCCTGCAATGGCATCATTTACTGCCGGTTTCTCCAGAAAAAAACAAAATGTTAAGATCCCACGATTTTAAAAAAATGAAATCTTTAAGTTTTACGTCCCACGGTTATTCCGGTTAGGCTAAAGAAGATGATGGTGATTAGAAATGAATGAAATGGTGGAATGAAGAAAGTGGGAGGACAGGGGAGAATCCCGAGAAAACTCACGAGCACGGTGTTTGTCCACCACAAAGTCCACACGGCGCGAGCTGGGATCAAACGAGGAACCCCAAGCACTGGAAGTGAACGCTTTACCACTGAGCCACGGGCCTCCCCACGATTTTAAGTATGCTACCCCATTATGAAGGATGGAAGAAATGACTCGCACTCACAAAGGCCTAAAAACTACAAACACAATCTCGTTGCATCTGTTTTTGCACTAAATAATAAGCTATTAATTTAGTGAAAGATAAAACATATACATCTGCAGGGGAAGATGGTAATCCGTTTTATAGAATTCAATATCAAACTTCAATCTCAATATATCAGTTAGCAAATTTCAGTGCAACTAGCTCTTTTATATTTATTTCTTGATTTTCCTTCTACGTATGGTAAACAATTTTCTTTAAAAAGTAGTTTCGAATTTCAATGAATACGAACTTGTTTGTTACAAAGACAAGACTAGTTTTCATAACGAAACTGTTATTACTAACTAAATGGAACAGGCGTTTGTTAGGATATAGCATTTTGATTGAGAAATGTCACTTTAAGAGTCGAACAAATGAATGCTCGAACTCAAGTAGTTAACATCATTAATCAACTATGAAATGTTGCAATAGGCCTAATGCTTCAGAGCTGATATTTTGACTACTTCCGGGTCGCCAGGTCTGAGAAGCAACTCATACTTGGACAAAAGTCATGACTAGAGCCCGGACATGCACAAACAAACCACGAAATATGCATGCAAATATGCACGAAAATATAAAAAAATATGCACCAAAATATGCATTAAAATTTTCACATATGCACTGAAGTATATACTAAGAAAATAAAATTTCAATATCTTATAAAAATATGTATCACTTTAATGACCTCTGTTACTTGAACTATGAACGTATCCCGTAAGTTTTCTTCTGTAAACCTTCTGCGTTCATAAGTGAGAACCGTTTCGTAGATCGAAAAGTTACTTTTTATATTAGCAGAAGTCACTGTTGCACGTAGAAAACACCAAATGCAGGAATGTTCTCTTCCAATTCCAAGCTTTCACCATTAAGTATATTTGCAATGTCACAGATTGTTTTGTATCCAGGACTTTTGCCTAATACGTCGCTAAGTTTTATCTGACGCTATTTCGCAACATCGTGAGTTTCACTGGACGAAGTCTGCGATAATTCGCCCAACAATTAGAGTGAATGCTGCAAAGCATTGTTACGGCATTCCAACTGTCTGATAGCTTCAGATATTCTCGAGAAGTGGTTTTGTATGTACTTAATTTTGTTCTCAAAACCATTTGTAGAGAAACATCTTTGTGACACATAAATAGCAGTTGCGTCATCAGGGTTTAGTAATTTTAGAACATCGTCTATCCAATGCGAAAACCACGAATGTGCTAAATTTGACTTTGAGTTATAAGCATTTTAATATTCAACTTACCCCGAAAAATCAGTAGGGGAAAGTCGGATAAAACCGGGTAGGTGGATAAAACCGTAAAATGAGTTTTCGGGCTGTATTAGTGGCACTATGTGTCGGCCAATGTATGCAATTAGTTGCAATCAGCCGCCATGTCATTCTTAGTTTAAGAGAAAGCTGAGTAAGTGGCTCCTTTGTTGTTGGCGATGTGTTGAAGAATTTGGGTAGAAAAGTTTTAATTTGTCTCCCATCGATAATATGCTGCTGTTCCTAACCACTGGAAGATTGACTTATGTAAGTATACAACATATAATAATAATAACCCTTCGTGCTGATATTTCATGTCTTGAATCAGGACTTTTGTGCTCTTTGAGAGATGCTAGGCCTGTAGTTCTGAATAATGGCGTAATCGGATAAAACCGGGACATCATCAGACGGACAGAACCGAGTAGTACAGCGTAAAGCTGAGAAGGTTAGACCGTGTCCTAACTGTAAAGAATGATCACACAAAGTTTGTAGCAATGTGGACGAATATGATGAAACTTTTATTTGTGATTTTTGTTCTGAGATTTAACAAAATCGTGACCAAAGTTATTTTTTCTATGTTATTGGTCTAATATAGTCTAGCCCTCTATATTTCCCGTACTTTTTAAGCTCACATATTTTTTTCAGTTGTATTGATTCTTACTGTACTAGTTCTTGAAGTAATTACATATTTTTCTTGTAAAAGAAAAGTTTCTTATAATTATTTTAAATGTACCTGATTTTGTCCGACCAGGTCGGACAAAATCGGGTTTTCGTATACCCTTTAAAAATCGTTTTTGCTCTCAAAATTTACCAGTTTTTTCCACTGAAAGAAATATTTTTGTGTCAATAACAAATCTATTTAGCATTTGAAATCTAATTCAAGCTATACCATCTACATAGATGCTCAGAAACAAGCAAAAACATTCTGGGTCCCGGTTTTGTCAGATTTTCCCCTATATAGAATTAGGTACATGTTTTAGGAATTGACAATAACTTCAAATATATTCATATTTCACAAATGGGACTCTGGTATTGGAATCTGTGTGCCCCAAGCAGTGCTGCCCACCCCCCTCATGTCCATGACTCACCCCCCCTCAATTGTCTGTCCGTAGGTGTTCTTCCATGAAAAAAAAAATCTTTTCGATTAATTTTTACACTTCCTCAAACATATTTATATAGATTTTCAACCCCCCCCCAAATATTTCAATGACGCAGTTTACGTCATAGCCCCTCTTGTGGGCACCCCTGGCCCCAAGTAACATGAAACTGCACTTAGGTGAAAATAACAAAATTTGCACATTCGCGGTTTTGGCATTGGATCTACGAACTGTATTCATTTAATTTAAGTTTTCTGCATAATACGACACAGCTTCTACCTACAAGTTTCATCGGGTTAAAACTTGTTGCAGAGGTAGCGGAACATTTTTCGCAACTTCGCGAAAGATACGTACGCGCGATGGAGTTTTCACTAATACTTTCTTTATATTTGATACAAAAACCCGTCTACTTCCAGATATTGGCATCTGGTTGTTTCTGCTACACGATGAAAACCGTGTGCAAGACAAGTCAGGTGGACTAATTTTGGATACAACATTTGATTCTATTATTCTATACAACGTTTTATTGTACATCTGCATTTACAGGGTGATTCAGTTCACTTTAAATATAACCTACTTTCTTGTGATATAGTCTAAAATATGCTAGTGTGCAGCAATAAAATTCGGAAATATGCACTATCCTGCGAAGTTTACGAAATATGAATGAACATCGAAATTCACTCAAAATATTCACTTTTATGCGCTATCATATACATCTCAAACGAATTCTTACAAGACAGTCGGAAAGACAAAAATATTTTCCACGCGTTTCTGCATGCTAATATAAACAAGCATTTTGCATATAAATCCACTCTGTAGTCATGACTCATTCCATCACTCATATGCTACTACACGATAACCTTTGTAGGTCCAATCCAAAACTGAATAAAAAGCTAATAATGTATAGAACTGAGTTTCTTCTATATTTTTGAATGAAAAATATCGTAGATGAGCGGAAACATGAAAGAATGTCAAATGTATTAATTTAATTTTTACAATTTTCTTAAAATGCATATTCAAACTGGATTTTAAACACTCATTTCTTCTGTATTTAAAATCGCCTACTGCCGAGGCAAAAATTGTTTCATTTATATTTTAAAAAAACTACAAATGTTTGCTGGTATTTTGTTTGTCCTTTTCTTGTTTTAACTGTTTCTTGTAATGCATTATTCCGTTTACCAACTTGTATTAAGACTTAACTATTGATCTACGAGGCGTATACGGAAAGTAAGTACCGTTTTGGAAAAAAAATATAGTAAACATATACAAATACCACTTCGTCACCATCGCCCTTCAAACTTGTGGGTCCTGGGGTCATGAAGGACTAAACGTTATTAAAGGAGCAGTTCGACTTAGAAATGCATTTTTTACAATTTATTTCCATTTGTAGAGTTGAAAATTCTAAAAGGAATGGTGTTTGTTTGATCGCGATACGTTCAGTCGTTAGCGAGTAACAGAGGAAGAAATGTTTCGTGATGACGTCATAGGTAGTCAAGGAGCGAGAGCAGGCTTACATACTACACAGTGCCAAGCATTTCGTTTGTGAGAAGTGCGGTGGCACGTTCTAAGTGTGGTTTCCTTTTCCAGAACTGATTGCAAAGACTTACAAATATAGCAAAGACTTCACAGACACAGCACGCACTGTACTAACGCGTGTTTTCTACTTCACACTAGTGTTTCTTTCAGAAAAAATCCGGGCGGGGGAGGGGGGCACTTAGTATTCGGAGAGGCACATTATTTTTACACAGTACTATTATATTTATTATATTATGGACGTATTATTTTGGTCTCCTCCGGGGAAATCTCTCAGAGCTCAAGAATCCAAGAATTCGTCCCTCAAGAATTCAACACAGAGCAAGACTGCTAACAAATCCAAAATACAATCTATTAAATGCAATCCACTATTAAAGGTTTATCAGCTGCGTACAAGGGAGTGGTTGCTGACTCACATTGAGTTTCTCGCGTATCTCACCAGTGACGTCAGCATTTACGATTCATCAAAAACAAATACCTGTAGAAGTTGAACGAGACGGCCTTGAACCAAACTTGTTTTTAACTCGAACTGCTCCTTTAAAGAAGTTGGACGCCGAATAACTCTCAACACAGGCGACACTCGAGCATTAGCCTTTCTTATACAAAGATTAAGTATGGCTGTGCAAAGAGGGAACGTAGCAGCGATGCTAGAAACGCTTCCACCGGAAAAGGCACTGGAAGAAATTTTCCTTCTGTAACCACCCCCCTCTCACCAAACTCAAGCAATTTCTGCTCATTAATAATATATAAAATGTATTTTTGTAACCTATGTGGCAATTTGTATAATAATGAAGTAATTTTCATTTTCGATGGTAAACATATTTGTTTAGAAAATTTTTTATTGTCACAAAAAAGAACATGAAATTTTTTTATTGTCAAAAGAAAGAACATATCTTACACTACTTTTCCACATAATTTCCACCGTTGTTGAGTCACTTGTCGTAGCTGTGGTTCAACTTCTTTAGTCCTTCCTCATAGAACGATGCCGCCAGTGAGTTTGACACTATATGTCGAAAGTGACGAGAACTATTGCTGCACAGCGAGTTTCACTTCGTCGGGAATTTGCCTGAAAACGTTGTGATAGTAAAACGTCTGATCTCAAGGATTTTTCATCGATTTTCCTCACCAAGTCACCGTGGACAACAAAAGGCCGACCACTCCGGAACTCATCGTGGACATTAGTTCATCCTTACCCACTTTCTCACTTTTCCATCGATGATTGCGTTTTCACCATAAACATTTTTAATTTGACGATGAATTTCTGCCGGTTTCACATTCTTTGCGTTTAAAAATCGAATTACCGAACCAATCTCACAGTAGTCGGCGGGATCGTCAATTGTCTTACAAGGTACATTCGCGAAGTGTCCCCTCGAGATTAATGTAAAACTGATTTAAATGCAAAGTTCTCCGCGGCCCAAAGTGTATTGTACTAATTTTAGCGGCCCATACGGGTAATTTTCATATTTATTAGCCTTCATATACCCGGAATTCAATCATACACTAGTATAACGCTCGGTCAAAAAAATGCTTTTAGTTTCTTTAGATGTAACTGAACATGAATGTGGGTATATGCATAACAAATTGGATCAAGTACTGCTTCTCTGACACGTGTTATCTACACCGGCCACCATCTTGGATCCGCCATATTGGATTCAACTTTCGGTTTTTCAAATGGGAATAGGTGCATGTGATACATCGAATTCATATAAAATTTTCTCGGAAAATCACTGGTGAAGTGAGTTTTACGGTAACTTGTACCATTTGCGAGACATTGCATGTTAAATCTCTCTAGGCACTTCGCGAATAGACATTGCAGAGTATTATCACTTACGCTTACGGTTTTTATGTTGAGAAATCAAAACAATTTCTAACTGGAAAAGTACTGTAGGTATAAACAAACTCTCTACAACATTGGTGTCATAATCTTACAACATTTCTGAGTGATTGTTATTACTTCCATGTTATACTATAAGAAGGAAGCATTGTATTACGAACAAAATGCCTAATGTAAATTTAGATACGACCAGATTTTGGTGAAGATCTACCATATCCTATTTACGTCTTTGTGTCTGTATGTATGTATGTTCCGAAAACATTTCGACGTAAAAGATCACATATATATACGGGACCCTGCACAACTTTTAAGGGGATGTTATACCTCTTCGCTTAGGTTTCTAACTCTCCATTTGATAACACGTAAATTTTAATATGGTAATTTCTAACAAAGTATTGCAGGTAATGACTTGAAATTTTTAATACAAATACACAAGACCCATATAAATCCAACCACGGTCTCCAATTTACGTTACATGCGTTAGATTAATTGCAATATATTCTTCAGAAAGTTTGGCAACTATGTTGTATATAGTATATGGATAGATCTTTTTGAAGGAATTGAGAGCCCTCTGAACCTCTAGCCCTACTAGTCTTCGCGACACGTGGTAGTGATTTATGAGCGCTTCAGGCTAAAAACCAATTTCGCCTCTTTTCCTTTCCTTCTAATTTTCTTTCTTTTTTCCTTTTTTTTCAAAAACTTGTTTAGGGCAGGTTTGCCCTTTTGTCGGCTGTCTATAGAAATAGCAGTCATACTCCCTGGAATTGTTGATTCTCGGTTGGAACAGTCACTTCCTCTCCGTCGTGAACCTCAGTGTTAGATTCGAAAAACAAAAATAAACAAGACAGTAAATGTAAAAAGACAACAGCAGCAATAGTTTGTATTAAAAATTTGGAACGAACAAAAATATTGTATCTAAATAACGTATTTGTGTTAAATGTACTTTATCATGATAAGAAGTTCTATATTCTTCTCGTATAAGATGCTATAAATGCTCTACTTTGTAATAAAACTAAAAGTAATGTCTTTGAAGGATGGCATTAGACTTGGCAAAAATTGGTTTTGTGGGGTCAATGTAATATTTCATACATACAATATTTTTAGTCAATTTTCAGAAATTAGTGTGTTGGTAACATACAAAGTGTACAGTACATGTAATCAGTGTACAATATTAAGATATTTTATTGATAATTGTTTTTTGGACGAGTTAACTTCAGGCATATAATCATTCTATTCTTTTCTATAATGTAATAAATATACACCCTCCATTCCAAAAGAAACCGAACGTTTTAAAAAAAACAAAAAAACAATGTACATTTTGGAACAAATCATTTTTATTAATCAATGTATTCCCCTTCTGCATCGATACACATATTTGCACGCTCCAACAAGTTGTCAAACGACTTCTCCATGTCCTTTATTGGAATGGTCTTTAGGACGGCGGTCGTCGCCTTCTCAATGGCATCAATCGATGCGTGCCACTTTCCTTACATCGCCAAATGCAGTTTCGGGAACAGATAGAAATCGCACGGAGCGAGATCTGGTGAATAGGGCGGACGATGCAACCGAATAATATGATTTTTGACCAAAACTTCAGTTACAAGTCGCGAACGATGTGATGGTGCATTATCGTCCAAAAGAGTCCAACTGCCTATTTCGCGATATTCGGGCCGAATACGACGAATTCTTGCCAGCAAACGCTTCATGACGCCCAAGTAAAACTCTCCAGTGACTGGCCGGGCGGAACAAATTCTTTGTGGATAATTCCTTTTGAATCGTAAAAACAAATCAGCATCACCTTAACTTTTGACTTCACCAAGCGACTTTTTTTTTGGGTGTTCCTTCATCCGGCGCTCTCCATTCAGCACTTTGCCGCTTTGTTTCGTGCTCATATTCAAAACACCACGTCTCGTCACCAGTTACAATCGATTTCAAGAAGTTTCGATCCTGCCGAGCACTTGTAACGATGTCTTTGCAATGCGCAATTCGATCAACTTTTTGGTCTTCGGTGAGTTTGTGTGGTACAAACCACGAATTAACCTTCTTAAGGCCCAAAACTTCGGTCAAAATGCGGTATGCGGTTGTTTGAGGAATGCCTAATTCCATTTCAATAACTTTCACCGACGATTTTTTGTTATGTTTGATGAATTCACGTACTTTTTCGATGTTTTCTTCCGATAATCCGGTTCTGGGACGGCCTGATCTTTCGTCATCATCCAGCGTCTCTCTACCCGATTTGAATCGCCTGAACCACTCGTAAACTTGCGTACGGGATAGACACTCATCACCATATGCATTTTGTAGCATTTGGTGCGTTTCACTAAAAGTTTTACCCAGTTTAACACAAAACTCAATTGCAGCTCGTTGTTTGAAACTCATTTTCCGACCGATGTACACAACACACTGACAGTTGAAACGTAATAACTTTGTTGCCGTGCATCCAAATGTCATGACATTTATACCAGTTGTCAATGAGGGACTACGCCATCTACCGGGAAAATATTACAACAGATGGCACTAGTGGTACTATTTGTTTTCAAAAGTTCGGTTTCTTTCGGAATGGAGGGTGTATATGTGTACACAGAGTATGAATATTGTTTGACAATAGTAAGGTATTTCGTTGAAAAAAAAAATGCGTTTTGTAGGATCATTTTAATTTTAGATATATAGTCATTCTACCTGTTTTCATAAAGTAATTAATATAAATGTATCAACAGTATAAATGTCGTTAGTGTTAGAAATGTAGTGAAATATTTCATTGATAATTGTTTTTTATAGAATCATTTGAATTTTAACCTTATAGTCATTCAATGGGGTTCCATACTCTAGTGGTTAGAGCGTTCGACTCCTGATCGCCTGGTTCTAGGTTCGATTTCCTGCTAGAATACTCAAATTATTGGCGTCTGCCCATCGTCAAGCTGGGTAGCCATGTGATTAAGAGACATGACAGTCTATATAATTAATATAAATATATACACAGTACAAATGTTGTTTGACAGTAGTGAGGTATTTCGTTGATAATTTATTTTTGTAAGATGTATGTTATTTTTATAATGGTAGAATGTGTGTATACTATTTATAGGATGTAGACCTATACATTTCTTTGTATAGACTTTTATAATGTATAATAAATTTTTATAACCAAGAGCAAAAGTTTAAAACCGTAGAATGGGCGAATCTTGCCACAAAAGCGAGATGTACCCGTAGATAAATTATTACTATTATTATTATTATTATTATTATTATTATTATTATTAATAATAATAATAATAATAATAATAATAATAATAATAATAGGGGAAGGAATGAAAACGTACTAAAGGAAGCTAGTGAAGGACGACAGATCATGAAGATAATAGGAAAGAGAAGAAACAGCATGCTTGCCTATCTTGTTCGACACTCCTATCGGACCACCGTGTTCCATGGTTTTCATACTACGGGTACTGGAGTTTCCGAAGTATATAATGGCGGCCATTTTGAAACTGGTGCTCGATATGAAACATCTTTTGGTACATCGTTACTTAGTTTTCCAAGACCTTTCGAACGAGGTATTACTCGACCCATGTTCCCATTTGAGATTTCAAAGTTACCCCCCGTTACCCCCATTTACGGGGGGCGGAGAGGGGTACTTTTGACAAAATTGGTTTTCCCCCTTAGCAATATATAACGTGTACTTCAAACATTTCTTCTATGTTTTATCATTTTACAGATATTTCCGTGGATTGATTAAAATGGCCCACCCTGTATGAGTTCTTTGACAAACTGAATAGTGCACGCCCCTTCTGGCTCACTCGCCACTATTTAACATTAAATTTCAGATGCCTCGATATATTTGCATAAGTTTATTTTTTCTAAAACAAACATTACGTAAAAGGTCTATTCAAATTGATATCAAGTTTTTCTGACATTTGTATATTACGCATATCTTTCTTAATTTGCATTACTCACATTACCCCAGAGAACGAACAAATTTTAGAGTTCTGGTTTGAACTTCTCTTACAATAATAAGCAAATATACGAGGAACAAATTTACCATTATTGACGATGCGGAGGGGAGGAGATTTTCTGGACTAGAAAGGAATGTGTGCGGTTTCAGAGCAGAGGTCTGCACGGGTCGGAATTTTTAGCCCGGGCCCGGCCCGTGAATTTACAATGTGAGGCCCGACCCGAGTCCGAAATATGTCTTAGCATTTAGGATCGAGCCCGGACTGAGCTCTATGATAATCAAATGAGCCCGAATTACAGAAACTTAATTATTAATGCCAAATTGTATTTTTATTTACAGCAATTCGAGGTTTGATTTTGCAGTTGTGTTTTAAAAGACCTCCAGAAAGAACGGTGCAATTTGTATCGTTTTACACTATATTTACAAAGTTAGGCCCGCAAAAGTCCGAGAAATATGGTTGTAAATTTAAAAATTCACAGCCCGAACCCAGGGGCGTCATTTAGGGGGGCAGGGAGGGGCATTTGCCCCCGTGAGTTTGAGATTTATATAGATTTTATCAATAGAATAGTAATAAGTCAGTGAAAAACGCGAAATTTTACATATATCAAGGGGTCTTGCCCCCCCAAGCCAAATCTGAAATGACGCTACTGCCCGAACCCCTCCCATGCCCGAAGTGATACATGCTTTGTAGGCCCGAGCACGTGCAGACCTCTAGTGCAGAGGCGTTTCAAGTGGTGGGCGACTGCTCACGGCCTTGCATCTTTAGGGACCTCCCAGAGACCAACGAGCCTAAATTGATTTGGCACTCACTTTTGTCGATGCAACAATAGAAACAAGTATGAATTCGGATTTACAGAAAAACAATACATAAGGCTTCAAACTAACTTTTCATCTATTCGTATATATTAGAATATAGATCGCTAGCATACGCGACAGGCGTCGAGTTTATTTTAAGATTGCAATAATGAATGTGTATAAGTCTTTATCGTTGGGATGAATTGTTTTCGATAAATTTTATTATAATTAGCAATTTTTAAAAAAGGGGGCAGGAAGGACTCGTATACCTTACTCGCCTTGCTGTGCAGAGTGCAGATGGTATGGTCAAAATCAATACTGGATAGTGAAAGTGTAAGTGTAAAGGCTAATATGGAACAGAGAAACAAAAGAGAAATTCTTCAGAAAGGAATTGGGAAGTGAGGGGAGGAGAGTACAATGCTGTGACACTTGATCTGTACATTTCAATAAACTTTTGTTATTAGATTACGCAATTTCTAGTTTCTTACTCCGATTATTCAAAGTATTCAAATGTTCTCGGAGGGAGTGACCGCCCCTCCCTTTAATCCGTCCGTGGTGTCATTCAGTTTTGCTTTTTGCTACTAATTCAAAATGCTTACCGAAACAAGTTTTCTTCTTGTGACTGTAGGGGGTGGAAGAAACAAACAAACCGTGAAAGGAAGAAAGAAGTGGTTTTGGGCTCTTCCAGTCCAGACCATTCTAACCACTGAGAAGTGAGAATCACATTAAAAGCAGCTAGAACAGATGGTCAGCCATCTCCCCTCTGCAGCATAATTTTTATTCTCTGTTGCCAAACTTACTGAAGAATATATTGCAATTAATCTAACGCATGTAACGTAAATTGGAGACCGTGGTTGGGTTTATATGGGTCTTGTGTATTTGTATTAAAAATTTCAAGTCATTACCTGCAATAATTTGTTAGAAATTACCATATTAAAATTTACATGTTTTCAAATGGGAAGTTAGAAACATAAGCGAAGAGGTAGAAGATCCCCTTAATGGTTGAATTTATGAAGTGCCACACATTTAACATGCAATATCTTGCAAATGGTGCAAGCTACCGTAAACCTCACTATACCAATGAGTTTCCGAGAAAATTTTGTATGAATTTGATGTATTACATGCACCTATTCCCATTTGAAAAACCGAAAGTTGAATCCAATATGGCGGATCAAAGGTGGCAGCCGGTGTAGATAACACGTGTCAGAGAAGCAGTACTTGATCCAATTTGTTTTGCATATGCCCACATTCATGTTTAGTTACATCTAAAGAAACTAAAAGCAATTTTGTGACCAAGCGTTATAGTAGTGTATGAATTCCAGATATATGAAGGCTAATAAATATGAAAATTACCCGTATGGGCCGCTAAAATTAGTACAATACACTTTGGGCCGCGGAGAACTTTGCATTTAAATCAATTTTAGACGAATCCCGAGGGGACACTTTGCGAATGTACCTTGTTAGACACTTTAAACTTGCACTGTAAACAGACAACATAACGCAAAGCAACCAAAATGGCGTCAGTTGAGAGCAGACGAACAAGGACGACTGGTGCGCATGCGCGGAACGCCGATCACAGCGCAGCAGCGGCGGGAATGCTAAACGGCACTTTCTTTCTGGATACGCCTCGTAAATGAGGTAGCCAGACGAAGAGTGTTATGGGCGAGAGCAGCAAATCTCCAATAGACAACATGTGGAAATCATAGTGAGTGGTACGCAAATTTAGACATTAGTACCAGGCGTGGGCAGAGTGACTTTAACGGCTGCGGTACTGCGGAGTAGAAGCCTATTTTTCCCTAGTTTGTTGACAGCAGATAGAAAACATACGTACGATGGTCTTTTGCAGGTCAAAATATATTTTCAGAGGTAAAATATCTAACTATTCGGATGTCCGTGACGGGATGCCTTGGGAAGGACTATTGCACGAGAAAGTAACAATGTTGGAAACATAGATAGGGGAAGAGAGGCATGTAAGGCCAAAGGTTTATGATAGGGACAGGAAACGTACGTACCATGCTACTGGGGGAATTTAAAAATCTTAAAGGGAAATGAAACAAAATAATTTAGATTTGGTATTAGTTTGTGTAGTTAGATGGGAAAATAATGGGGTGTTGAACAACGAAGGATATAGAAGAATCTATTAGTTATACAGATATATGCACCGATGACTTCGCATACAATTGAAAAAGTAGAGGAAAATCATGAGAAAATAGAAGAAATTATAGACAAAACAAGAGGGGTACATGTGTACTTGCAGTGGAAGATTACAATGGAATTGTACATGAAAAATACCAAAGTAGTATCTTAGGTAAATATGGTTTAGGCGAAAGAAATGCAAGGGGAGAGGGAATGGTCAATTTCTGAGGACAGAATTCACTAGTAATTGGGAACACGTGGTTCAATCAGCAGAAGAGAAGAAGATATACATGTAAATCCCCAGTAGACGGCGGAAGATATCAAATAGACCTCATTATGATTCCGGACATATATCGAAATAGCTTGAAGAACGCGAAATCCCTTCCCGGGGCTGACATTTTCTCTAATCATAACCTTGTGCTGGCCGAAGTGGATATTCACCTGACAAATGTAGGCAGAAGAAGAGTAGGCAAGATGTTGAATACTGAAAAGTTGAAAAAGAAGGAAGTAAGAAATCTTTTCTTTGTGAAATTCGAATAAAAATACTGAAACAGGAAATGATAGTTTCAGGTAGTAACAGACGGTGGGAAAACATTAAACTTTGCATAGAGCAACCTCTAAAAGTAGTACGTTACCGCCAATCTGCTAAGAAATAGTGAGTTACAGAATAGATGTTGCAGAAAATAGCGAAAGGAAGAGGTGGAAACAGAATACAAACGGTTGATACAGAAGAGGATACAAACATGTACAGGAATTTAAATAAAACTTTACGAAAGGAAAGAGACAGAACAAGGGAGGAGTTTCACAAAATAAATGTGAGGACATAGAAGAATTAGAAAGAATTGGAAATATGAGGAAATGTAGGAGCAGGTGAAATCTATGGAACTTAGGTGAAACAGAGGGTTATTATGATGGCAGTAGAAATTAAGAATAGAAAGGTAGTCAGGGAGACAAGTGAAGCCTTAGACAAATTGAAGGAATATATTAAGGACTTGTGAGTAGGAATAGACCATGTGGCCTAGAAGTTGAAGTAGAAAATGAAATAGAGGAGGATGATAAATGGTTTAGTATTCCTCGGTTTGAGTTTGAAAAAGCTAAATAGAAGATTCGAAATGAAAAGGCAAACGTGATAGATAATATATCAATAGAATTCATTAAGAATACGGGGAGAATGGCGAGAAAGAACTGTTCCGACTGTGCAATGAAATATAATAAAGAGAAGAGTGGCCAAAAGACTTTCTGAAAACGATCGTGATACCGATGGCTAAGAAATCGAACCCGAAAAGATGCGACGATTTTAAAACTATTAGGTTATATCTCATGCAGCAAAAATTTTGCTTCGAATTCTGAACAGAAGGTTGTATGAAAGAACAAATAAAGAAGTTGAGAAGGAACTATTCGGGTTCAGGAGAGGAAAGGGCATAAGAGATTCAATTGGTTTATTAAGAGTGATCGGTGAAATTCTTATAGAAAAGGGAGAGAGGCGTATGTGATATTTATTGATCTCTAAAAAGCTTTTGACTGCGTGAATTGGAAATTGCTGTTCGAAGTTCTAACGGAAAGATTGGATTGGAATAGGAAGATCGGAGACTGATAAGATATTTATATATTAACCAACAAGTTAGTGTTACGAAAGGAAATGATAGAAGGGAGTGCCATTGGAAGGGGAGTTCAACAAGAATGTTATCTCTCGCCTACTTTATTTAATATCTACCTATTTTAGAAGAGATTGTGAAAAAGAGCCTACAAAATGAAGACGACAATTCAGTAGGAGGTAGGAAGTTTAGAATATGTGGTTTGCAGATGATATGGAGAATCTGAAGAGAAAGTGAATAGGATGTTAGAAAATCTTAGGAAGTGCTATGAAGAATATGGGATGAAAATAAACGTTAGAAGGGCAAGAGCCATGGTGATTGGAACGAAGAGGTCAGTGTCAAATATAGAAGTGGGAGGAGAGGAAATATAAAAAGTGACTAGTATTCGATACCTGGGAAATATTATTACTAATGATATGAAGTGTGAAGGTGAAACAAAAGCAAAGAATGACAACAGAAGCCTTTAGGAGGAAGAAAACACTATTTTGTGGGATCTTGAATAAAGACTTGAAATAGAGTCATAAAATGCTTCGTGTGGAGTATTGTGCAGCTTGAGTCAGAAACATGAAATTACGCAAAAATGATTAAAAAAGACTGGAAGCTTTCGAAATGTGAGGGTGCAGAAAAATGGAGAGAATTTGCAGGATCGAGCGGGAAACCAATGAGAGGGTGTTAGAAATGGTTGAGAAGAAAAGAATTATTTTAGATAGTATTAGGAAGAGGAAGAGAACTTGTTGGGACATAGATGGCTAAGAAGAAACTGTGTCATGAGGGACGTTTTAGAAGATATTGTCGCAGGAAAGAGAGGGAGGGGCGAAGGAGACTACGATCAATGGACGATGTCGAAACAGAGAAATCGTACGTGGAAACGGAGAGATTAGCGGAAGACCGTAGAGCATTGAAGCTTCTCAGGTGTAGGAAGTGAAATTTTTGAAAAGGTGATCAAGGAATTAGTTGATCAAGGGGTACTAAAGGAAGCATGTCATTCAAATTATAGTAGTACCTGCTTTATTGTTAAGAACAGAGATGAATCCTTTTGATTAGTTGCTAACTACGTAAAACAATAAAAAAAACTGGCTTATATCTAAATTCCAACATGAAGACATTTAGGAAGCGTACTTCCAATTAGATGTTGATGAAGATAGTAGAAACCTCACTAGAATATTATGCCTTTTGGATCCTTCCAATATTGTAAATTGCCAGCTGGAATAATAATTGATTGGAGTGCTTTGGTCAAGTGTTGGAAAGATGTTTTGAGAGATTTAGAACATCAGGGGGTCTCTTTGTATTCGATTATGTCTTACCTGCCCACAAAATAAAGCAAGAACACATGAAAATAATAAAGTTGGTCTTTGATCGTTTGCAACAAGTTGGTCTAACAATTTCTCCAACTAAATCTCTCTTCTTTAAGAAAAAAATGATGTATCTAGTTTTTGCTGGAAATGAAATTAGAATGGGTCAGAGTAGGACTAATGCAATGATTAATTTACCATCTCCTAAGACCATCAGAGAATTCATAAAAATATGTGGTTTAATGCAATTTTATGCCCGTTTTATATCCAGTTTTCAAGATATTATTGCTCCTATTTCTGAACTTAGATCAGTGAAGAACCTGTTTCTTTGGCGGAAGTTACAGCAAGATGCATTTGATGAATTAATAGTGTGTTTTTAGAAAATGTTCTGAAAAGTCCAGATTTATATTAAAAAAAATCGTTATTCACATAGACACTTCAGCTCTAGGGTTCGGAGGCGTAATTTCACAATATACTGATAATAAATGAATTAAAACCAGTTGGATGTTTTTTCCAAAATGCTCTCGAAATCTCATCGGTATAGGTCGATTTTTGATTTGTAATTTATAAGTTCAGTAAAAGGTGTTCCACATTTCAACATTATCTCTTTCGAGAATTAAGATGTTTATACGGATAATAGATCGTTATCTTATATAACTAATAATCCTAAGAGACTTCTAAAATACGTCTCAATGATTGAACAAATGATCTAATTTTCATTTTGCACGTTAGCTGCCAAAGGTGAATCTTGTTGTTCAGCGACATAGTGCGAAACGTACTTACATACTTTATTTTTGTTTTGTTCATATTTTAACGTAATGTTAATGTTTTATCATAATCTAAGGCGATGTATTGAATCTTCGCGCATGAAATTTGGAGTCCAATCGGACCTACTCGTGTATATTTTGTTTATGAACAGGTGTATAAATTACAGTTGAACTGGCAACTCAGATAGTCATTTGTTGATCATTGTATGAAGAAGCTAGCTTTGTGTCAGAAGTGTGAATGAGTTCCTGTTGCTTTTAGTGCTACTAAGTAGTTTATTTGTTCAATGGAAAACGAAGAAAAATGCGCAGAACTTGATCTCATATGTAATAACAATATAGTGATCTAGACTTTTCTGAAAATTCAGCAAATTGACGGGGACTTCACAATACTGGCATCTTGTCAAAATCAAGTAAGTCATTCAAAAAGCAACATGTAGGTCCAATCGACTCTACGAAAACAGCAAATACTTGCTAATTGATATTCAGCGCCTCCAGAGGCGTTAATCAGCAACATCTAACAACAAAATCTACAACATAAATAATCTCCTATATTGTGTGATAGTAACACTACAGTTCATTAAAACTAGAGGCAGCACTTTAAAATACAGGTACTCTAACGGCAATTTGACAAATTAGAAGTTGTGTGTCCGACAGGACCTACGAGGACATTTACTTAGACCACTCCAGTGGGTTCGATCGGACCCACATGGCAGCTAACGTGTTAAGATTCATTACATTGCAACTAAGAAGAACCTCGTAGCTAATGTTCTTTCAAGGGTGTATGACGCTTATAATTTCGAAATGCAAAGGGAGATTGTTGGACTAGATTTTCATTAAAAAAATCATCTACATCATAAAAAGATTTAAAATGAAAGGACATTATCTTCGTTTTTTCAATGAAAGTGGAATTTTAATGTGAAAAGGTTATCTTCAGGTTTGTAAATTGTGAAAAATTAACGTGAAATAACCAAGGAGACTGATAATGAAAGAATTTTAAGAAAGAGACTTTTGAAATATTGAAAAATTTTGATATAGATAAATATATATTTATTTAAAACCATTAATGTTTGAAGTTAGTTGTTTCGAAAGAAAAATATCGTTATATATTTAATATTTTGTCAGAAGCGAGATTGTGACGTGGTCAAGTATATACTTTTTCTTCATTTAAAAAATAAAAGATGTAAATCTTATTGCAAGTGGTAATAATCTGCTGATCCGATAATAGATGGCAGTGGTGGTTGACTCCCAGCTTCCTGTGCGTTACCTTGCCCCTCTTCCCTGCTCGAAAGCACCGAGCTTGTGTGGCACAGATTAGCATATACAGACCGTAAACTCAGCGAAAAGCTGGAAACTTGGGGACAGTAGCGCCTGTAACACGCGACGACGGAACTAACCAGTCGATCTGACGTCATTACTATTACTCTTTCACTCCTTTAGTTGCATATTAAATATTTGCATTTGGGGAACAGCCTTTTCTGTTAACTTACTTCGTGGAACATGGATATTTTCAAAGTGAACTCTATAAAAGAAAGAAAAATCTGTTAAATAAAAAAAAGTTGGAAAGGAACGTACAGTCCAGAGACAGTACAAGAAAAAGTGAACATTAGCTTATCTGATCTTTCTGCTCTACATCTAACACTGAGATACGAAGCAGACGGAAACAATCGCAGGTTACTATAACAACTCATGACGTCACGTTCCAAGACCGATGGCAGCGCCCTCCACACACGACGACACTGATCCTGCCAACCGAAAACCTTGATTGGTTCTTTCGTTGTGTAGACGATCCAAACTGATTTCAATAGCACATATAGGAAGTTGCTCGTCTGTATAAGTGCCTTTCTGCATGTGATTTGATACATGGTATCCTTTCTGTTTTTCTCATTTGCTGTGAGTGTGGTTTAAAAGAGGAATTGAAGAAAATGGAGTAATTAATGTTGCAATAGATAACTTAAAATTTGTGTTAGCTTTAAACTAAATGATTGGAAAGTTTCTAAAACTAGATTTTTGGCTAAAACATTGGCTCAATTATGTACACGTAAAGTGAATTTATGTGAGGTCGGCCTTAAACTTAATGTAAAATTTTGGATTTAGATCTGTTGAGTGAGTATATTTTAATATAAATTAAAGCATTTAATCTTTAGGTTTATTAATTGTCTTGTTTAAATTTGATACTTTTAAAGCAGGGGCGGACTGGCCCACCCTGCTACCCTGCAAATGCAGGGTGGGCCCCCCAAACAGGTGGGCCCCCTCCACCAATTTTAAAAAGATGTGCTCAACTAAACCTACCAGCATCAAAAATATGGCAGGGTAACTCCCGCAAACTTGTGTTTTGCATAAAAAAAGACGTAAAGTTAAACTTTCATGAACAGACCTTATTCTTCTTCACGTTTATCGACTTGAGAAGGTTCCGCCTATGAGACAATCAGGCCCTAAAACATTGCGGGGGTTGTTGTAGTGTTTCAAAGTTGACTTGAGATTAGTTTTTACTTATTGCCCATGTATATATTTTGGGTTTTCTAAAACATGACATTCATTTGTTTAAATAAGTGGTTTAAATTCATTACATAAGAAAACAATAGCACTTATAAATAACTGAAAGCACCAATTCCGGTATTGTGTGTGTTTACAATAAAAAATGATAATGCCAATTACACACTGTATGAGTTACTATTAAAATGTTTCTACTTCAGATTTTTTGCAATTAATGTTTTGCTTTTGTATGAATATATGGGGTACTATTTATGGGTTCGAAGATAGACTTTTATATGTACTATATATGAAAAATGCCAAGTACATTTTTTTTACATTTTTATACAGTGGGCCCTCATTTCAGTTTAGCAGGGTGGGCCCTATGGTTGCCAGTCCGCCCCTGTTTTAAAGTTGTTAGTTACGCTTATAGGGGAGAAAGGAAAGAAAGACAAAAGTGAGGGGTGAATGTGTTTAATTTACGGTTAGGAGCAAGTTCTTTCTTGTCAAAACTTATTTTGTTTCTCTTTTATTGCATTCAGTTTGAGGTCTGTGAAGTTGGCCTACCCAAATTAGCTTACCCACTTTTATCTACATGAGCCTTTAATTACTCGTTAATTCTTACTAAAGTAACGTTAGTTCCGCGATTTAAAAAAAAATATATACACAGAAAACCAATGGGTAGACTAACTTCACATGTGAAGTTGGCGTACTCAACAAGTTTTCCTACATTTTTGAGCATAAATCGTTCGTACCTCGTTCCATCCAGTTAGTTCATACAAAAGTTCCGTAAGTTCCGCGATTTTATACAAATTAGAACATAAACAATAATGTGTGGGTAGGCTAACTTCACATGTGAAGTTGGCGTATCCAACAAGCTTTCCTACATTTTTCAGCATAAATCGTTAGTTCCCGTTAGTTCTTAAAGAAGTTCCCGTTAGTTCCGCGATTTTATACAAATTAGAGCATAAAGAAAAATGTGTGGGTAGGCTAACTTCACATATGAAGTTGGCGTACCCAACAAGCTTTCCCACATTTTCTATATGAATCGTTAGTTCCTCGATAATTCCCGTTACTTGTCACAAACGTTCCGTTAGATCCGCGATTTTATACAAATTAGAGCATATAGAAAAATATGTGGGTAGGCTAACTTCTCATATGAAGTTGGCGTACCCAACAAACTTTCCCACATTTTCCGACATGAATCGTTAGTTCCCGTTTGTTCTTACAAAAGTTCCGTTAGTTCCGCGATTTTATACAAATTAGAGCATAAAGAAAAATGTGTAGGTAGGTCAACTTGACATGTGAAGTTGGCGCACCCAACAAGGTTTCCCACATTTTTCGGCATAAATCGTTAGTTCTTACAAAAGTTCCGTTAGTTCTGCGATTTTATACAAATTAGAACATAAACTAAATTGTGTTGGTGGGGTACCTTTACATGTGAAGTTGGCGCACCCAACAACCTTTCCCACATTTTACGACATGAATCATTTCTTCCTCCTTAGTTCCCGTTAGTTCTTAAAAAGTTCCGTTAGTTCCGCAATTTTATACAAATTAGAGCATAAAGAAAAATGTGTGGGTACGCCAACTTCACATGTAAAGTACCCAACAAGCTTTCTCACACTTTTCAGAATAAATCATTACTTCCTGGTTAGTTCCTGTTAGTTCTTACAAAAGTTCGTTAGTTCCGTCTTTTTATAAAATTAGAACATAAAGAAAAACGTGTTGGTAGGCTAACGTTACATGTGAAGTTGGCGTTCCAAACAACCTTTCCCACATTTTTCGATACGAATCGTTACTTCCTTGTTAGTTCCCGTTAGTTCCTACAAAAGTTCGAATGTGTATTGTGAAAATATGTATACAATCTCGAAACTAATGGAACTTTTGTAGAAACTAACGGGAACTAACGAGAAGGTAACGATTCGTGTCGAAAAATGTGGGAAGACTTGTTGGGTACGTTAACTTCAGATGTGAAGTTAGCCTTCCCACACATTTTTCTTTATGCTCTAATTTGTATAAAATCGCGGAACTTACGGAACTTTTGTAAGAACTAACGATTCATGTCGAAGAATATGGGAAAGCTTGTTGGGTACGCCAACTTCACATGCGAAGTAGGCCTACCCATTGGTTTTTGTGTATAATTTCTTTAAAATCGCGAAACTAACGTAACTTTTGTAAGGTCAGCTTAGTAAATTTAAGTCCCATCAACATGATGTCTGTTTCCAAAAGGAAATATTTATTTTAAATGATATAATTGTGACAGATTTTGCCGCCCCGTACAAATACACGTGTTGCACTTATGGTAAAGTCGGCCTTGATTCCTTTTGTCACGAATCAGACACCTTATTTGGGGGCCTACAAATATTTCCTCCTTGATTTTAGCGTTACTAGCTCGAGAAAAATTTTCCTTCAAATACCAAAATCCTGCATTAATTTTGGGTTAACAAAAGTTTTGAAAAGCCTTTACTTTATATGAAGAAGAGGTAGAATTATCTTACCAGGGATCGCCAGTGAGGGATAAACAACACTCTTCTCTCGAAGAGTTTATACACGCTTTGCTTACTCCTTGATGTATTGTTCCGCTTTGTTCCTGCTGTTCCATTTGCACATATTTCGTATAACCATGTTGCAAACCCATTAACAAAGATATGATTTTTTAAATCGCAGCAAACGGTCCACTTGTATTTCTCATACTGAATTCCTTCTAACAATATTTTGACCTTTTCATAGGTTTCATTCATGTTAGTTGCATGTCAGAAAGGACTGAAAGGAAACTCATTGCCATCGTGTAAAAGGACTGTCATCAAACTACTTTTTGAAGAGTCATAAAAAATGTACACTCTGTACTTACATGTCCGATTGTATCCATGAGAACACAAACATTCTTAAAATAAACTAAATCATTTTCTTTAGAATTGTAGTTCTGAAACTCTGCATGACGGTTTCAAAAAACACACAGTTTAATGTCACCATGGAGCAGATTCCAGCATTTAACTCTCGAAGCTAGAAGTTCTGCTTGTATTTTGGGGAGTTTTAAATCCCGAACGAGATCATTTAGTTTATCCTGAGTTATCAGATGAGGCTCCAATGTAGATGTTCTTCCTACATATGTAGGATCATCTTCCTCTTCATGTTATACTTCAGTTGTTGTCTCAAGTACGTAATCTTTATCTGCCAAAAGATGAGTTGGAGGTTGTGGTACTGATAATTCTGCATTGCGTGGAACAGGCCTAGTTGCTGATGGCAAATTAAGGTACTGCACTGTGTGCTTAGATTTACTGATTATTCTTTTTATCTGTGTGATACAAAAGTAGCAGTCCGAAGAATGATCTTTTGGTTTCCTGCAGATAATGAGTACGCTCAAGTTCATATTCCGTTGACCATTTGCCCAACCAGTCAGACGTTTCACGTGAGTACAACAAATATAGTGGGGAGTCCAGTTCTTATAGGTGCAGGGGCGGATTAAAGGGGGGCGAGGGGGGAGATTGGCCCTCCCAAAAGCCCTCCAAAATATTAAAATTGCACACACTGCTGCTTGTAGCTTACCGCCACACGAACGAAAGTTTGGGATCGTTCTTGCGTTATTTCAAAAGAGGGTTAATTCTTTAAATTCTATTTAAAAGTTGTGTCTGTCCAGCATGCCGCGTTTACGTTAACGATAACTCGAGTCATAATATGAGATAAATTTCAGGAAGAAGGACGATTTTACTTGAGGCCATAACATCAGGAAAACTATCCATGGCTGGTTCTTTCCCATGAGAGGGGTCTTTTTTTTAAATGCTCATTTTTTGCAACGGGTTTGGTTGGGGGCTATCGAATAAACATGCCTCTCCAACCTCATGTGACTAAATCTTTGAAGAAATTCGCTACTTTCTACGGTATTCTAAAAACTCACAACAAGGCATAATAGTACATTAACGCTGTGGATGTCGGAAAAACGATTCTGAAAAACTACTGGGAACCAGTGAAACCAGCAGAGAATCAAATCAACTCGTCAAGAAGACAAGTAATCCTAAATCGCGACAAACTGAAACTAATGTTGTAGAATGTGATATTCCTTGGAAAGCAAGGCATTGCTTTTCAAGGCCACATTGAAGATGCTTGTGCGGATAATTGGACCTCAAATGGTGACGGTGTAGAAACTAAGTTCAACGAGGGCAATTTTCGAGAATTGGGCAAATTTAGAATGACTTGTAGTAACGATGTCTTAACACTGCAGTGGTCGCGCGTTCTACTATTGTAGAACAGGTGTTTTATTTTTGAAATCCTGAGCAGTTGGCAACACGCTCGACCTTGAGCGGTTATGTACCTTTCTCCGACAACCTTTTGTACATTCCAGTGTATCTTCAGCCCTTATTCTTGCATCTGCTCCGATTTGTTAACATGCTTTCATTAGTGTTCTACTATTGTAGATCGCGCGACTATTGGCGTACTGGTTTGTTTCGTATTAGTGATTTATTTCGTTTTACATTTTTCCGTTATTTTTGTGGAATACTTGCTTGTATATATTTTAAATGTCAGAACATAACAGAGAACAGATGCTTCTTTGGTTAGAGGAGGCAGAAAGTAACTGTGAAAGTGTACTTGGGATCGAAGACATGAAGGAGCTCGAGAAAGATTTTGTTGAATAAACAGTTGAGTGGAGCCATACGAAAATGTACCAGACATTATACCGAAAGAAGAAGAAAACATTCTAGCACAAGCTAGTGTTGAAGTCACGGGTCCTGCGACACCACCTTTTGTCGACATACGTGCGTTATATATCGGTAGAGAGAAAAGTTAGAACCTCTTCGCTGGTATGTAGGTCTCACAACGCCAAGAAACTCACGAACTCCCAATTTGAATATAATACTAGCTTTTCGTAGGCTTGGCCTACAAGGCATTATTTTCATGCCTAATTGGTGATGAATGTACTTGATGTTGATGCTCTTAATATATTTGGAGCAAATAAGAACGATGAAAATGTCAGATGCAAGAATTTTCGGCAGGATCTAACTTTTGAGTTGATAAAACCAGCGAATAGCCAACGTTTAGCCATGGAATCCTTTGCGAAAGAGCTTCGACACAGAGGAAGACTTCTGCTTGGCTTCAGCGAAGGTGTTCCATTACCACAAGACAGGGCTTCAGGGGTAGGAAAATGTTTCCTTTGTGGCCATTCTCGCAACAAGTCAACAATTAAAAAACTTGTGCAAAAAGCCAGAGATAGGTGTGCCCAGACCACCAGAAAAGCTTGTGTGACGATTGCTTGGAGTAGACAATCACTCAAAAAGGGTACATCAAATCATTCTACCTGTATGATTTATCATAGAAGAAGGTTTATGCTGTTATTTCAATACTTATACCTAAACATTTATTAGATTTTTGTTCGAAATTGTTGATATGTTAAATAAGATATATATATAATGTTTATTTTTGTCAATATTCTTGTATTGATCAAATAAAATAATTTAAAAGTATTTTAAAACCTATATAATAATATAATTTAGCAATATTTGGTCTTAGGTATGTTAAAGTCATAACACTATAGAAAAATAATGATGTTCTACAATAGTAGAACGCGCGACCACTCACGTAACAGTGGAGGGCGCGACCAACGCAGTGTTAAAGAATCACTGGAAGAAAGTATCGAAAAGGACAATTTTTGCCAATAACACCACACAAAATGCCCTCATTAAGGGGTGCGGATGAGAAATCATGTCTATAATATTATCAATCGAGTGCAGGAGGGTCAGTTTCATTCTATTATGTTTGATGAGACTACGGACGTTTCGCACACATCTCAGCTGTCTTTGATTCTAAGGTACGAACACGTGGGTGAAATAAGAGAAGACTGCTACAGTTTCATTGATCCTCGATCAGCAGAGCTGAAACGTGAGGACATTGGTTCGAGCTCGGAATCCGAAGACGCAGAACCGCCCGAACTCTCACTGACTGGATTGAAAATTGGAAAAATTGCTCTATCTTTGCTACGAGACTTCTCACTCGACCCGAAAAACTGCGTTGGTGTTGGTACAGATGGTTGCGCCGTCATGACCTCTCAAAGTCGCGGGGCAGTGCGGGAGATCCAGAAGAAGGCTTCAAACGCGCTGTACCGTTCATATTGCAATCACAGCCTCAACTTGTCCATCTTCAGATCATCGTCAGTATAGTGCGTGAGGAAATGTCTGGGAATAATGAAAGAGATCATTGTGTTTTTCAATGCATCGTCAAAACGTAATACTGTCCTTAAGCTTACGTTTGGTGGCCAATTGGAGACATTTTGTGAAACGAGATGGGCTGAACGGAACGGCGTGGTGTTACAATTTCACTTGAAATTTCAAAAAAATTAGTGAGGCTCTACAGTGTGTTCCAAGTGATCCAAGTTAGATACAGCCAAAGCACGGGCACTTTCTTCCGCCATGCACGACAGCGAGTTTATCGTAACTATTACTTGTCTTCAGGATGTTCTCACGATAACTCTCTCCTTCATCGACTTTTGCAGAAGACAGATTTAGACATGAATCTTTTGCAGAAGTCAGATGTCATTCAGGACACTATCGCAGCATTATACAAGAAGCGTTTAAACAGCAAGGAAGAATTCAAGGCAGTTTTCGAAGCAATATCCAGAATGGCTGCCAGTGTCGACGTGCAGATTCGAACTCCTCATCTCTAGGGATGCGAACCAGTCGAGTCGAGTCGAGATTTAAGCCTGTCTCGACTCGTCTCGAGAAAATGTTGTCTCGACTCGTGTCTCGACTCGAAAATATGTTGCTATCTTGACTCGTGTCTCGACTCGACAGTCTCTATCTCGACTCGACTCCAATTCAAGTCGAGACGTCTTGAAATTCGAGTCGAGACAAAATATACGAGTTAAAATGTAGACACACATCAGCCAGACCATTGTGACTACCTACCTAATTGTTAGTATGTCCACCTTTTGACACGAATAACAACGGCAACGCGTCTTGGCATGGTCGCAATGTTCCTCGGTGGGTCGCTGGAGAGAGTTGGCACACACAGGTCATCCAATTCCAGTAAATTCCGGGGAGGGAGTGATGCGTCCTCACGTCAAGTTCAATCACATCCCAGATGTGATCGATTGGGTTCAGATCCGGAGAGTTTTGGGGGCCAGCACATCACTTGGAACTCGCTCCTGTGTTCCTCGAACCACTCCATCACACTCCTGGCCTTGTGACATGGTCCACTATCTTGTCGAAAAATGCCACTACCGATGGGAAACATGGCCGTCATGAAGGTGTGTACTTACTCTGCAAGCAGCGTGCAACGCCTCGGCCGTCATGGTGCCTTGCTCGAGCTCCACTAGACACATGGATGCTCACCTGAATGTTCCCCAGATAATAATTAAGCCGCAGCCAGTTTGTCTCCGTCCCGCAGTACATATGTCAAGGAGCTGTTCCCTTGGAACACGACGTATTCGCACCCCTCACATCGTCATGAGTAGTTGAGACCGCAAACGTCACGAACAGTGGTGCTAATTCCCTATGATAAAAATGATCTGTTTTATTAAAATTTACAAATTTTATCCTATTTTGTGGTACAATTTATGGTGATTTTATACAAATTATGGTGATTTTATGGTAATTTTATACAGTATTTGGTGATTTTATGATAATTTTATACAGTATTTGGTGATTTTTTCATATTTCTAGTGATTTTTTAGTGTTATTATCCAATAAAAATTATTGTAAAATATTTTTGGTAATATATTTTGATATTTAAGTTGGAAACACTTAATGGAAACACACAAATGGTTGAGAATACCAAGGTAACTTCCTCAGCCTCTAAAGAAACTTGTTCCTTCCCTTTTTCGTCCTTCCCTCAAGCGGTGAAGAGCAGGTGAATGAACTTGAAGAAACTACCTGGAAAGGGTGGGAGGAAGGAGACACAGGTGCATGAAAGAATGCTAGGAATT
Source organism: Thermobia domestica (assembly GCF_964235325.1). Lineage (NCBI taxonomy): Eukaryota > Metazoa > Arthropoda > Insecta > Zygentoma > Lepismatidae > Thermobia > Thermobia domestica. The sequence goes on along the minus strand of NC_137454.1, from coordinate 280,293,297 downwards.
CCTTTGTTCACGGAGTAGTGGTTTCTCGCAAAGGTAGTTTAGCCAATCAGAGAGCGAGTTGATTCATTGGCGTTAAGAGAAGGTTATTTGACAATAGGTCTTTTGTTAAGAGGAATGTGTTTTATCCTTGAGGGTTCACGTACGCAGGTGGGAACAATGGATGCCGCAGAAGTATGTATATGTAATAAATGAGGGTCATTGACATTACGGCTTCCTTTATCCTTTGTTGACAAAGAGGTGGTTGGAGTGCGTACGTGACTGGATGCATGTACACAGAAGGAAATTGTTTAGGGAGCGCAGCTGTATGTTAATTTTTTTTATTCAGGACAGGAATGTCGTTGGACTGACTACGTGACTGGATGCACGTACGCAAGGGTTGAATGTTTTGATAGATGAAATTTTTGATAATAGGATGGAAAGGTAAAATATTTCAATCATTGTAGGGAGGCCTCTTAACTGGTAGTTGAAAGAACAAAGTGTCCTTGTTGTGTAGTAGTATTGGTTATTGATATTTTTATTGATAGGTAGATAAAATATTAATATTATGTCTAGAGACCATATTGATTGAATAGAGGATGAAAATCTAATCAAGTATGTTAATTTGTATTAATTTATGTTTAAATTTGCATGAATTATAAGCTGTTTTTGGTTCTTAGGAGATAGGAGAATATAGCCTGGTAAGAGGTAGTTCTTTCTGTTCTAACTTGTTTGAGCTTTGAGGCAGGAGGTGGAGCTTGTTAACTTGTATAGAAAGACTCCAGCAAATGAAAAACCAGACTTGGAGAATGGATTTACAACTTTTTATTCCAACCCAAAACTTGTAGGAACCAATAATAAAAGGAAAGAGGAGGGACTAGGCAAGAACGAAGAACGAATGATAATTTGATTCCCATTGCTTGAAGGAGGTCCTTTACTGCTTAAAGATCCCTTTTCAATTGGCCTGTCCCCTGTCAACCAGCTTGTTTTATGATCCTGCCACTCGAGGGTAAGGAAGATCGTCCCTTCTTTACCTGAGTTTATGTTTATTGCAGGGTGCAATAAACCAGCTACCTGCCTTTAGGTTTATGAGAGGTACAATAAAATCTTTACCTGACCAGAGTCTTCTTTCCTTCTTTGCAGCCAAACAAGATTTCTTTAAAATATTTTTGCATAAATTAGATTAATGAATTAATTATTCATGAATATTAATTAGTTGGTAATGAAAGGGTTAGAAAGAAGAATTTTTCGTATTTAGCGTTTATTTAGAGGTATATTATGATATGTATCGTATAGATTAGTATATATTGTACACACATACCCAGATATTGTGGGAGGAAACGAAGACAACTCTAAGAAAAGTATCTTATGTACTTTTACGGTCTTTTCACTGAATGATAGGGGATTTTATTGATCTTTTAATGATGTTTGGGTGTACGAAACACAGTTGAATCACAAATGACGTATGTATATAAGTACTTTTTGGTACTGGACATATGTATACGTGTTTTGCCTGATATGTGGACAGGTGCATGCATATTATGTTTTGTACCCATGTAAGTGTTTTATAGTCACCTTTAACGTAATGTAGGGTTGCATAACTTCTTCCTTGGTGACATGCTTGGTGAATGCAAACACCTGAAGTGTTTGTATTGTATTAATATTGATTTGTGTTGTAGCCTTATATATTATGACTCTTTATGCATGTACCCTTTTCTTCAACGTAATGTAGGGTTCTTTGGTGGTATGTTAGGTGAACGCAAACACCTGAAGTGTTTGTATTGTATTAATATTGATTTGTATTGTAGACTTATATATAGTGACTCTTTATGCATGTGCATTATCTTCAACGTAATGTTTGATTCCTATTGGTATAATGATGAACGCATAGCTTTTACCTTATCAGTTGTACTGTAGACATATATTATGCCTTATTATACATGTAACCTTACCTTGACACGATTGTTAGGACCTCTTATGATGATTCTAATGATGCCTTGCATAACCTTAACCTTTGTTTGTTTTGTATCGTTATATATTGTGGTGCTTGACGTATGTAACTGATTTAACCATGTCTTAAATGTATTGTTGAGATATATATTGTGACTTATACGTATGTAAGTGCTTGCTAGACATATCTCGGTTGTATTTCAACCACATATACCATTTTTAATTTGCAAATAATTTATTTGTACGTCCTTGTAGAAGACATTATGACATCATCAGGGTTTGCAGTACATACTGATTTATTGTATGCTGTCACATAAATAACCTTATATGAACCATATGTATTCTTTTCCTTTATCTTATATAGAATACCATATTTATTTATAAGATACCAATATTTTGTATAAAGGTTTGAACGTCACATAAAGTATTATTAAACCATGTAAAAGTGATAGGTAAATACTTGATATGACGCAGTATATGTATTCTTCCTTTATCTTATATAGAATACACATACTTCTTAATATGATACCTATTATTGGGTGTATAAAATAAAACATGGATTTGAAATTTGTGTTATTTGTTTATTAGCATTAATTCTTGTTCTACAGTAGTAGGCTATTATTGATTAGAGATATTATTTACATATATTTAGGTGATTGATATATTTATAAGTATTCAATATAATAATTTTGTATTTGCAATTGTGATATTTCAATTGTATATTTCCGTATTTACAATATTGATATTTTGAATGGTATATTTTCAATATTGTTTCATTTATATATTAGAATATTTACATATTTACATATTTACAATATTTACATTATTTACAATATGCTATATACATATTTATAATATTTACAATATTTACATATTTACAATATTTACATTATTTACAATATGCTATATACATATTTATAATATTTACAATATTTACATATTTACATTATTTACAATAACAATATACTATTTACGTATACACATATATACACGTAGGGAAGTGTCAATTGACGAGTGCTGTGAAAATATTTATGAAATTTGTTTCTGTCCGAGATTATTATGATTATGTCACTATGTTAGGACATATTTAACATAACATATATACAAATATTTATTGAACGCTCATACCAATAATATCAATTATTCGACACACATATTACTTTGATACCCGTACGGTAATGTTCTAAACTCGGTCATACTGTGAGGATCAAGTCGACGTCTTTTATTTTCAACTTTTTGATGTGTCTTAGTTTCAGGCCTGGACACAATGACAAACCCTGGCTTTCGAACAATCCTCCCTGGATTGTTTAACTGTTTACTGTCAACTTTATCGTGAATTAGATTATAAAAATGATCAAAATTAATTTCCTGGCGCGTACGATGATTTAAAGTTATACCCCTAATTTTAAATACATAATCTACATTGTCCGTACCAAACTCTTTTAAACGATACGCATAATTCTTTGGCCCTATTCCTATAAATGCATTAATTTCCCACCCTTCAGGAACTTCGTTAGTTAGTTCACCCAGGTAGGAACCCAAAGAAAGCGGAGGTTTTTCATTACGTGGCTGTACAAACATAATACTATCGGTGTCGCAGTACAACACACGGTCAGGCCCTACTGTTGTTAATAATTCATAAAGTTTTAGACGCGCCCACGAGGTGATGAAGGCGGCAAGGACAACATTTGAGAACTTCCATGGTTTGTTTTTGTTCTCAATGTTTTTATACGTTACAATGAGATGCCGCTCTCCAATAGGTAATACAGTTTGCACCTCGTATTGTGATGCCCACAGATAAGTCAAAAATTTTTCCGGAGTATCGACAATTACCGATTGCGATAAATCCGTTCGCTGTCCCCATTTTCCATATAGTGAATTGAGAAATATTTTAGAAATATACCTCAATCCCGGGTTCTTCCTTATATTATTATAATTTAATTTAATGCCTTCATGGGCATAATAGTCTGCAATATATTTTTGCTGGTCTTCTTCGGTTTTGCAAGAAGCAGGAAATCCCGAAGACTCCTGTTTCATTTGAAGAAAGGAATTCACATAGTCTTCAAACAGACCATTTGAATAATCCTCCTCGCCGCCAACCAGGTTAAATTCCCAGATTTCAATTACTTGCAGAATTTTGTATCCCAGCTGTAAAGCTACATGGAGTTCAGGGGTACAGTATGCGCCCGTTAAGGTTCGCTCGGAATCGCTATGCACGCAATTGTCAATACTTTTTTGTATACACGTACGGCACAACCCAAATAAAAGACGCCCATTACATGCAAATGGTAACACCGGAAAATACAAATCATTAGGGGGTAAAACAGTGCATTTTACTAACCCATGAATACTTTCCACGTCTGGAAAGTCTGGCCCCTTGTATATTTTTGGCTTACCTACAGGCAATGGTTTACGTGCCATCACCCAAGGGTATAACGATGTTACATCATAATATGCCACGGTTTCCTCGCTGGTACACTCGTACAAAGCATTAAAGCATTCTGTACGACCACCATGGAAACTATCTTTTGGTATTAGATGATCAACAAGATCCTTACAGTGAGTTTGAATAAACTCCTGCATGGACTTATCAGTTTTCACCCAATGATCCCATTCGCATTCCCACATTTGAACAACATTAAGATTTAATTTTTTCAGGAATGCTATTTTCGTGGTGGTTCTTTCATACCGGTCTTGTAAGGATGTACCTTGCTTAGAGGTGGAATCCAAAGACACGTGTCGAAGTGTAGGATAGCAGGTTAAACACCCGTGGAAAAAACACCCATGAAATTCGAAAACTGTATTCGTTCAAGGTTCAAACCCATCAACCTTATACCTCCCAAATCGTTTTTCCAATCCATTCCCGGAATGTTGGATTTTATTACCCCTGGTACGTTCTAAATACCGTAACCAGTACATTGCTTTAAGGCTTTGTCGGTCACGATGGTCGAACCCATAGGGTGGAATAATTGGAATAATTTCTTTAGGGAAATATAAGGTACGATAGGTCAGTATGGTCAAACTAGCAATAGTAGGCGCGACGATAAAACATTGAATGCCATTCGTTTTTTTCCTCAATTAAGTTTGAAAATTTAATTACAGCTTCTGCTAAAATTTTGACATCATTTCGACAATACTCCACCATCTCCTTTTGGAGATCATACTCCTCGCCACTTGCAGCACGTTCTTGGTGCCAGGCGATTAGTTGTTGTCTTTCTTCCGTGTTTCGCGAATCAGGATCGAAATATTCAAGAGCGGGAACCGGACCTACATAATTTTGATTTTCCAAAGTGTTAAATAAATATGGGAAATCTCCCTTTTTAAATTTCCAGATAGACCTAAAGTTGTAGGGAGTTTTGATAATTTTACTCCCATATACAAATACGTGTCACGGAAGTAAATCTTTTGTCCTAAACGCATTTCAACAATTTTTTGCCCTGACATTATTACTTCAGGTGTATGATGATGGTTCGTTATCAAAGTTTTAGCACAGAACTGCATATCATAATTACTCCCATTATGGGAAAGTACAATGATTTTTTTAAACATTGGTCGAGTTATTATTACATGATTAACAAATCCATCAATGTCTTGGAAATCAAACGAACGGATACCATTTTTATCTCCGCATACAAAGCAAGGATCATCCAGTTTTGCGTCCTTACACTTGTAACAGGCATGAATACAATTTACGAAATTCACGTAATGTTCTTGTTCTCCCTGTTCATTTTTAGGAAGTAACATTGTTTCTACATCAAAGATGATGTATAAAAAGGCCTCTACATGTTGCAAATTAGCAGCCTGAACAAAACAAATGTGGTCATCGTTCACATACGTATAACACGTTTTACAATAACGTTCACCGCATTCGTGTTCAGACTTACGACCTCGCATGTCAATCATATCACCACATTGGACACAAATTTTCTTTGTTTCGCATAAAGTCTTTCCGCGAGCAATTACCGTTTTATGATTGGCAAAACATTCTTCTGAAGAAAACAGTCTGCGACAATCACTACATTCGCGTTTAATATCCTTATCATTATCATCAGAAACATTGTGATACTTCTCGCACATCCTACATTTGAAGTTACACTTATGATCTTCTGTATGATAATATCCTTCCAAACAATACTGACAATACCCATGTTTGTTCAATAGAGTTCTAATGTTTGTAATTAATTCATAATGTCCTTCAGTATACAAAATGAAAATTTTCTTTGATGCATGTATTCCAGGATAAATTACAGTATAGTCTCGAGTCGATCGGTTCTTTTCGTAGATGACAATTTGGTAATGAGGCGATAGCTTATTTTGGAACTTTTTCACATCATCAATAGTACATCCATTACGGATTTCAATGTCAACTTTAGCACTGACACACAAATCCTTTGCTTGATTTAACAATCGATTTGGATGATTTTTCAATTCATATACGTAGTTACGACGATGATCAGCCTTACCCTTCCTAAGGACAATGCTCTTGGGAAGACAATACACATCCTTTTCCATTGGGATAGTACACTGTTCCAGGTGTGTTACAAGACTGCTATATTTTGCTGAACCCATACTTCGTCCCCTACCTTTACGTGAATCAACAATATGAATTTTGAAAGTTACTTTGTCCCCAAATAAATAATTTTCGTTACTATTTAAAACATTTTCAATACTCTGAAACAAAATCTCGTGACTTAATTCTGACTTTTGACGCCATGATATGTATATTGGCTTTTTGATCGTGGAAGCAGAACTTTCTATTGTCATGCCAACGTACATGTGTTCGTCGACCTCGTTTAACGTATGGTCCTTTACAAATTCAAATAATGAATGAATGTATTTTTCAGGGTCATAAATCCCATTACTGCGCATACGTTCAATGGTAACTTCCTTTCCTGTTAGTCCAAAATAAGTATAATGTTTGGTTGTACTATTAACAATACGAAAATATTCATCCGTTCCAGCACCATACATTACAGGTTCTGGTGCAGAATTATTGCTACGCTCAGGAAGAATACCGAGAAACTCATTGGACTCATCTGCAATTAAACCGTATGTTTTCCCTGAAGACACAAGTTCCATAAACTTTTCACGAGCTAAATTCCTCGTATTATCTTGGCGAAAGAAGTCTATATGATATAAATCAATAATATCTTTTGCAGACTTACATTTCTCCAAAACAACATGTGGATTACAGCCAAAATGCATGAACAATGCTTGCAATAGCTTGGAATAAGTTTCATTGCTTACCCTTGCACCCGTAGCATGACATTGCGTCAACACTTCCCATGTAAATAAAACGTCGTTTGGATTTTCATATCCACGCGCTTCCTGTGCTGCCAGCATGGTACAAATCACATTACGGCCATCCATTGTATCACTGTTTAAGTAAAATACTCACGTTTTAGTTTTTAATTACTATTTGTTAGAACACTATAATTACTTCTTATTTATCAAAGGTGCACTTGATATTACAATGAAATCACAATGTTTTGAAATTACAATGTCACCAACTCCTCTTGAAATGATAATGTCCCGCAAGTTTTACAGTATAACGACGATTCAGCTGAAAGTTTATCGGCAATTGCACTAATACTTTCCGATAACTATACTGATAAAATTCCCGTAACTTTTGCAGTTTACCGTAGATATTCTTCTAAGATTATTCGTAAATCCTTAACTACTTTCCAGTAATTCTAATTTATAATCTAGTGTATAAATATTCTTCAAGTTAATTGATTCAAGTTACGTAAAACCAGGGATCGTCTTCAGCATACAACTTCTTTTATACTAATTTGTGATGCCTCTGTTATATACATGCAGACTATTTGATATATTCCACTACGTTTTTTCTCGAAAATGACAAACTCTTGTACCTTTTTCAGTATAGAGATGATGCAGTTAAAAGTTTATTGACAAATCTTCCGATAACTGTAAATGTCAATGTCCCGTAATTTTTATCTAGCTGTTGTGTGTTTACAATTGCAACTCGTACTGTTCAATCAGAAACGTCTTCACTGCAGCAGTACTTTTTCTAAAGTGAAGCAGCGCCGATTTTGCACGCCTTATATAGACGCGAAAGGTACTCTCGTCCCCAGACGCATTCAGTTTGTAATCTCGTACCCAGGCTCATTTATTTTATAGTTTCGTACACAGATACTTTGAAATGTACGTGATTTTCTAAATTAGTATTAGTAATATTACAGACAGTGTTAATTATATTACATTATAACAAACAAAATAATTTTATGATCATTACGTAACTTATACAATATCTTGCAACACTGAATGAATCAACTTGTATTTTGACGGATCATTTGTATAGTATACATCCTAGAACAGCTAAGCTGTGAACTTGTAAATAATTCGCTTCATATTGAAACTAAACAATCTTTGATTGTGATCTTATAAATGCTATTTTGACGGTTCGCTTGTATATTATACATCCTAGAACAGTTCATAGGAATTATATTCCGAAAATACCAAAAAATTGCGAACTTGTAAATAAATCCTTTTCAAACTTTTTTAATTCGATTGTTCAAGCTCTGCTTTTGTATTTTCTCATACTTTTAATGAATCGTTTTCTACAAAAACTCCGTTTATATATTCTTTTGTGTTATTTATCATAACACTCGTTGTTAAATGATTCGAACACTTTGTGTGAACGTACTAAAAGTGCTTCGAAAATACTAATATGCGTGCTCCTACTAAAAAGTTGATTGTTAAAAATAGTTCTGACCTGTTAACTTATTTCACTACATAGTACATCATATTCGAATGTAAGTTTATAAAACTAAAAATACAGAAAAGTAAAATGTAAAAATGCAAGTGACCGACAAAGCCTTAAGGCAATGTACTGGTTACGGTATTTAGAACGTACCAGGGGTAATAAAATCCAACATTCCGGGAATGGATTGGAAAAACGATTTGGGAGGTATAAGGTTGATGGGTTTGAACCTCGAACGAATACAGTTTTCGAATTTCATGGGTGTTTTTTCCACGGGTGTTTAACCTGCTATCCTACACTTCGACACGTGTCTTTGGATTCCACCTCTAAGCAAGGTACATCCTTACAAGACCGGTATGAAAGAACCACCACGAAAATAGCATTCCTGAAAAATTAAATCTTAATGTTGTTCAAATGTGGGAATGCGAATGGGATCATTGGGTGAAAACTGATAAGTCCATGCAGGAGTTTATTCAAACTCACTGTAAGGATCTTGTTGATCATCTAATACCAAAAGATAGTTTCCATGGTGGTCGTACAGAATGCTTTAATGCTTTGTACGAGTGTACCAGCGAGGAAACCGTGGCATATTATGATGTAACATCGTTATACCCTTGGGTGATGGCACGTAAACCATTGCCTGTAGGTAAGCCAAAAATATACAAGGGGCCAGACTTTCCAGACGTGGAAAGTATTCATGGGTTAGTAAAATGCACTGTTTTACCCCCTAATGATTTGTATTTTCCGGTGTTACCATTTGCATGTAATGGGCGTCTTTTATTTGGGTTGTGCCGTACGTGTATACAAAAAAGTATTGACAATTGCGTGCATAGCGATTCCGAGCGAACCTTAACGGGCACATACTGTACCCCTGAACTCCATGTAGCTTTACAGCTGGGATACAAAATTCTGCAAGTAATTGAAATCTGGGAATTTAACCTGGTTGGCGGCGAGGAGGATTATTCAAATGGTCTGTTTGAAGACTATGTGAATTCCTTTCTTCAAATGAAACAGGAGTCTTCGGGATTTCCTGCTTCTTGCAAAACCGAAGAAGACCAGCAAAAATATATTGCAGACTATTATGCCCATGAAGGCATTAAATTAAATTATAATAATATAAGGAAGAACCCGGGATTGAGGTATATTTCTAAAATATTTCTCAATTCACTATATGGAAAATGGGGACAGCGAACGGATTTATCGCAATCGGTAATTGTCGATACTCCGGAAAAATTTTTGACTTATCTGTGGGCATCACAATACGAGGTGCAAACTGTATTACCTATTGGAGAGCGGCATCTCATTGTAACGTATAAAAACATTGAGAACAAAAACAAACCATGGAAGTTCTCAAATGTTGTCCTTGCCGCCTTCATCACCTCGTGGGCGCGTCTAAAACTTTATGAATTATTAACAACAGTAGGGCCTGACCGTGTGTTGTACTGCGACACCGATAGTATTATGTTTGTACAGCCACGTAATGAAAAACCTCCGCTTTCTTTGGGTTCCTACCTGGGTGAACTAACTAACGAAGTTCCTGAAGGGTGGGAAATTAATGCATTTATAGGAATAGGGCCAAAGAATTATGCGTATCGTTTAAAAGAGGTTGGTACGGACAATGTAGATTATGTATTTAAAATTAGGGGTATAACTTTAAATCATCGTACGCGCCAGGAAATTAATTTTGATCATTTTTATAATCTAATTCACGATAAAGTTGACAGTAAACAGTTAAACAATCCAGGGAGGATTGTTCGAAAGCCAGGGTTTGTCATTGTGTCCAGGCCTGAAACTAAGACACATCAAAAAGTTGAAAATAAAAGACGTCGACTTGATCCTCACAGTATGACCGAGTTTAGAACATTACCGTACGGGTATCAAAGTAATATGTGTGTCGAATAATTGATATTATTGGTATGAGCGTTCAATAAATATTTGTATATATGTTATGTTAAATATGTCCTAACATAGTGACATAATCATAATAATCTCGGACAGAAACAAATTTCATAAATATTTTCACAGCACTCGTCAATTGACACTTCCCTACGTGTATATATGTGTATACGTAAATAGTATATTGTTATTGTAAATAATGTAAATATGTAAATATTGTAAATATTATAAATATGTATATAGAATATTGTAAATAATGTAAATATTGTAAATATGTAAATATTGTAAATATTATAAATATGTATATAGCATATTGTAAATAATGTAAATATTGTAAATATGTAAATATGTAAATATTCTAATATATAAATGAAACAATATTGAAAATATACCATTCAAAATATCAATATTGTAAATACGGAAATATACAATTGAAATATCACAATTGCAAATACAAAATTATTATATTGAATACTTATAAATATATCAATCACCTAAATATATGTAAATAATATCTCTAATCAATAATAGCCTACTACTGTAGAACAAGAATTAATGCTAATAAACAAATAACACAAATTTCAAATCCATGTTTTATTTTATACACCCAATAATAGGTATCATATTAAGAAGTATGTGTATTCTATATAAGATAAAGGAAGAATACATATACTGCGTCATATCAAGTATTTACCTATCACTTTTACATGGTTTAATAATACTTTATGTGACGTTCAAACCTTTATACAAAATATTGGTATCTTATAAATAAATATGGTATTCTATATAAGATAAAGGAAAAGAATACATATGGTTCATATAAGGTTATTTATGTGACAGCATACAATAAATCAGTATGTACTGCAAACCCTGATGATGTCATAATGTCTTCTACAAGGACGTACAAATAAATTATTTGCAAATTAAAAATGGTATATGTGGTTGAAATACAACCGAGATATGTCTAGCAAGCACTTACATACGTATAAGTCACAATATATATCTCAACAATACATTTAAGACATGGTTAAATCAGTTACATACGTCAAGCACCACAATATATAACGATACAAAACAAACAAAGGTTAAGGTTATGCAAGGCATCATTAGAATCATCATAAGAGGTCCTAACAATCGTGTCAAGGTAAGGTTACATGTATAATAAGGCATAATATATGTCTACAGTACAACTGATAAGGTAAAAGCTATGCGTTCATCATTATACCAATAGGAATCAAACATTACGTTGAAGATAATGCACATGCATAAAGAGTCACTATATATAAGTCTACAATACAAATCAATATTAATACAATACAAACACTTCAGGTGTTTGCGTTCACCTAACATACCACCAAAGAACCCTACATTACGTTGAAGAAAAGGGTACATGCATAAAGAGTCATAATATATAAGGCTACAACACAAATCAATATTAATACAATACAAACACTTCAGGTGTTTGCATTCACCAAGCATGTCACCAAGGAAGAAGTTATGCAACCCTACATTACGTTAAAGGTGACTATAAAACACTTACATGGGTACAAAACATAATATGCATGCACCTGTCCACATATCAGGCAAAACACGTATACATATGTCCAGTACCAAAAAGTACTTATATACATACGTCATTTGTGATTCAACTGTGTTTCGTACACCCAAACATCATTAAAAGATCAATAAAATCCCCTATCATTCAGTGAAAAGACCGTAAAAGTACATAAGATACTTTTCTTAGAGTTGTCTCCGTTTCCTACCACAATATCTGGGTATGTGTGTACAATATATACTAATCTATACGATACATATCATAATATACCTCTAAATAAACGCTAAATACGAAAAATTCTTCTTTCTAACCCTTTCATTACCAACTAATTAATATTCATGAATAATTAATTCATTAATCTAATTTATGCAAAAATATTTTAAAGAAATCTTGTTTGGCTGCAAAGAAGGAAAGAAGACTCTGGTCAGGTAAAGATTTTATTGTACCTCTCATAAACCTAAAGGCAGGTAGCTGGTTTATTGCACCCTGCAATAAACATAAACTCAGGTAAAGAAGGGACGATCTTCCTTACCCTCGAGTGGCAGGATCATAAAACAAGCTGGTTGACAGGGGACAGGCCAATTGAAAAGGGATCTTTAAGCAGTAAAGGACCTCCTTCAAGCAATGGGAATCAAATTATCATTCGTTCTTCGTTCTTGCCTAGTCCCTCCTCTTTCCTTTTATTATTGGTTCCTACAAGTTTTGGGTTGGAATAAAAAGTTGTAAATCCATTCTCCAAGTCTGGTTTTTCATTTGCTGGAGTCTTTCTATACAAGTTAACAAGCTCCACCTCCTGCCTCAAAGCTCAAACAAGTTAGAACAGAAAGAACTACCTCTTACCAGGCTATATTCTCCTATCTCCTAAGAACCAAAAACAGCTTATAATTCATGCAAATTTAAACATAAATTAATACAAATTAACATACTTGATTAGATTTTCATCCTCTATTCAATCAATATGGTCTCTAGACATAATATTAATATTTTATCTACCTATCAATAAAAATATCAATAACCAATACTACAACACAACAAGGACACTTTGTTCTTTCAACTATCTGTTAAGAGGCAATCCGACACAACCTACAATGATTTAAATATTTACCTTTCCATCCTATTATCAAAAATTTCATCTATCAAAACATTCAACCCTTGCGTACGTGCATCCAGTCACGTAGTCCTTCCAACGACATTCCTGTCCTAAATAAAAAAAAATTAACATACAGCTGCGCTCCCTAAACAATTTCCTTCTGTGTACATGCATCCAGTCACGTACGCACTCCAACCACCTCTTTGTCAACAAAGGATAAAGGAAGCCGTAATGTCATTGACCCTAATTTATTACATATACAAACATCTGCGGCATCCATTGTTCCCACCTGCGTACGTAAACCCTCAAGGATAAACAACATTCCTCTTAACAAAAGACCTATTGCCAAGACTCGCCCTAATTTGCATAACAAAGAACTACATTTACGAGAAACCACTACTGTCGTGATGAAGAAGATATCGGGATTCATCAGACAATGCAACGCTCTGCCATTGTGCCAAGGTCTAGTGGCGATGTTCACGTGTTCATTTCAGTTGTAGTTGCCGATATCGTGGTGTTAACATTCGCCATCGTTAGGAGTGTTCGGTGCACTGTGTGTCCGGACTAGTGTTGTGAAGGCCTGTGAAAAACCGGAAATTTTGGGTAAAAAAACAGTTTTTTTACGGTTTTCCCGAGCTGGGGAAAGAAGGGAAAACTTGGGTATTATCAGAATAATCATTTTTGTTAATCACAGAATCATTTTAGTTAATATGTTAAATCAAAAAGAAATTTAATAGAGATATTTTCGTTGTTCTATGTAAAATTCCGGAAATTTTGAAACCATTAGAAGAAATCATGTGTTGGGATATATTGGCAAAAACAGGAAAATATAGTTTAAAAATTATTTGTTGGCCTGATGCTAGTAATCTTACTTGCTGTAACATGTCTGCAACATATACAGTGGGAAGTCGAAAATCCGAACTAATTGGGACCACAGGTAGTTCGGATTTTCGAAAATGACCAAGAAAATGCCATTTAGGCTCACATATGCTGTACGGTATGTTTTTCTATCGATACAGTGGTTATTCAGTACATACAGTAATTGCAATACCGTACGTAAGGCTACTTACATTTAACGTTTCTGAAGAACCTGCTTGTACTCTAAATAACACTGTTCTTGTAAGTCACACTTAAAACTTATAGGCCTAAGAAAAAATAAAAATAAAAATACATGACAAACAATTACATATAAATGAACTTTTGTAAAAACACTGACTTCACATAACGTCAATGGACACGCTATTCTTTGTTTATCGCTAGCGTTAAGACAAAATGTAAAAAGCTTCTAGGAACCGCGTTCAGATTTTTGACGTTCGGATTATCGACGTCCTACTGTATATACAATGTATTTCGCTAACGGAAAAATACTTAAACCAACAGGTTTTAATTCTACTTTACACACATATACCGCACAAGTGAGTAAATTTGAGCAGCGAGAAATATATTAAATGAAACTTCCGTTAGTTATTATTACAGACTAGCAGAATATCCGTTCTTCGCAACGGGGAGAATACGTTTCATTTTACAAACGGCACCAAAACTGTCACCAATGAACTTGTGGAGCCCCAAAACTATGAATTTGACATTAATATCGATAATTTTCAATTATCTTTACATGTCACCATCCCCCTTACAGTACTAATGGGGCTGAATTTGTGGATTTAAACGGCATCATCTGTTCATCTCAGCGAGTATGGATTCGAGGCCATTTTCGATCATGTATATATCTATATCTACCTATATATATATATATATACAGAGGCGGATCCAAGGGGGCGGTTCCCCCTTCACACTCAAGTATACACTGCATAACATGGGCTTCAATCCTGCTTTACACTGGATAAAATTGCAAACTATGGTTTAGCCCCTCCCTTGATTATATCCTAGATCCGCCACTATATATATATATATACTGTATATAATGCTCAAAAATTAGGGGTTCAGCTGAAATATCACACAAGACCTTAAGATAGTGTATGAATAAGCTTGTTTGACTCATATATATCATAAAAGAAGGAAAGCTTTAAGATACACTAGAAAAATGGGGCACATACTGGTGTTGGGGCACGGGAAACCTTGTTCACATGCCTCATGACACAAGACGGTTATGTGTGCACCTCTCGAACTGCTCACAAACAGGCAAGGCAACAACAGTGATTGTTCGTTAATACGTCATATGATCACTTCGAATATCCAACAGAGCCTCGCACCTGCGTTGCATGGATTCAATCAGATTATTGATTTCTTGGGGGATGTTGTGTCACTCATCCAGAAGAGCGACTTCCAGCTCTGGAATGGTTGTTGGATTTACTGGTCTAGCGACAATTCGTCTGCCAAGCATATCTCAGACATGCTCAATTGGAATGAGATCCGGAGAGCATGCTGCCACTTCATCCGTGCGATACCCTCAGCATCCAGCATCTCATCCACTAACCGAGGTCTGTGAGGACGAGTATCCATGAAAAGCAACGAATCACCAATGGCACCAGCATAAGGAAGAACAAGAGTTTTCATAATCTCATCTCTATATCTGAGAGCCGACAAAGATCCATTTCGGATGATGTCGAGCTCAGTACGCCCACCAATGCTGATTCCTGCCCACACCATCAGTTCACCACCATGATACTGGGATCTTTCTCGCATAAACATGGAATTGTGTCGTGTTCCACATTCTCTCTAGATGAAAACACGTCGATTAACAGGCTCCACACTGAATCGAGACTCGTCAGAGAACAAAACATTGCCCCATTCATTGCGTCCCCACCCACGATGTTCCTCCGCCTACGCTCTTCGATCAACACGGTGTCGTGCAGTTAATGGGACACACACCATAGGCCGACGGCCTGTGGCAAATCACGTTGTTGCGCAATTTCACTACGTAGATTTGTGACGCACTAAACACAATGAGAACAAAGGTATCCTGGAGCTGGAATGTGTTGGCAGCGTCACACTACAAAATGACATCTGGTAGCGCCACGTCACTGATCACGTGCACAGATGTTTCAAACGGTTCATTTGCACGTTGGGCCTTCATGATTTTAATCTGAACTGGACAAGATACAGTGTTCTCACATTATTCGTAAGCTAAGTATATCCATTCTTCGCATGGAAGTCAAGGCCTGTGAAAGTATTACCCTCATTTTCGCGACCGCGAAAACTATGGATCTGAGACTAAATCGATCATTTTGGATTAATTTTACATGTCTCGGTATCCCCCCCCCCGCTGACTCCCGGCTCGCACTCAATGGTAGCTGAATTTGCAAGTGATCGCTAATAAAAGTGTCACCATTCATCTCAGCGACCGCGAAAATTATGGATTTGACACTAATATCGGTAACTTTTGATTACCTTTACATCTCTCGCCCCTCCCCAGCTGATTCTCGGCCCGCATACAGTGGTAGCTGAATTTGAAAATTATCGCTAATGAATGTGTCACCATTGATCTCAGTGACCGCGAAAACTATGGATTTGACACTAATATCGGTTATTTTCTACTACTTTTACATGTCCCGGTAAACGACCTCTGAGACCCTCCTGGCTCGAATTTTGACAAAATCGTTTAACTCTGGTCTGGAGCCTGGACCAAGATATTCGTGACTAAAATTTGGTAGCTATTGGTCAAACCGTCTGGTTCCCAAGGCGGTTCCGGTAAACGCCTCCCTGAGACTCCCCTGGGTCGAAATTTGAAAACAACTTTTCGTCTTGATCTGGGGCCTAGGCCAAGGTACCCCTGACCAAAATTTGGTAACTCTCGGTCCACTCGTCTGGTTCCCAGGTCGCACACAGACAGAAAAACACAAACAAAACTCTTTTATTTTATTTATATTAGACAGCTGAATATACCCATTCTTCGCATGGGGGCACTATTTGGAAGACAACGCCTGTTAAAGTATTACCATTCACTTCTGCGACCGCAAAAACTAAGAATCTGACACTAATATCGATCATTTTGGATTACTTTTATATGTCGCAGAATCCAACCAGGGGGTCTCAGAAGGGCATTTACAGGGGCATATAAAACTGGTAGGAAATAGCCGATATTACTGTCGAATTCATAGTTTTCGCAGTCTCTGAAATCAATGGTGAAACTCTGATCGCATTAACTTGCAAATTCACCCTATTCAGTCCGGGGATCACCGGGGGGCGGATACCGCCCCCATGAGACCACGCTAACTGCCGGCTCGCATACAATTGTAACTGAATTTGCAAGTCATCGCTAATGAAAGTGTCACCATTGATCTCAGCGATCTCGAAAACTATGGAATTGACACTAATATCGGTCATTTTGGATTATTTTTACATGTCTCAGTATCCCCCTGCTGACTCCCGGCCCGCATGCAATTGTAGCTGAATTTGCATATCATCGCTAATGGAATTGTCACCATTGATTTCAACGACCGCGTAAACTATGGATTTGACACTAATATCGGTCATTTTTGATTACATATACCTGTCTCGGTATCCGACCCCCTCGGTGAACCCCGGCCAGAATAGGGTGAATTTGGAAGTTAATGTGATCAGAGTTTCACCATTGATTTCAGTGACAGCAAAAACTATGAAGTCGACAGTAATATCGGCCCATTTTCTACAACTTTTACATGTCCCTGTAAGCGCCCCCTGAGACCCCATAGTTCGAATTTTGAAAAAAAGACTCATCTTGATCTGGGGCCTGGGCCAAGGTACCCCTGACCAAAATTTGGTAACTCTCGGTCCACTCGTCTGGTCCCCAGGCTGCATACAGACAGACAATCAAAAACAAACTATTTATTTTATTTATATTAGACTAGATAGATTCTTGCAAATTATGCCAGATTTTCATATTATCATTCCGAACTAATTTTAAAGACCTGCTCCTACTTATCTTTATATATATACAGTATATCAATATTTATATCTATCTATATCTAAATATGAATATAACAAACGCAGGAATTACCCCCTAAATAACGCTCCTGGAGGACCCCTTTCTCAAAAAATTTGCTGAGGAAACACTTGTAGAAACTTCAGTTTTCGTGCCGGACGATTACCGAGACCTGGTGAACAAAAAAATCTCCTTTAGCGATCGAATTAAAAAAAATATTTCTCCTCAGGTTAGTATTCACTGAGAATATTTTTATAAAATTTAAATTTGATGGGTAAATCAGTGGACTTTGAATATATCCACATCGTATCCACTGAGTTGCGAAATTGTGTACCTCCAGACATGAATGGCCGAAGAAAATTTTCTAGGGCGCGTCTTCAATGTTTGCTATATTAGTCTGGCACCAAGATGCTAGATATGGCTTCACTGGAGGGCTTCGATATCTACAGAAGTTTCTGGCAAAGCATACGAGAAACAATAGCACAATAGTTTCGACAACATCTGTGTGGTCCTTCGGTAGGCTACACATCCGGTATGAAGCTCAATCCTAATTGTAAAATTGGTAGGAGGAAATGGTTAGTTTGGACTGCACCCATGGCCAAAACAAAAGACTCGTCGCCGGATTGTATAGATAATTGATTCAAATTTTCAAGTATCCATTTACTGAATGCCCATATCATGTATGGATGCATTTGCAATAATTATTTAATAAGTAAATAAGTTACACACACAATTAATTATGTCAGTGATAAACGGTGTTTATTGAAAAAAACCTCTCCAAACAATGAAGATTAATCTTAGACTGGAAAAATGGTTATCCTTCGTTTTCATTATCATTTGGCAATGAAACAAACGCCGGACAGATATACAACCTCTATATGCAACTATCTGATGTTGGAATATATAACTCGAAGAGTATGATGCTTTACTTTTCAAAAATTTCAGTACTTCTAGTGAGATGAAATATTTAGTTTTACGTCCCACGGTTATGCCGGTTAGGCTAAAGGAGACGGTGATGGTGAGAAATGAATGAAATTGTGAAATGAAGAAAGTAGGAGGAAATGGGAGAACCTCGAGAGAACCCACGAGCACGGTGTTTGTCTCTACCATTGAGCCACCGCACCACCACAGTACTTCTAGTGTACCCCTAAAAATGTAATAAATAACTAATGGTCATGTTTTTTTAAATATTCAATTAGAACTGGACAATTTACACAAAATTTGGAATCAACAAATGAAAACGGCACGTTTCTAGCACTTGTGGGTTCGAGATCTCATTGTTGAAAGCATTGGAGACAAACATATAAACTTTTCTTTGAGAAGAAACATATACGCGTAAATCTAGTATTTTAATATATAGATCATAATTGGAATAGTTTTATTTTCGAGTGTTATTTTTTAATATTCGCAATACTGAAATTTTTGAACTTACATTTTTCGCGTGTTTGAAAAAAAGAGAGATATCATTACTAGTAAAATGAACCTAATACAAACATATTTATTTTTTCAATTTTTTCGGAAAATCGAAAAAACGTTTTTTTTTAAAAAAACGTTCAAAACTTCCGGAAATTTGACAACACTAGTTCAGACACACTTGTACTTTGCCCAGCATTAAACTCTGATCTTAGTTCCGACGCAGTTCGCTGCCTGTTCTGTTGCCCAGTCTGCCCAGCCTACGACGTCCGACATATGTGATGAAGTGGGGGGGCGCCCAACCCCTCGACATTTGGATGTTTTTTCCAATTGGTTTCGCCACTTGTTGAAAATCACCACAGCACTCCTCGCACACCTAACAAGTCCTGCACTTTCCGAAATTCTCGTGCCGAGTGCTTTTGAGTGAGTACTTTCTTCAAAATAATATTAAAAATTATAGAAAGATTTTCGAGACATTCGAGTCGAGACGAGATTTTAACCAGCTGTCTTGACTCGACTCGAAGATTCGAGTCGAGAAATACGTTTGTCTCGACTCGTCTCGAGTTTTACAAAGTGTGTCTCGACTCGAATCTCGACTCGAATTCGAGTCGAGTCGAGTCGAGATTCGAGACATGTCTCGACTCGTGCGCATCACTATTCATCTCACTCAAACACAAACGCATCGTACTCACTTCAGGGCAGATGACACGACATCTTACTATTGAAGAACTGTCTACATTCCGTTGATAGAGTCGGTCGTAGAAGACTTCAAAATGCGTCTTGCGTTGGAAGTTTTAAACGTTTACGGACTCAACATTCTATTGCCAACACGTGCAACTGGAAAAACTCTGAGCAACACCTCCGCGTTCTAAAACTATCGGACTTTACAAAACTATTGCAACTGGAAAAAAAATGCTGTTTTCCCTCCTTAGTTCTGAATTTGCAATCTGTACTTCTAAATGGAAGAGAATCACGGACTGCGTTGGAAGCCTTGGCCACCAGTGACGAAGATCTTCGCATGACTATTCGTAAACTGCTGTGCATACTTGTAACCCTGCATTCGAGTGTGGCCAGTGCAGAACGATCTTAATCCACATTGCACCGACTGAAAACGTGGTTGCGATCTCGTTCTGGCGAAAAGCGGCTGAATGGAAAAAATGAAAATGAAATTTTTGAGTTTTACGTCTCATGCTTATGCGGGCTAGGCTAAAGGAGACGGTGCATATAAGCAATGAATGAAATGGTGGAATGGAGAAAGTAGGAGGACTAGCACTTTTCAATGTCACAGGAACATTGTCGTAGATCGCGACAATATTATATCCACAGATACGCCTTGAATGGTATTCACCAAAAAGCGCGTTTTGCGTTGTAACTTGTCGTAAGTTCTTTTGTCCTTTTGTCTAATTCATTTTACTAAAATACAGAAACATTATAAGCGTTCTAAGAAATGTTTAACCTGATATTTTTCTAGCGAAATATTTAGTAAAGCATAGCCACGACCAGGCCTGAGACAGAATATCGTTTTTGGGGAGGGGGCATTGTGGTGAAAATTCCGCAGCAATTATATCTTTTACCCTCTTTTCCTGAATCCGTTTTACCTTTCTTTTTTTTTGGGGGGGGGGGGGTAATTTATGGGAACATATTATACTCCACAACAAAGAGTCTCCCAAAACGTTTGGTTTAATCTGCCAGTGTATATGTGTCCTCTATGCTGCAACCAATATATAACTGATAACACTTCCTCACAAGTGGAGTGAAATATTGAGTTGCGATTTAAATGTCGCTCCCTACATACAGAACAGAAATTGTCCGGGTGGTTTACACACTTCTTCTGCATCTTGCGTTCTGTACGGTATCACACACATATACATACGAACCTACACTTCATGAATCACAAAGCAACACAGAACGCAATCTAAGTCAGTGCATCACCACGCAATACTGTCTTGTCTTGAAAGTGATAATGGAATAAGCGTATTAACTTTTTCGTTGTTCTATCATCTTCTATTCATTGTTGGCAGGTCAAAAATCATAAAACACAAGTAATTTTCCACAGAAAGCATGCGTGTATTGGTTGCGTTTGTGTATTTGTGCTCATACCTACGTGTCCGTGTACGTGCCGACAAAAATATGTCAACATTAGTGTGTATGTCTGATGAGGATCTTGGTTAGGAGATGGAAACATAACATGTAAAATATTATTTTTATGAATAGTACAGTCTCATATGAATAGTTCAGCAAAAATTCAAAATATTCACTTTTGGCAATTTTCCTGTGGGTTAGTCCCAGAAGGCTACGATCATGCCAAATTTCATCATTCTAATCCTGCCAAAAGTGCCTAATCATTTTGGGGTGTAGAAGATGTTCTATATAAATAATGTGAGAAAGATTTTTCAGTTCGCTATAAAACCACTCTACAGTTAGATTTTTTATTTTTGGTGATTTACTTAGGTAACGCTAACGAAAACGTACAAACATACCGAATATCAATCCAATTTCAAGTACCTAAAATATGACATTATAGGCCCAAAAAAGGCCCATTTAAGTAACATGGGGAATTTCATCATTTCCCCTTTAGACACCGTAAAAATTTTAAAAAATATATATATATATATTTTTTTTTTTGACAATTTTCCTGTTGGTTAGTCCCAGAAAGCTACAATCATGGCAAATTTCAACTTTTCACGTCAACCGGAAGTACCCCTTTATGTCAGTTCATGAGTTTTATATATAGTTAGGACATGATACAGAAAGTATGATTTTCATTAACAGTACTTGAGAATGTTCACATTCATACTGTTTAATTATCACAGTTTCATTATTTTCTTATATTTCCCAATTTAAGAATGAAGGTTTTCGACTCTTTTAATCTAGTACAGTTTAAATTGAAAAGAGATTCAATATCCACCAGTGTGCTATAAACAGATTTTTAACGTACATTTCCTTCGTACAGGCACTACTCAAATAGCAGATAGTTAATACGTGTAACGACTATTTCAGTATTTTCAACGAATGTCTTACTTCGACATCAACTAATAATACACTTAATATCTTATGGCTTTCTTCTATTTCTAAAGATTGACTCCTGCCCTTTCTTAACTCCTGCTATTGTGAAGGAAATATTACATTTATGAACACCCATATATATATATATATATATATATATATATATATATATATATATATATATATATATATATATATATGGTGCAGTCAAATTAATAGAGAATTCTTCTTTGTTAACGGTACTGAAACAATGTTCAATTTGGGACTCATTATAAATACTGTATATTTACGCTGTGGATAAGGATGTTAACTGGATTATGAAATTAGATACATACCTAGTAATGCATGACTTGGTTCAAACAGTTCAATCAAAAATAATTCAGGACCTTCATATATTGAATCATCCTTTATTGTAAGATTAAAATATTGGATAGTTTCGTATTTACCGAACTCAATCTAAAAATAAAAATAAAACAGTTGTTTGTTAATGCTCAGAAGTTAAAGAGGAAAGAGACCAAACCCTAGTAACAAGAGCATTGAGAAACACCAATGGCAAAGCTTTTGTTGCTATTAACTTTCTTTTAGAAGATAATATATGTGTTTTTCTAAGACATATAATTCTTTTACTTAATTCAAATACCTTGGTACTCCTAGGATTAATACGTGTAACTACTGTTTCAGTATTTTCAATGAATTTCTTTACTTTTACCCCAACTTATAATACACTCGATATCTTATGGCTTTCTTCTATTTCTAAAGCTTGACACTCCCTTAACTGCTGCTGGTGTGAAGGTAATATTACATTTATGAACACATATATATGGTAGATTCAAATTAATAGAGCATACATTTTTGTTAACGGCACAGAGACAATGTTGAATTTAGGACTAATTATATGATACACTGTATGTTTACTCTGTTAAAATGTTAACTTGATTATGAAATTAGATACATACCTAGTAATGCATGGCTTGGTTCAAACTAGAAACATCAATTTTTTTGTCGAAATCATTTCTCTGCAAAAATTTCTCTTACGAAGAATTTTTTATGGAAATATGGGAGATGACATATAGATTGTACTCTTTCAAAGTTTCACTGAAGGAGATAATAATTTGCTTTGATCCACACCGAGACTACTCTTTGTTGTAACACACACACACACACAAACATATATATATATATATATATATATATATATATATATATATATATATATATATATATATGGTGATCAGAAAAATGGAAACACCTGTAGTTAGCAACACGTTAGATGTGTGGGTTGTCAGTGGTGTCGTGGCGTCCGCAGCGCCGGACCGCTGGTGGTGGTGTTTTAGGTCGGTCTTCATGCTACGTCAGGGGCAGTGGAACAGCAGTGTCTAGTGGCTGCAGTAGACTAAGGTAGTGTAAAATGGGAGACTTCTCAGATTTTCAAAGAGGGCAAATTGTTGGTGCGTGGTTATGTGGAGTGAGTGTGACGGCAATGGCTACTGTGTTAGGTGTGTCGCGTGGGACAGTGTCGAAGGTGATGACGGCCTACACAACACACGGGAAAACCACATCGGGGAAGCGGAACAGTGGGCGGAAGAAAATCATGAGTGAAAGGTCACACCGGTATTAAAGCGCATTGTCACGCAGAACCTTCGTGTCACTGCGAAGAAAGTGACGGAGGAACACAATCAGCACCTCCCCCACCCTGTTTCGACAATCACAGTCCGCCGCGAATTAAATGACATGGACTTACTTGATCGTGTTGCACGGGCCAAACCGCTCATCAGGGACCTTAACGCTTTCGCACGCCGCAAATGGTGCCGCGACCATGCAACTTGGACCGTTGAGGACTGGAAACGTGTGATGTGGTCGGATGAGTGATCTTTCACCCTATTCCCAACCACAGGCCGTGCTTGTGTGTGGAGAACGCCCAAAGAAGCTTATGATCCGCAGTGTCTCCGCCCAACTGTGAAACATGGCGGCGGCTCGGTGATGCTGTGGGCCGCAATATCATGGTTTTCATTGGGTCCTGTGGTCTCAGTTAGCGGACGAATCACTGCCAACGATTATGTCGCGATTTTAGGAGACCACTTGCATCGTATGGTCCGGATGTTGTTCCCGGACAATGACGCCATCTTCCAGGATGATAATGCACCCATTCACACAGCTGGTGTTGTTGCAGCGTGGTTTGAGGAACATGGGGATGAGGTTCAACACCTCCCCTAGCCCGCCCAATCCCCAGATCTCAACATAGTTGAACATCTGTGGAGCGTCTTGGAAACACGACTCCGGCGACGATTTCCACCTCCATCCTCTCTCACAGAACTGGCTGATGCCCTGCACGAGGAATAGAGATGCAAGGGCTCGGAAAAAAACCGGCTTTATTGGAAAAAAACTCGGTTTTTTCTGCTTTGCTTTTTTGCTTGGGAAATTTTGGGCTTTTTTGAAAATTTTGCTTTAAACTGATAAAGCAGACTTTGTTTCGCTTCTCTACAACAAAAAAAGCCATTTAAATAGTGGTTGATGCAGATAATAATATGAAACCTCGAAAATAAACCATGAATTTCAAAAAGATTTTTTAAAAAATTCTTAACATTTACATTATGAATTCCAAAGGATTAACCCATATAGGTAATAATATTTTAACCTCATATACAATAAGTACTTTAAAAATGATAAACAAATAACTAGCAGGGGGCCGCGGTGGCTCAGTGGTAGAGCGTTCACCTCTGGTGCTTGGGGTCTCGGGTTCAAACCCTGCTCCCGCCAAGTGAATTTTGTGGTGGACAAACACCGTGTGCGTGGGTTTTCTCGGGGTTCTCCCGTTTCCTCCCACTTTTTTTCATTCCACCATTTCATTCATCTCTCATCATCACCGTCTCCTTTAGCCTAACCGGCATAACCGTGAGACGTAAAACTCAAAAATTTCATTTCATTTCATTTCACAAATAACTAGCAAAATTGTATGTAGTATTTTTACTTCAAAATATCACACACGCTCGTTTTGAAGCAAAATAAAGAAAAACATGGGAGAAATGTGCACATCTAAAGCTTCGTTTCGGGTGGTTCTGTACATTCTTGAAATTTTTTAGGTAAATTTTAGCTTTTATATACATTGTATGAATATTTCGAACAATTTTTTCACTGATTGATCACATACGTAATAATGTTACCACCTATCAGGTGCTTCGGATGTGCCAAATCGGTAATGCTCCAAATTGTGTAATGCACTGACTGTTCCTTAAGCTTGTTCAGAATCGGGAAAGTATCGAATTTTCTGTCCATGGATCATATACGTAATAGATGGTTCATCTGAGCGTATGGTTTCCTAGGCTGTAGAATATATAACCACCATCACGGTTTACCCAATGCTGAAGGTTTCTGAATTTTTAACAAGAAAATTCAACATATAGTAACGAAACTGTTTTTTTATATAAAATAAAAACTATGGAATACATTTAAAAAGAGTGGAAGAATCAATCACTCTTCCAATTCACAAGAAAGACGACAGATTTGATTGTAATAATTATCGAGGTATTTCTCTTAACATTCTATTAATAAGATTGACCCCATACGCAGATGAAATTATTGGAGATTATCAGTGTGAATTTAGTCGAAATCGACCAGATATTTACCATTCGACAAATACTCGAAAAGAAATGGGCATATATTACCCAGTACATCAACTGTTTATTGATTTTAGAAAGGCTTACAACTCGGCAAGGAGGGAAACATTGTATAACATTCTTGCAGAATTTGGAATACCGAAAAAGCTAGATTTATTAAGTGTTTAAATGAATTCCAGAGTAAAGTCCGAGTAGAAAAATGCGAGCTTCCATGTCGAGATTGGCCTAAAACAAGGATATGCGTTATCGCCGTTATTATTCAGCTTTCTTGCGGAGTACGCTATAAGAAAAAAGAAAGATAGGAACCAGGGCCCAGAGTTGAATGGTATTCACCAGGTTATGGTGTATGCTGATGATGTAAATCTGATAGAACGATCGGAAGAAATGCAGAGGCCTTAGTAAACGCTTGCAGGGACATGAGTAAATGCAGAGAAATCTAAATACAAGGAAGTTCACAAGGAAGTTACGGCAAATAATGAATGCAAATGAAATGAAATCTTTCAGTTTTACGTCCCACACTTATGCCGGTTAGACTAAAGGAGACGGTGATGATGAGTAATGAATGAAATGGTTGAAAGAAGAAAGTGGGAGGAAACGGGAGAACCCCGAGAAAACCCACAAACCCACGCACACGGTGTTTGTCCACCACAAAGTTCACTTGGCGGGGACTGGAATCGAACCCGGGACCCCAAGCACCAGAGGTGAACGCTCTACCACTGAGCCACCGCGGCCCCCAATAATGAATGCGTTAAAATATCAATTAATACTTCCGACACAGTGGATACTTTCAAATATCTTGGATCAGTATTACCAGACCAAAATCATACCCACAAAGAAATTAAATGTCGACTAAAATCAGGAAATTATTGTTATTATTCAGTTCAAAATATGTTGTCGTCGCGAATTCTGTCAAGGAATTTAAACCTTAAAATATATAAAATGATAATAATGCCTGTTATGCTTTATGGTTGTGAAACATGGTCGCTTACGCTGAGGGGAGAACGCAGACTGAAATTATTTGAGAATAAAATTCTGAGACGAATCTTTGGACCCAAGAGGACCGGGGATGGCGGAAACTTCATACGGAGGAACTACATAATTTATACGGTTTACCAGTCGTCGTTAGAGTCATCAAGTCTAGGAGGCTCAGGTGAGCAGGTCATGTAGCAAGAATGGAAGAAAGTAGGAACGCTTTCAAATTTTTAACTGGAAATCCAATCGGGAAACGTCCATTAGGAAAACCTACGACCAGATGGGAGGACAATAATAAAGCAGAAGGATGGATAAGCAGTAATAGGAATACAGAGTAGAAACTGGATTGAATTGGATAAGGACAGAACCAATGGAGAGCTTTTGTGTCCACAGAGAAAGAGAGAGAAAGAGAATACATTTAAGTTAAGCACAACTACACAACAAACATGAGTGAGTGGTTAGCATTCGCGCTTCTATCGTGAAGTCCGGGATTCAACCCCGCATTCGACCATTTTGACAAAAGTTTTTCTTAATTCTACCTGTGAATGTAGAGATAGTGCGTGTACTGTGTGTCCTGGCCGACTTACTTTCTAATCGTTTTTAAATCTTTGTTATTATTAATTACCAGCAGTGATGGGTTTGCGAAGAGGGTTAGGGAGGGGATGCCTTTCGGATTAAAGACTCTACCCCGAAATTAGGGAATTTCTAAAACAAACTAAATATTAGTTTTGCCTTTACTCATAAACTTCAATCTGTCTTCAAATTAAAAAAAAAAAAAAAAAAAAAATAGGAATTTTTAGAAAAACTAAGCATTAATAAGAAAAGCCCCTCCCAATATGCTTTTCTAAATCCGCCACTGATTATCAGTATAAAATGGTCTTCAAGGTTGTATCTGGTGGAATATAGCTCAATATACAAACGAAACGAAATATTTGTTATGCCTGTACTCATAAACTTAAGCTCCTCTTAAATAAAAGTTAGGAATTTTTAGAAAAAAACAAACATTATTCAGAAAAAACCCTCCCAAATATTTTTCTAAATCCGATACTGAATATTTCTATCAAATGGTATTCAAGCTTGTGTCAGGAAGATTATTGTTAAATCATTGCACAGCTACAGTATAACGGAAATGTGGAAGTACGCTCTGACAGACATATAGAAAAACGTACGCTCTGATGGATGTATTGAAAAACATAAGTTTAATTATGTACTAGAAGCTAGAGTACTAAGCTCTAAGAAGTGAAACGCGGATGACTAAAAAGAAATGATCTAGAGAAGAAAAAATGTCGATAATTCAGAAGTTAAAATAAGGTTAAATAGCTTCTAAAATTGCCCTCAAATACTACGTACTTTATGTTTACTTTAATTCATAAACCATGTGCTCCATCCATCATTATGGTGAATTCCAGAGCGAAATATAGCATTCAGGTCATGAAATCTTATTTAACTTTAGAGTATACTATAAGAAAGCTATCTAAACAGAAAAATCATGAAAATGAAAAAAGCCAAAATTTCCAAAATTCTCGTTTTTTTTCCAAAAAAGCCGGCTTTTTATGTGCAAAAAACCATCGATTCAAAAAAGCCGGCTTTTTTGCATCTCTAACGAGGAATGGTGTAAAATTCCACTTGCTACCATTCACGACCTCTATGCCTCCATCCCACGTCGCAACAAGGCTGTTCTGAAGGCGAAAGGTGGCCCGACACCATATTAATCTGGTAAGTTACAATTTCGTTCAGGTGTTTCCATTTTTCTGATCACCATCTGTATGTAGACAATAGTTGCAATCTATTCTGTGTTATGTGTATGCAATAGGAACTTAAATAATAAATATAGTAAACGAGAGACACTCCAGTGTCAGGCAGCGTATTGGCCAAGTCAGATGTAGAGGCTTGTATTGTTCCGAGAATGAATACGTTACTATTCACGGTCACGGTCACGGTAATGTTGAAGTTTTGTGAAGAGTATCGGGCCGAAGCCCCTGACTCCATGAGTAAGATGGCATAAAGAATATATATAGATGTGCAGGTGGCTAGTTGGGTATTACTATTGTTTTATTATGTCTGGAAGTCTACATCTGCAACTGTCGCAGAGTAGCTGATAATGTTATTACGAGCTATGGAAAGATATTAAATGCGTGGCGTGCGATGAACATTTCGTAGAGCGCATTCGGTGCCGATGATGGCTATAGCTGGATTAACATGTCTTGGTAAAGTATGCCAGAACTTATGATGGAGATGACGTAGAACTTCTCTAACAGTAGGCAGCTCTAAATCTTCAAGAATTTGGCTGTTGCGTGTATATCTGTCGTGACCAGTGATGATGCGACCGGCTCTCGTTTGCACACTTTCGAGTGTTTGAAGATTGCTATTAGAAGCATGTTGCCAGGCAGGACATGCATAAGAAAGTGTGGACAGGACTATCATCTTGAAAATGTGCACGCGGACCTCATAAGAGATTGAACTGTAGCGAAAAATGGGGTACAATGCCGAGATTTTCCGTAATGCTTGTTGCTTTATATCTTTGATGTGTGGGGCTAACGTGAGCCCATGATCTAAAGGTAACACCCAAATATTTCGCATGCGTGGCGTGAGGAATGTGTGCGTTCTCATATATTAGATTTCGAGGGGCGCGGATGCGTCTTCTACTGTGAAGGACAGTGCAACTTTTGACCCATTCCTGAAAACTGTCTAGTTGACGTTGCATATAGATGTAGCACTTTGCAAGTGAACTACTTGTTGTGAAAAAGGCGGTATCATCGGCATACGTTGCGAAAAAGCAGTTTGTTAAGTCGGAAGATCTGCTGTATAGAGATTATATAAAAGCGGTGAAAGTACAGCGCCTTGTGGGACACCTGCTTTAATTGGCCTAGACGAGGATTTGACACCATCAACCGACACATGAAAGGTTCTGCCAATGAGATAAGAACGAAGTAAATGCAGAAAACGATCCGAAAAACCTTGAGTGTATAGCTTATATAATAATCCAGCTAACCAGACTTTATTAAATGCTTTTGACACATCCAGGTATACTCCAAGGGTGTGGTGTTTTCTATTGAAAGCCACTGTTAAGTGATCAACTACTCGTACGAGTTGGGTAGTAGTGCTATGTTGGCCACGAAACCCAAACTGATGGAAGGGTAGAAGATCACTATTGGCGACATGTTGTTTCAACCTCCAGAGGAACACACGTTCAAATAATTTACTTAAGTGTGACAGAAGACTTATCGACCTATAGTTTTCCGGAAGCAGCGGATTATTTCCGGGTTTAGGGATGGTGATGATACGAGCTTCCTTCCAGGTCTTTGGGAAGTAGCATATTTGAAAGATGGCATTAAATAAATATGCCAAAAAGACCAGTAATTTTCGAGTTGGATGTTTCAGTATCTCAGGTCGAATCCCATCAGGCCCAGATGCTGTCTTTGTCGGTAGACATTTGATGTGTTTTTCTATTTCATGAGGTGTACCTAGGTTGATGCCATGCGTAGGGTTTTGAGTTCGTATACAATGTAAGGTAGTTCTAACTTGCTGGTGGAAATAAGGATCGAGTTGACCTCTATTGGGCTGGAACTGTGCTTGCAGAGAGTCAGCGAAAGTAGCTCCTTGCAGCTGAGGGTCTTGAGTCAGTCCTTGTGGTCCTTGGAGGACTCTAGCTCTGGAAGCATTAGTCGCCCGTTGGAAGGATCTAGAGTATGTCCAAATTTTACCATCATTTACTGTGAGGTTACGAAAAGTATCTTCCCAGTACTGTTGGTTTTGTCGCTGAGTCAGCATCTTGATCTTTACACGCAGTTTATTCCACAGTGTCTTGTAGGCTGGATGAAGTGTGTGCTGCCAGCGATGTCTAACCCAACGTTTTAAATGAATATAGAGTTGCATATGTAGACTGTCGCATTGACCTGTTTGCGTTGAAGAGATTGTAGTAGTGGAGCTTGCTTCGCCTTACTTTTGGTCTTCATATCAGGGACATTAAACTCCGAGCCCTTCGAAAATTGTCTGCCCTCTATACTATTCTGCGTTACAGTGCCTTAAGTCATGAAACAAGACTCCACGTCTTTATAATGGTAATTTTGTCCACAATCACCTACGCATGTCCAGCATGGCAACATGCGGCACTCAGTCACTTGCGCACGGTCGAGAGTGTGCAAACCAGGGCAGCTCGTATCATAACAGGCCATGACCGATATGCGCGTAATCGTCAACTTTAACATATATCCTATCCGGGACGTGTTACATCAACAAATACTCGTTTTTGGGCCAACCTCCCCCGCCACGTCAACCCCGCTATAGCAGCCATTGGCACAGCGCATACACACCGACGAACTTACAGGACGCCACGATTGTTGCAACAGTTGCACCTAAAGGTCACATGACGTCGTCGTATCTCATAATCTAACTCACCCCAAACAGGTATAATCATTTTCTTTTCTATAGCTGTCATCAAGTCAGGGACTTTTGTCTGATACTCGACACAAAACCACACTTTCAAGCTAAGCTAAGCTAATGTGTCATACTTACTTTAGGTTAAGCCTAACCTGTCTTAAAGCAGTTATTGCACCTTCCGATGACGAAGTATTGGAACACGTATTTCTGAGATCGGTGCAAGTACGCTTTTTACAGGGTGGACAAAAGGTCTATACGCCTTTTGGAGGGTTAAAACCTGTATTTTTGTTCTCATCTCATCTCATTTCATTTCATTTCTTGCTGGCTGGTTCCGAACATCACCTATACATTTACATTTATCTCCATCACTTTGTAGGGCCGCTGGCCCAATGCATAGGCTACCACCTATAATTCCCCAGCCTAGGAATCAACGTAGGCGCACTAGGCGGGAATCGGATACCTCGGATAAGTCGATTGATAAGCGTCCCCGTTCGGGGTCTGCTCCTGAGGCGGCCAATGTTAATACTGATGATGACCAGGAGTTGCGTATGGACATCCAACCTTCAACAAGCTCCGACCCTACACGAATTCCATCTCGGGATCAAATTTATAATTTCCTTCTCACAAACTTTGATACAAAATTCAAGAATTCAAAGCATATTTTTCAACAGCATGTTAAATACGTACCACGATTGGAAATAACAGAGATTCGTTTCACTAACAATGGTGTCATTCTCAAGTCCAAGAACTGTGGTGGACAAACATCGTGCTCGTGGGTTTTCTCTGGGTTCTCCCGTTTCCTCCCACTTTCCTCATTCCATCATTTCACTCATCTCTCATTATCACCGTCTCCTTTAGCCTAACCGGCATAAGCGTGGGACGTAAAACTTAAAGATTTCATTTCATTTTCAAGTCCAAGAACCCAGACACGTTCGTAACAAGGCTTCCTTTGAGATCTTTGGCAAGAATTCCAATATTACTGTTTTACAACAGAAACGCCAGACGCAAGGTCCACCACCAAGGAAACCACCGCTGTTATCCGTTGTCATCAAGGGTGTCGATCCCGAGATAACTGACTCGGAAATGGAAGAAGAACTTGCTGCTGAAGGCGTGAACATTCAAAAATGTATTCGTATACGCAACAATACTGGTCCGACCTATCTAGTTCGAGTTCTGACAAACGAACAGCAAGCTATTGACCATTTATTACAATTTGGTGCCTACATATTTAAACGCCGCCATAAAGTAGAACCGTCTCGTACACCTCCACCTCTTCCGATTCGTTGTGAAAAGTGCCAGGTTTATAACCAGCACCAGACACCTAACTGTCCGAATACCTCTAAATGTGGTTACTGTGCTCTAAACCATCTTACTAAAGACTGCCCTAACGGAGCAGCGCCACCAAATTGCAACACCTGCCATGATGCGCATCCTACCTATAGCTACAAATGTAAGGCCAAACGTCAAGCAGAGCCTACTAAACCCGAACTTGTAGTGCCTTAACGTACACCAGATACGCCAGTGCCTCCGCATAATTCTCTTCGAGAACCCGTTACAGTCGAAGACATGATCCGCTTCTTTAGTCTTGCTCTCCAGAACATCCATCCTTTCTAGCGGGCCCACATAATCCACCAAGTTGTATATGCAACTAAAATACTCTATAACCTGCATGTCAAAGCAACCTATTCTGGACCGACAGTGCATTTTCAAATTCATCCTCTTACAACCCAAGTTTAACTGACATACATCATTTATTATAACATTTCTTTACCTCAATATCCAGTCACTCTGTACCAGGAAAGACCTACTTACTGCTTTATTACATGAACATAAGGTCCATAGTTTTCTCTTAAATGAACCTTTATTAACTCCAAAACAATCCGTTTATTTTCCTGGTTATCAATTCACACTCCACGATGGACCACCGGGGCAGAGAGCAAATGGCGGAACAGCTATTGGCACTCAACATAAGTTACCTATCAAAACCATTAATCACAAATTCACCGAACCTCTACCGGAGCATAATATTGTCACCATTTATTTTAAATCAAGGCCTATCACTGTAGCAACCATATACGTTCGACCGCATGTTCGCATACCTACTTCGTTTTTCACATACCTGGATACTAATTTTCGCTGCTATATTATCATGGCTGACATTAACTACCATAGCAGAAATGCTACTGAAAAACGTTTATTTTCTGATTTCATTACTTCTCACACGAACGGCGAAATTTGCCCACTGCCGAGAGCAACTCGTCCATCCTCTAATACAACTCCTGATGTGGTAATTGCCTCATCCAGTATAATCCCGTATCTTGATGTCAGTGTTCTCGATTCTATTGGTAGCGATCATGATCCTGTAAAGGTAGACATAGCTTTTCCTAATCGATCAAAACCACCGTGCCAATTGGATAATGTACCGGCAGGATATACACGACACACTAGCAGGTATTCAACTTCCATCTGACATTTCTACGTTCGACATGACTTTAGATCGCATTACGCAAAGCATTCAAACCAGCAGTGCAAATCACAATCCTGAAACCACAAATAATCTTTACCGGCCTAAACTACCACCTCACTATCTCTCTCATATCTCTAGCTCGAACAGCGCACAAGGATTACCTCCACAGCCGTAATGAAGCCACACTGCGACTTCATCGTCAGTATCTTTGCATGGTTCAAAATTACATCCGAGCATTTAAAAAGCGCAACTGGATAAAGACAGTTAATGCCTTAGCAGAGGAGAGACATCCAAGTAAGTATTGGAAACATTTCAACCGGCTAATTGGAAAAACCAGCACTCCTCCCTATCCTCTCCTCGACAAGAATTCTGCTCTTACCACGGACTCTGCGAAAGCTGACGCCTTTGCCCAAGTTCTTCAGACCACCTTCACGCCAGACCCTCCTTCCGAGATGGATCAACTCTTTATAGGCGCATTGCCAGATATACAAACCCTCATAATGGATACCTTAGAATTAACATGGACCATACACTGGACGATCAGCAACCTTTAACGGCACCAATAACGCCCCTGGATATTACGAAAGTGATAAATCACAAGATAAACACGGCACCAGGGTTTGATGGCATTACCTACCGCCATATTAAAGAAGGTCCTGCTATTTTACTTCATATTTTGGCAACGCTGTACAATTTTGTCCTCAGAACTGGCTACTATCCACCTGATTGGAAAGTATCTAAAGTACTTATGTTTCTGAAACCTAATAAAGATAAAACAGATCCAGCTTCTTATCGGCCCATTCAGCTTACTTCCACAATGGGGAAAATCTTTGAGCGCATTATAGTCCGGAGACTCCATAGCCATCTGTTAGTTCGTGATCTGTTGCCTAAACACCAAGCAGGTTTCCGACCTGAACATAGACTCC
This sequence comes from Thermobia domestica, assembly GCF_964235325.1. Taxonomy (NCBI): domain Eukaryota; kingdom Metazoa; phylum Arthropoda; class Insecta; order Zygentoma; family Lepismatidae; genus Thermobia; species Thermobia domestica. The sequence continues at coordinate 280,258,467 of NC_137454.1, read as the reverse complement.
TCGATAACTTGTTACGTCTTAGCACCATCATCACGAACCATTATAATAGAACTGCACCCTCATGCCTTCTTCTCTTCGATCTTGAAAAGGCATTTGATCGCGTGTGGCATAATGGCCTTATATATAAGTTACACTTCTTCGATCTTCCGGCCGCATATATACGTATGGTGTACCACTTTCGTACGAATCGTCTTGCATATATCTCCATTAATAATAGTTTATCTTTTCCAATTTTTCCTTGTACTGGTGTCCCGCAAGGTTCAGCCTTATCATCTTTATTATATATATTGTATGTTAGTGACCTTCCCGTGATGCCTGAGCCTATTTACACCTTCACATTTGCAGATGATACTGCACTGCTGGCTTGTTGCAAAACTATGCACCAAATCAACATTTCTCTGCAAAAAGCTATAGATGCTTTTAGCAACTGGTGCAATCGATGGAAGTTAAAATTGAATTGTACCCAAACACAAGCCGTGGTAATACTTCCAAATAACAGACGCAATCGAGTACGCCGCAATCCATCCTTACTCGCTATTAACGTAGAAGGTGTACCCATCCACCCCAGGACTTCTGTTAAATACCTGGGGGTAGTCTTTGATGCCAAATTATCTTGGAAACCTCACCTTCTATCTATTAAAGAGAAAGCACAAAACCGATTAAATCTATTGAAACGCCTGGTTGGCACTACCTGGGGCCTGCACGCGGATACCGTCCTAAACACCTACAAGGTATTCCTTCGCCCATGTCTCACTCATGGTCACACCGCCTGGGTTAGTGCGAATGATGATTTCTACGAGCGCCTACGTATTATAGAACGCCACGCTTTGCGACTCGCATTTCGAATAAGCTTGCCTAGTCCCACACGTCTCTTATACGAAAGAATCACATTTCCGCACATCACACGCCATCGGGAAGATCTTCGCTCCCGCTACGTAGATAAGTAATGGAGAACTCAGCACCATACGCTTATGGACACTATATATCTTGATAGTAACTTTTCCACCTCGCCCTACTATTACTACCCTCCACTGCGGTATCTACTCTCCCTCTATGGCCAGAAGCATCCGGAGCACCCTGACCATCATTTCTTCGCTACCTATCATCCATCAGAATTCAATCCGCACATATACCCATCGATTGCACAGTGAGTTTCCTTCTGACAAGGGCTTCCCCCATGTCTGCCATCAGTGTTGAGTAGCCCCAACACAGAAGATAAGCTCATTTGTGAATACTAACACTTCCTTGTGTACTGTGGCGTCCATGCACTTCATCTCATCATTCGCTCCGCTCTTCAAATAAGCATACCTTTAATTATTTCAACCAAACATTGACCGCTGTCTGTCTTAAGCACTTACATCTCAACCTTCCCCATCCATATGTTTTTCTTGTTTTGTATCACATGTTTCACAACAATAATACTTCAACTCTGCATGAATAAAGTGACTTTCTTTATTATTGTTGTAGCCGAATCTCATAGACCATATATATGTATCAATCATAATCAATGTTTACCATATATATCACTCCCGAAGAGACGACGTTATCGTCTGCGGTTTAACAGTGTAAAAAAAAGAATATGTGTCAGTGAATCCGAGCAGTCTGTTTCATCCATGAACCTCGACGACGCTAATGAATTTCCGACAATACTGGATTCTTCCAAACCTCGTCTTCATTCATTCTTGCTTACCAACTTTGATCCCAAATTTGAGAATACCAAGCTGGCTTTTCAACAACTCATAAAATATCTACCACGCGCCTCAGTCGCTCAAATTGCTCATACACGTAATGGGATAATCTTCAGGTCATACGATTCATCATTCTTAACCACTGTACGAAACCAATCCAGTTTCGAAATTTTTGGCAAACATGCTGAAATGAAGCGACTTGAATCAAAGGCGTTTAAACAGGCACCACCTCCACGAAGATCCCCGGCTCTTTCAGTTGTCATTAGGGGGGTGGATCCTTCCCTAACAGACGATGAGATTCAGGAAGAACTCACTAAAGAGGGGCACTCTATACTTAAGTGCATACGCATAAAAACGACCATGGAGCCACATACATGGTGCGAGTCCTTACTAATTCCGAAACCACCATCGATGACTTGCTAACTTATGGCGCCTTCATTTATAAAAGGAAGCATCGCGTCGAGCCATCAAAATCACCTCCACCTTTACCATTGGGATGCGAGCGCTGTCAAGCGTACAATTCCCAGCCGACTTTTAAATGTACGCAACCTAGCAAATGTGGATACTGTAGCGGTGCGCACGATACTAAGACATGCACCAACTTAGCTAAACCACCTAAATGCTCTACATGCCCAGAGCAGCATCCGACGTAGTTATCGATGCAAAGCGACACCTACAGCTGAAAATCTCAGCCCGGAACTAACAATTCCTTTGCGACCTGTTTTACCGCCAACTCAGCAAGCTCTACCACCACCAGCTACCGACGAAGCTATTACTCTCCAACAATTACTATTTTTTTCACGCTATGCAAAACATTCATCCTTTTCTTCGCCAACACATTCTCGGGGTGGTCAATCACTCTGCTCGCCTGATCTTTAAATGTTCCTTTCAAGCCATCTACTCTGGTCCACACGTGTATTTTCATGTCACTCCACTCGAAGAACATGCCTCCGCAGAAACTTCCAACCCTTCTACTGCACCGTAATCATGGGTATTTCGCTCTTATTTGTTAATATTCGATCCCTCGCTACTCACTATACCCTTTTCGAACAGCTTCTCTTAGAAGAATCTATTCAAGCCTTCCTCATTAACGAAACTCACCAAACACCAGCTATGTCTTATAAAATAACTAGATATACATTACTACGTTGTGATTCTACGCCGAGTACGTAGCAGCACGCCGAGTGAATGGGGGAGTGGCTGTTGGCTTTCATCCTTCCATTAGTCATCGCCAATACCACCCTGCCTTACATAACATACCGGAGCACCTCATTATCACTCTCTATTTTCACTCCCTTTATGTCACTATAGCCACCATATATGTGCGCCCTGGACACCCAATCCCCCTCTCCTTTTTTCAGTATATCTCTACTAACTTTAAATATTATATCATTATGGCAGATATTAATATTCATAGCCGTTCAGATAACCAGAAACAACGTTTCCTTAACTTCATCACCAGTCATACCACAGGCCATATCTTTGACATACCAAAACCTACCCGACCTATCACTGAAACCACACCAGACGTAGTGATCTGTCAACCTTTCATCTGTCAACCTTTCCCAACGATGTACTCTCGAGGTACTAGATTCCATTGGTAGCGATCATCTACTCACCAAACTTCACATTGATCAACCACAGCCGCATACTCCTCGAACCTTACCAGAATCTCGTCGTGTCCCACGTTTTGACCAAGCAAAATGGGAACATTATCGCTCAACAATCACTGCCGATTTAGCCAATCTTGAGCCGCCTACAGCAGAAGATGATCTGTATAATTGCATTTCTGATATCACCTACTCTATCCGTCATGCGTCCGAGCTTCATATACCAACCACTGAAATCTCCAGGTTCCAACCACGCCTACCACCAAGTTATTTACCTCTTATACACCGCACCCGCGCATTTTCCCGAGAGTTTCAGCTCACTGGGAACTTGGAAGCTCTGCAACATTATCGCAAACTCCAGCGAACAGCCCGAAACTATGTTAAGGCATATAAACTCCGGACCTGGGTAAAGACTTGCAACACCTTGGCAGAAACTTCGCACCCAACTAAGTACTGGAAACGCTTTAATCTGCTGACGGGCAAGCTTACCAGGACGCCTTATCCATTGCTTATTAATGACTGTCCGCTACAAACAGATGAAGATAAAGCCAACGCTTCTGCCGACCTCCTGCAAACTACTTTTACTCCCTTTTCACCAGACTTTCCCCGGAGGCATCCCACGGACATCTTGAACCTATCAGCACCTTACTTACAACCGAGTGAAACTCATAGTCTTCCCGACAATAATCCTCTCACCGCTACTATCTCTACTGACGATATTTCGTCTGTCGTGAATCGCAAGCGTAATACAACTCCCGGTTTGGATCGGATAACTTGTCGCCACATCAAAGAAGCACCATACTGTCTTCTTCTTCTTCTTTCTAATGTCTATACATTTATACTTCGTACCGGCTACTTCCCCTCAGACTGGAAAACATCCTCTACTTTAATGTTTCTGAAACCTAACAAACCTCCAGATTCTGTTGCATCTTACCGACCAATACAGCTAACCTCCGTATTTAGCAAGATTCTCGAGCGCATCATCGTCGCTAGACTTCATCTCCATCTCTCTACCCATAATTTGCTTCCTGTGCATCAGGCTTGATTTAGACCTAATTTTAGCATCAATGATCAACTGCTCAGACTCTTAAATCTCATTACCAATCATTATAATAATGCTCGACTGTCTTGTCTCATCCTTTTCGATCTCGAAAAAGCTTTTGATAAAGTTTGGCATTTAGCTCTGCTGTTCAAACTACACCGCTTCCTACTTCCGCTTTCTTATATCCGATTCATATTTCACTTTCTTTCTAACCACCTCTCTTATGTAACCATCAATAGCTCCTTCTCTTATCCGATTTTTATTCACTCTGGTGTACCCCAAAGCTCTGCTCTCTCACCCCTACTATATCTTCTGTTTGTAGCTCACATGCCGGCACTTCCTCTCAACGTGCACATTTTTCAATATTCTGATGACACTGCTTTTCTCTGTACAACCCGAACCATTCAACAGATTAATTCCTCTCTCAGCATAGCGATTGACTCCTTCTTTCGATGGTGCAATAAGTGGCGACTCCACATCAATTCCAATAAGACGCAGGCAATTGTCTTTATACCACCTCGCAAGCGCTCTCGAGTACAGAAAAATCCGAATCTCCTTAACATCAGTGTCGACGGTACACGAATTCAGCCCACTAAACAGGTCACTTACCTCGGTCTCACTATCGACCATCATCTAACTTGGCGCCCACATCTTAAAGAAATCACTCGCAAGGCCTATAATCGTTTAAACCTTCTTAAACGTCTTATTGGTACCACATGGGAATTACAGCCTTCTACAGTACTCAATACCTACAAGGTATTTTTGCGCCCCGTCTTAACATATGGACATCCCGCCTGGGTTAGTGCATTACCTTACTTCTACAACAAATTAAAAGTGCTCGAACGACATCCTTTTCGTCTAGCATACCGAATCAAGCTTCCGAGTCCAACGCAGGAGTTGTATGACCGCATAACGTTTCCTACCCTACTTCATCACATCGAAAAATTAAGGCTCAGGTTCATTACTACCCGCTTTCAGCAACGGCATTCTCTACTTGTGGACACGATGGATATCGATCGACTACGATCTGGGTTATAATTTCGTCACCTGTCCTTTATCTCTGCTCTTCTCCCTTTATCTCAAAACTCTTCCACCTGATCACCCCGACCATTTTGTCACATCTGCCTATTCTTCTGATCATCTTCCCCCATCATGTTTCACCCACATTTACTGCACTGTAAATCCATTATACTAACAGGGCTTCACATGTCTTTATCACTGTCCAGAGTAGCCCCTGGACAAGAAGATAACCAGCAATCGTCCTTTTAACAAATTGTTTCTTTGTGTTTGTCCTGTGAAGTGCAGCTCACCATTATCTTTTTTCCTGCCCTAATGATTATGATCAAGATCATAATGTCCAAATAGATACCGCAATATTATGCAATAAAGATGTAATATAATAAAGTGCTATCCGTATAAAAGATATTCCAGATTTCCTCTGCATCCCATAGACCGGCTCCAATCTCCTTTCTGCACCAGTACTTTCACCTCTCACCCCTGATAGAGGGCATAACCCTCGCAAGGGAGCTAGCATTTGGCTAGCAAAAAAAAATATGTGTCACATACCGAATTAAGAGGCCCAACTTCCCTTGTGTGAGTTAATATGCGAGCGAGGATCAAGTGTTGCAAAATGCACTTGTGAGCAAAGCACACGTTCTGTAGTTAGAAAGTTGACGAAAGTTTTCACTTTCGGAGGGCAGCTTGCTTTTTGAACCTCATCTTATCATATCTTCTTTCAGCTTCATCCTCATTTGGGCTTCGGCCCTTGGCAACACTCTCATGATGACTGACTCTGGCAAAACCACTGGACAAATGAATCTTGGCAGACATTCGGGCTTACCATCCGTATCTCCCTCAATACCCAGCACTTCAGTAGCACAACCATCCACTCGCACTTGGCATTTTTCTTGGGGCCATGAAACCGATCAATGTATCTCCAGATAGACACCCATCAAGCGAATCGACGCAATCCGCGAAACGCATCCGGTCTCGCTCACCTATAACCAATGGATATCGAGGTTGAACGACAAAATACACGTATACCTTCTGCAGTGTCTCCAACTATTTCATCAAATCATACACCTCTATTTAATTTCATCCTTACCGATTTTGACGCTAAGTATACGAACCCAAAAATGATTTTTCTGCAAATTCCTAAGTATGTTCCTCGGGACGAGACACCCTAGTTCAAATCGTCAAAACCAAAAATGGCTATATTTTAAAATCTAACGATTCAAATTTTGGTAGCACAGTTCGTAATAAAGCTTCTTACGAAATTTTTGGTAAGAACGCTAAACTCACGAAGCTCACGGACAAGCGAATGAAACAACAGCCACCTCCTAGAAAACCACCGTTTCTGTCGGTTGTTATTAGGGGTGTCTCCCCCGATCTATCTGATACAGAAATTCAGGAGGAATTAGCACAAGAAGGGATTTCAGTGGATAAATGCATTCCCATTTGCAATGATAATGGAACAACATATATGGTACGCATTTTGTCGCAGCGGCAAGATACCATTGACTATCTTCTCAGATTTGGCGCACCCATCTATAAGAAAATTCATCGCGTCGAACCATCTAAAACGCAGGGTCCGTTTCCAATTCGTTGCGAAAAGTGTCAGTTATACAATGACCATACTACGGCCAATTGTCGTAATCAACCCAAATGTGGTTACTGGTCCGGACTTCATGATACCAAATATGCCCGAACTTAAAGGGACCCCCTAAATGCAATACATGTGGCAGTGGGCTTCACCCTACTTATAGCTATCGTTGTAAGACTAAACCGCCACCTACGCCTCAACATCCGGAACTAACTGTTCCATTAAAAGCAGCAGAGAAAACTACACCACCTACGCAATCACTATTACCTCCGTTAACAGTCGAAGATCTTATACGCTATGTTAGTCTGCTGTTACAAAACCTTTTTCCTTTTCAGAGAGCTCACATCATTCAACATATCACTTCTGCCGCCAAATCTATTTTAATATTAATCTTCATGCAACTTGTTCTAATAATTAATTATGTGCATTTTCACATTGGAACCCTGGAAACCGCAGTTTAAAACAATCTACACAGTCTTCTTCATAATGGAGATTAACTTTCTTTTTTGTCAATATTCGATCCTTTTCTCAACATTGACTTTTACTTGAATCTTTATTAATGGAAGAACATATTAGTGTTTTTGATTTAAATGAAACCGCCTTAAAACCGAGTATGCTTGCTCGTATTCCTGGATAGCAACTGCAACGATGCGACTTTCAAGATCAAGCCCAACGGGCCCAAGGGGGAGTGCAATAGGATATTTCCCAAAGTATCCAGTTCGAGCTTATACTCCACAAGCTTTAGGTACTCTCCCGGAGTACCTATTATTCACTATATACTTTCCATCGATCATTATTAACTTCAGTACAATCTATATTAGACCACGTCAGCGTAACCCATTCGAATATTTTCGATACATAGCTACCAACTTTCGAAATATTATCATAATGGCGGACATTAATATTCACAGTCGTACTAACCGCGAAAAAACCGACTTTCAGGAATACATAAGTAACAATCTTCAGCTCCATCTTCATGTTCTTCCTGAACACACCAGACCTATCAGTCAAACTACACCGGATGTCGTCATCACCTCTATGAATCTCCTTAATGACTGTCAGCTTTCAATACTAGACTCTATTGGCAGCGATCATCATCCAATAAAATTAACGTTCACTCGGGGACAACCCCCACGCCCTGTAATGGCACCTCGTCGAGTTTCGAGGTTTGATAAGGCGAATTGGCCTCATTTCCGGGAAGACCTAGAGCACTCTCTTTCTACCATAACACCTCCAACTTCTGAAACACAACTTGCTTCCTGTCTTACTGCTATTACTACGGCAATTCAAACCAATGCCCAGCAGCATATTCCGATGCAGCAAGTACATCCCCACAAACCGGCCCTACCACCGACATATCTTCCACTCATACAGAAAGCCCGAAAACATCTTCGGGAATATTACCGAACTGGGAATGACTCATGTCTTCGTCAGCATCGCCAATGGCAACGAGCTGTTCATAGCTATCTGGTTGCATATAAACGCCGCAATTGGATTAAAACTTGCAACACCTTATTCGAGGAAGGACATCCATCTCGTTACTGGAAGCGATTTCATCAACTTACTGGCAAGAATACCACAATAAACTACTCGCTAGTTGTAGATGGCATTCCTCTGTTTTCCGATGACGGAAAAGCAAACGCCTTTGCTACACAGCTTCAGACCGTTTTTACACCAGCGGCATCTAAACGCTCTGAACGGAAAGACCTGTCTTGCATTCCTGCTTTACAACCTTCAACAAATCATGTTATTGATCCTGAGCATCCATTTTCTGCACACATTACTACCGACGAAATCCATTCTACATTAAAACGGAAGAAAAATACAGCACATGGGATTGACAACATCTCTTATAGACACATAAAAGAAGCTCCATACTCATTCCTGCTAACTCTGGCAACAATATATAATTTCATACTTAAAACTAGTTTCTATCCTCCTGATTGGAAAGTCTCAAAAATTGCTATGTTCCATAAACCAAACAAACCTGTCCATTCTGTTTGTTCATACATATCAATCCAACTTACATCTGTTCTCAACAAAATCCTGGAAAAAATCCTTGTCTGTCGCCTTCATAAATACCTTGAAAATACTGGTCTATTACCTATTCATCAAGCAGGTTTTCAGCCTAGATTCTCCATCCATGACCAACTGCTTCGTCTCAGTACCATTATTAAAAATTTATTTAACAAAGGCTTTCCATCCTGCTTCATTCTAATGGATTTAGAAAAGGCTTTTGATAAAGTTTGGCAATATGGGCTAATTCAAAAACTGCAGTCATTCAAACTTCCCGTTTGGTATCTAAAGGTTATCTACTCCTTCATTACAAATCGCATTGCTTATGTCGCAGTTGGTAACACACTCTCTTGGCCCATTTTTCCACTTACTGGAGTTCCCCAGGGCTCTGCACTCAGCCTATTATTATATATTCTTTACGCTTCAGACATTCCTTCAGTGCCACGAAATGTTTTCACATTCCAATGTGCTGACGATACAGCTTTCCTTGCACTTGACAACACTGTCCAGCAAATAAGTCTTGCTCTACAAACAACTCTCGACAATTTCATCAAGTGGTGCCAGAGATGGCATCTGACTATTAACAATGACAAAACGCAAGCGCTGGTTTTCCTACCACCTAACAGGCGTTCTAGGGTTTACCGAAACCCCACACTCTATTATACGAGTAACTGTTGATGGGTACATTGTACGCCCTACCAACACTGCTACCTACTTGGGCGTCGTCTTCGATTCCAAACTGACTTGGAATGCCCATTTGCAAAAATTAAGAGCTAAGGCTACTATTCGCTTAAATCTTTTACGTCGTCTCACAGGCACCACTTGGGGCCTCAAAGCAGATGTTTTACTCCACACCTATAAGATTTTTCTCCGACCTATACTCACTTTTGGTCATACTGCCTGGTGCAATGCTTCTGGTTCCTTCTACGAAAAACTTTGCATATTGTAGCGTCATGCTATTCGACTAGCTCACCGACTTAAGCTGCCATATTCTACGTGGCTCACGTATGAGTACATCAACTTTCCAAAGCTCACAGAACATCTTGCACAACACCGTATTCGGTACATCACTTCTCGCATTGAAACGGGCCATCCGCTATTCCTGAACATTCTTCAGTCTGATGCTGTCACTGATGCCGCATACCGCTACAAGCATTCTCCTCTAAATGTACTCATTTCCTTGTATGTCCAACATGCAAATCTCCCAGAGGACGATCGTGACATCTATGCCATTTATACTATTCATGATCATATTCTTCGTGTTTTTCCATCTTAGCACAGATATCCTCATAACTAACAAGGGCTTCCCCCTGAGATCATTAGTCCCGAGTCGACCCGGGACAGAAGATTTAACCTGCATCTGTCTGACTAATTGCTATTTGTTTGTGATGTGTTGGCACTGCATCTCATCTTTCATCTCCATTTCTTACATTTTCGCTCACTTCAAATACTATCTCGCATTATATATATATTGATATTCTTGCACATTTGCAGCTAAGTATTCTTCACTTCATATTTCGCTATTCACACGAGACCCTTTATTTATCATTTTCTTGCCTTATTTAATTTATATATACTTTGTTCTTTAAGCACACTTGGCACATTGATTGCATTGTTTCTTTTCTGTAATTTATAATAAAGATATGACTAATAAATAAATAAAGAACAATAAAATGATGATAAAACTCCTTTCCAAAACTGATACCCAAAAGTCACTGTTAATTGTCAAACTTCCCTTAGACCATTCCATTCTTTTCAAACTTAATTTTGTATAGAAAACCATTTACCAAAGAGAGGGCGTAACCCTCTGAGAGGCTGGAGAAGTATATAATTTCCCGAATTCTATTATCTGTAGAATACGTAAATTTTATTTTCTCCTTTCCTTAAAAAATGTGTCACTGGCCAAAGAGAAGGCGTAACCTTCTACGGCCCGCCCATCGACAGATGGGAATGAAAGTCAGTTAAAAAAATGTGTCATATGCCTCTGATATACCAAAACCTACGGAAAACGTATTCTTATTTCAATATGCCGATGACACGGCCATTCTAGCTCTTGGCAAGACCATGCATCATATCAGCACTGCATTACAATCCACTCTCAATGGATTTATGCAATGGTGCAAAACTTGGAAACTTACTGTCAATAGTGACAAAACTCAAGCACTGATCTTTTTACACCCGAAACGCCGCTCCAAGGTTCATCGCAATCCGCGAAACCTTAAAGTCACACTTAACGATCATTCTCTAGAACCAACTACTACGACCACATATCTCAGGGTTGTATTCGATTCCAAACTTAACTGGAAGGCTCATCCTGAGAAAATCTCTCAAAAGGCTAATATCCGGCTCAATCTTCTTAGCCGTCTAACTAGCACTAGTTGGGGCCTAAGCGCCGCCTTGCTCCTAAATACATATAAAATGTTCCTTCGGAATATTTTAACTTTTGGCCACATTGCTTGGTGCAACGCTCCCACGAAGTTCTATGACCGTTTGTCAATACTCGGGCGTCATGCCATTCGACTTGCACATCATATCAGGCTGACATATCCCAACTTTCTGGTTTACGAGCACACTGACTTTCCTCAACTGACTCACCACCTCGGCGATATCCGCTTGAAATATATAGTCTCTCGACTACCAGTCTCACACCCATTTCTTCTCGATACCCTACAAGCAGATGCTGAAACTGACGCCCCATATAAATACTTGCACTCGCCATTAAATATACTTATTACGCTGTATCTTAATACTGAGCACCCTACCATTGACGAACGTGATATCTTCCATATTTATCATATAGCTGATCATCTCCCTCATTTGTTTCCATCTCTGCACCATGTATAATTTCAGCACTAACACTGGGCTTTCCCCATGTCGCCATCAGTCTCGAGCCGCCCCGAGACAGAAGAACTAATCTGCATTTGTCTTCTTAACAATGTGTTTGTGATTGTGGCGTGCACACACTGCATCTCATCTTCCGCTGTCATTATATATCTAATTCATAAAGTACCTCAATCTCTATATACAATTTTTTAAACATTAAAAAAAATTCTGAGTTGCACCACCTTTATGTGTTTTCTTTTCTGCACTCATATTTAATTTGTGCACTAATCTTGTGTTTAGATTTTTTAAATCTTTGTGTTTGAAAATTGCACATAGACCATCATGAAATTCTTTAAACAATAGTATACTAAAATCTGTGCCAAAGAGAGTAACCCTCTAATGGCCAGGGTTAGAAATAGTCTTTAAATTAAATGATGAATAAAGAACTACTTAATCCATAACCCTTTACTATTACAAAAAAATATGTGGCATACTCTCTTACCAGCTTGACGTACCATACGTCAGAAGCTGTATTTTGTACCAAGCTTAGCCTAGCTGAGAATCGTTAACGTGCTTTCGAGGACATTGTGTTGCATACGCACAATAGAGACCAGCACGCATACGCTCTCACTGGGATTGACAGTACTTCTCAGTGCTGGAGGGTGAAACCGTCATCATCGTTGTACACCCTTTATCATATCATATCATCGACATCATCCTGACTGATCATTGTTGTTCTCTTCTCATATTGTATTGGCTTCGGCTACTCCGCAGTCTTCGCGACCCGTTGGTGTGTCCCCTGTGAACTCGATGGAGTGCAAGGGGGACAAACCCAGAACGGTCCCAATTCCCAAAAACGATCAGGTGAAACACTACAGTCACAAAATCAGGAAAAAGCAACCTCGTCCTCGATCAAGATATCCTGTCAGTCAGGCCTCCGAAAGTGACCTATATGATCTAGCTATGGTCATCGCTTCAAACCAACCTCCAGCAACCTTCAATTATCTTCTCACTAATGCTGACAACAAATACTCTAATCCTAAACACATTCTAATTCCACTTATGAAATACTATCCGCGAGCTAATGTATCAGAAATCATCTTCACTAGAAACGGAATAATTATCAAATCTCCAGACCAAAACTTCCTTACTACAATAAGAAACAAAGCAGGCTTTCCCATTTTTGGCGACAAAGCTAACATTCAATCTCTCTCTCAAACCAGAAAAAAGCAACCACCGCCGCCTCGACGCCAACCCGTGTTTTCAGTGGTGATAAAAGGCGTTCCACCAGCATATTCCGATGAAGAAATCCTTGACGAATTAAGACTCGAATGTTATGAAGTACACAAATGCATTCGCATCAAGTGTCAGTCAGGTCCCACCTATCTCGTTCGAATTCTTACAGCATCCAAGGAAACAGTAGACGATCTGCTGCAAAATGTTGCTTATATCTATCGCAGACGCCATAGAGTAGAACCATCCCGCACTTCACCACCACTTCCAATCCGCTGCGAAAGATGCCAAACATATGCCTCACATCTGACTAAAAACTGTCCAAACTCACCCCGCTGTGGACACTGCAATGAAGACCATTCCACTAACAACTGTCCTAACCTGAAAAAAACACCTCTATATAATACGTGCCATCAACAACACCCAACCTATAGTTATAAATGCCATCAAAAACCTGCTTCACCAACTGATAAACTTCAACTATCCGTTCCCATCCGCAAAACCGATTCCGCTACACCACCTGCTAGTTCCTTACGAGGACCCATCACAGCTGAAGACTTGCTCCATTTCACAACTCTCGTTCTTCAAAATATCCACCCCTTCTTACGCCCACACATTCTTATGCAGGTCGATCATATAGCCCAACAATTATTTGGCCTACAACTTTCTGCCACTTACACCGGTCTACATGCCCACTTTTCCATCACATCTACTAAAACAGATCCAGAATGGCCATCTCTATAATTTACAACCATCGCCCAACAACTTCTAAAACACTATCAATCTTCATGGCAGTCACTTTCCTCTTCCTTAATATCCGATCTCTTCTCATTCACAAAGCAGTTTTTGAACAACTCCTAAGGGAGAAACAAATACAGGCTTTTGCGTTGAACGAAACCTATCTCAAACCTACACATCATGTCCGTTTTCCACAGTTTCAAATACACCGTCATGATTGCTCTAGACCATACCAACGAGCAAATGGAGGCACTGCAATTGGAACATATCACAATATCCCTATACGCACTCATTATTTTCCAAAGCCACATAACCTTCCCGAATATTCCATAGTCACACTATATTTTTACACCAAAATCATCACTCTATGCACTTTCTACATTCGACCAGGCCACCCCATACCATATACATTTTTTCAATACATTGACAATGCTTTTAGGCATTACATCATCATGCCAGACATAAATATTCATTGCCGCCCGCAGGCTGAGAAACAACAGTTTCACAACTACATCTCTAATATCCTTGTCGCCGATTTTCATCATCTCCCATCGCCATCTCGCCCCATCAACAACACCTTCCCAGACATAGTTATCAGCTCTGCGTCTCCGAATATTCAAAATCTTAGGGTTCTCCCACCTTTCGGCAGCGATCATGCTCCGATACTACTCGATATTATTCTCACCCACTCAGTTCAATCACAACCACCACCCATTCACTACTTTGATTATAATCATGCAAATTGGGCTAATTTCCAAGCGGATCTCACAAATTCGATACAACATCTTCAAGAGCCTACCTCAGAGCACGAACTCTATGACCTTGTTGACCAACTCAAAGCATCTCTTGACACAGCCACCCACAATAACATACCCCTACGTATACGTCATCCACACAAACCTCCGATCCCTCCACAATATCATTCCATCCTTGCTGCTTCTCTCCGCTCTTTTCGTGACTTTCAACGTACTCATAATCCTATATCCTTAGCACAGCATCGTCGTTGGACTCGCATGCTTCATAATTACCTTACTGCCTATAAAAGAAAACGTTCGATCTCCACCTGCAACTCCCTCTCAACTACATCACATCCTACCAAATTCTGGTAAAAATTCCATCAGTTAACTGGTCAAACTCGACATACATCATACCCTATCATTTCACATCATCATCCTCTCCAATTCGATACTGATAAAACATATGCTTTTGCCTTCTTCTTCCAAGAAATATTTACCCCTACCTTACAACTACCACATCCAACTATCACCCGACGTGTCGAACGCCTTATAAATCCGCACTCCCCCCTCCTAACACCCAAAATTCACCATAAACTCACCGATTCACCTCTTAATGATACTATTACTCCTGCAGATATCTCAGCCTCCATCAAATCGAAACGTACCACTGCGCCTGGCTTTGACCATATAACTTATAAACTCATAAAAGCCTCTCCTCCCGTCCTATATACACTTCTTGCAGCCATATACAACTTCATTCTCCGCACCGGCTTTTATCCACCACAATGGAAAATCTCAAAAACCCAATAAATCTCCTACAGAACTCCCATCATACCGTCCTATACAACTGACATCAGTACTCACCAAAATCTTTGAACGCATTCTTGTCATTCGCCTTCATACCCATCTTTCTGAACGAAACCTCATTCCTCT
The DNA here is from genome assembly GCF_964235325.1 of Thermobia domestica. Classification (NCBI taxonomy): domain Eukaryota; kingdom Metazoa; phylum Arthropoda; class Insecta; order Zygentoma; family Lepismatidae; genus Thermobia; species Thermobia domestica. The sequence goes on along the minus strand of NC_137454.1, from coordinate 280,243,045 downwards.
TCATCAAGCTGGTTTTCGCCCAAACATCAGTATTTTCGATCAACTCTTACGCCTCACGACTGCCATAAATAATCATTACAATACCTCCAAACCTTCCTGCCTGTTATTGTTCGATATTGAAAAGGCTTTTGACAAAGTTTGGCATGCCGGCCTCATCGCAAAACTTCACTCTTTTCATCTTCCTTTCTCCTACATCAGATGTATCCATTCTTTCCTTTCAAATCGTATGACTTATATTACCATCAAACAATCACTTTCACATCCAATTTTCCTCACTGTGTGTTTCTCAGGCCTCTGTTCTTTCAACCCTTCTTTATGTATTATACGTAGCAGACATGCCTCGTCTACCACAAAATGTCTCATTATATCAATATGCCGATGATACAGCTTTTTTCACCACAGCCAACACTGTTCAACACATAAATAGAACACTCCAACAAGCAATTGATGCCTTCACTTCCTGGTGTGACAAGTGGCGCCTAACCATAAATCCCCCTAAAACACAGGCTATAATTTTTCTTCCACCTCGCTGCCGATCACGAATTCATCGCAATCCTGCTCTTCTACATATTCACGTCAATTGCACTCTCATACGCCCATCATCACAAGTAACATACCTTGGAATCATCTTTGACTCAAAACTCAGCTGGAAATCTCACTTACAGAAAACCCGATCACAGGCTACAAATCGATTAAACCTTCTCCGGCGGCTAGTGGGCACCACTTGGGGCTTACATACTGACACTGTTATTAAGACTTGTAAGGTTTTCCTTCGACCTGCTCTCACACATGGCCATATATGCTGGATCTCTGCCCCTGACGCACTATATACTAGACTTGCAATATCCGAACGTAATGCTCTCCGCCTTGCTTATCGCATAAGACTACCACCACCAACTGCCCATCTCTATCGCCGTATCAACTTTCCCACCATCTTACAGCACTTGGAAACACTCCGCACAAAATACATAACAAAAGTCATTACCGAAGGTAATCCGCTCTTCCTCGACACCTTTCACCAGAACATCGTTCATGATACCCCTCCTCAACATCAAACCACACCTCTTCAACATCTTCTTACTCTTTACCATAACACCTTAGACGATAATAGGGATGCGCTCGAGTCGAGACTTGTCTCGAATCTCGACTCGACTCGACTCGACTCGAATTCGAGTCGAGATTCGAGTCGAGACACACTTTGTAAAATTCGAGACGAGTCGAGACAAACGTATTTCTCGACTCGAATTTTCGAGTCGAGACACGAGTCGAGTCGAGACGGCTCTTAAAAATCTCGACTCGACTCGAATGTCTCGAAAATCTTTCTATAATTTTTAATATTATTTTGAAGAAAGTATTCACTCAGAAACAGCCTTGAAACCAAATCCAGCTTTTATTCCTTCAGAAAGGTACAGAACGCATAAAATTAATAGTTAATCTTTAAAGATCAAGATTTAATTTTCAGCTCAATTCAGTTAATTAGAACTAATAGTTAATGTCGTTGTATTTGGTTGTACTGCAAATATAATGATAATAATAATAATAATTGATTATCTAGTTAGTATAAAACTATTATCCGTAGTCTAAATCTAGTTTGTATAAAACTATTGCGATAGAGTGAACTTCATAAATTCTCTGAATGAGCAGTTGGTAGTCTATAGTAATTTAGCATAGTTATAATTATTGTGTTTTCGTTCCCATGAACGCAATAGGGTTACGTAACTTCAGAATTATTCGCTTGCCCAACTATTTTGAGGCTTTAATATATTGCAGCATATCACGAGCTACGGATAATATATAATGTAACATTTGTTGTACATCACATATTATGATACGAGACTATTTTACATAGTATATCTTATCTAATATAAATGAAATAAAGAGTTTGTTTGTGTGTTTGTCTGTCTGTCTGTGCGACCTGGGGACCAGACGAGTGGACCGAGAGTTCCCAAAATTTGGTCACGGGTACCTTAGTCCAGGCCCCAGATCAAGACGAAGCTTTTTTTTTTAAATTTCGAACCAGGGGGGTCTCGGGGGGGACGTTTACTGGGACCGACCTAGGGACCAGACAAGTTGACCGAGAGTTACCAAATTTTGGTCACGGATACCTTGGTCCAGGTCCCAGTCTAAGGCGAAGCGTTTTTGTCAAAATTGGAACCAGGGGGTCTCAGGGGGGGGTTAGCGAGACATGTAGTAAAAGTAATCCAAATTGATCGACATTAGTGTCAAATCCATAGTTTTCACGGTCGCTGAAATCAATGGTGACACTTCCATCAGCGATGACTTGCAAATTCAGCTACTACTGTATGCGGGCCGGGTGTCAGCGGGTGAGGAATACCGAGACATGTATAAATAGCCCATATTGATTGATACTAGTGTCAAATCCATAGTTTTCGCGGTCACTGAAATGAATGGTGATACTTCCACAGGTGTTGACTTCCAAATACAGCCCCCATGCGAAGAATGGGTATATTAAGCTCGTATTACAATAAATGGACTGCTTGGATGCCAAGAACTAGTACAGATAAGTACCATCCACTTCTATGAATAGGTATTTTTTAAAAGGATTTTTGCAAACACTAAGTTATAAAACAATGAACTACATACAGTAGTTATGGTTTTGGTTCCCAACATAAAAGAAATATGGATTGTTCATGAGATATTGAACTTCAACTTTCACTCCTGGAAAATTTCAATTTTGGAGTTAGGCCACTTGGCATCAAAGCAGTTCACTGTAAGATAAATACATTCCGCACATTAGTAACATAGTTGTTCAGGGGCCTTCGATTTCCATCCTCTCAAATGAAAGCTGAATGATTGCTTGATACATGCTGACTATATAGGGGAAATAGTGTATTAAGTTTTCGAGCTTTGGTGCGTATCCGTATTTACACTCTGATATAACTTTAAGTTCACACTCAAATCGAGCTAATTTTTTAATGCATTTCGAAAGCTTTTGTTTTTATGCAGCTCATTAAGGAAAATCTATTTCATAATCGTAACATTTATGTACTAAGAAACTATGAACGTAAAGTGGACTCGACCTAGCCCCGTGGCCGCTGTGACTCAGTGGCACAGCTCTCACCCTTGGTGTGTGAGGACTCTGATTCTGTGTGTGTGTGTGTGTGAACTCCGCGGCTAGTGTATGCGTACAGAGTCGGAAGCGGTATGTATTGTTTATACTACTTACAACGTTACCCCCCACATAAAATATAAATTCACCCTTTCTCTCTTCTCTTTTTCGAATACAATGAACCGACTCTTTTGCTGAAGAACGATGCTAAAAGAAAATTGAAACATCTGTGTCTAAACTTTCTTTGAAGCGCAGTCTTTTGTATTTGTAAGGTTTTGCGAGTGTTTTCGAGATAGCCAAATTTTTACCATGGACTCCTGCTGCGAACTGACCGTTAGTAAACACCCGATCTCGCTGTGCTCAATTTCTCTCGCACACGTGAAATGGGTTTGTTGTTTCCAAAACAAATAGGAAGTTACCTTGTGCTTTTGCATTTCTGCACGCACACAGGTACCATTGTTGTTTTAATGATCAGAAGAAATATCAAAACCATCCGATATATATGATACGACACAGCTAACAGAGGGAGGCAAAGATAAAAGTAGGCCTATACCAAGTTTTCCGCGTGGTACCATTATGGAGAATAAATATTTGATAAAGTCACGTAGATGCGCTTAAACCTATTCCATCTGTCCTTATAATTTTTCTGGTCTCATCAATTTCTCAGGGGAATACGTACAACATATGTCCAAATTCCATATATACTTTTTCTAAACTAATGAGTAAACTCATTAAGAACACCAACTGATATCAATAAACAGGAAAGAAAACAATACTTTATACTTCTATCATTTGGTACACATCTCTATGAAGAACAGCGTGTTTCTTTTTGAAATAGCTCCTTCGTGTCACAGCTGTGGTTAGTTTTGTTTTGTGTTAGGATGAAAGAGAGAAATGCAACATTTGCTTCGAGGTGAAGTTATATATATTATTAAGATGAGCGGTGATAAGCGAGGTTTAACAAAGAGTGCCTTTCGGATGCACAATTTAACGGGTAGTTGCAGTCCGTGTTGAGAATCGAACCAAAGCTATGTAAGACATGTTAATATTGAGCTCTTTTGTGGTAAAAGTGAACTTCGGAAACACACAAAAGACTTGAAACATCAAGCTAATGTAAAGCAATTGAAAAATAACCTACCTATCGCTGCATCTTTTCTGTGGCTAGAAACATGCAGTGTGTAGCAACAAGAATCGTGTTAAGGACTTTTCTTTCGAACATAACATTCCCTTCCACACCATAAAAGACAATATAATGTTTGTTAAAAGAAAGTGCACATAATATTTTGAAATTTTGTTTGTGATCCTATCATGCATAATTATAAATAATGCCTTTCATACTACGAGAATGAGTTCAACTATACGTCATGGCCCCTCTAAAGCGGGGCCGCGGTGGCTCAGTGGCAGATCATTCACCTCTGGTGCTTCGGGACCCTGGTTCGATCCCAGCTCGTACCAAGTGAACTTTGTGGTGGACAAACACCGTGTGCGTGGGTTTCCTGGGGGTTCTTCCGTTCCTCCCACTTTCTTCATTCCACAATTTCACTAATTTCTCATCATCACCCCTCTTCTTTAGCCTAACCGGCATAACCGTGGGACGTAAAACTCAAAGATTTCACTTCATTTTTTCCCTCGAAAGCGATATCTTTCAAAATTATTTATTGTTAGATATTGTAAATTTACGGTATCTATTTTAGTGGACGGGAAATTTTGCATCTAATCGGATAATTTCATGGCTTCTAACAGGAATTTGCAGTTACGAAATTTGCATCACTGTCTTTTGAAAGGATGCCTAGAAAAAATACTACTAGAAAATAACTGACAACACAAAATGGATTTGATAGCCAAATTCACGTCATCTTGGTGCGTCATCATTTTTCTTTAAATATTTGTATTTAGTATTAGATTAGAGTTTAGTGCCCCTTTCAGCATCAAGGCTATATGAGAGGTGAACTTACAAATTAACGTGGGTTCAGAACCACAGGAGTTCCCATCGGAAATCGAACCTAGGTCTCCCGCACCAAAGACACGTACGCTAATCATATGGACAAGGGTGTTCGATATTTAGTAATGTGTACACAAAGTTGTGAAATTGCGCTTGTATAATGGAATGCAATTCCTTCTACTGACATAAACCTTCACAATACTTAGCTGGACAAAGTATCTTTAGAAAGAAAATGTCACATCTTTATGTTTCAGATCCTGGTTCGACTGAAGGATGGAACAAATTGCAATGAGCGTTTTTGGATCCTACTTTGTGTAGTTGATTCATCATAAACTTGGTATTTGATACGGATATGAACTATTACACTTATTTGGTGTTTATTTCTAAATAATAAGTCCTAATACAATTTCATAAAGTTGTAATTCTTCTTTAGTTTGTATCACTTTACACAATGACAAATCCAAAAGGTGTGTTGTATCGGTGCAGTACCAGTTTTTCACGTTTTTCAAAATGTTCCAAAACCCAAGGAATAATCTTTAATTTCTGATATTTTAGTCGTCACAAATTACAATTTTATAATGTAGTCAATGTTTATAATTACTGGGCAGTTGGGCGTTTAAACTAATGACATCATAATAAAGTCAAAACCCTAATTTTGAGTTGAATTGGTTCTGATTTTAACGTCCCGTTCAGCAGCGAGGCTATGTGAGACGTGGACCTACTGATTAACGTGGAATCCGAACCTCATGAACTCCCACCGGGAATCAAGCCCAGGTTTCCCACGCCAAAGGCAAGTATGCTAACCGTTAGCCACGAAAGAGCTCCACCATAATTTTAGTGGGCGATAAGAAATATCTCGCCAATGCTTTTACAATAAATAAAATTTTATAAGTATTAAAGAATAGTGGTAAAAGATTTTATAATAGCTCTTTTATTTATGAGATATGAGTATTTTGAAAAAAAAAACTAAAGAATAGGTTGGCGGAACCACAAAAGACTCGTAAAATAAACTTTCTTATAAATACATACGCACCTTACTCACCTTTTATAATTGCTATGCTTACGTTCTCCATAAAAACATAAATTCTCTTTTAGTGATAATTTACACAAGATCATGAAGTGGGTTCAAATTTAATTAAAGGTAAAATACAATACAATAATCCACAAATAGTGCCTCAAGTGAGTTTAAAGATTTCTAAACACTAGTGCGAAACCGGACTCTGCCGTTGCAATCGATTTACAGGTCTTGAGACGAAAGTAAGAAGGGCCTTACGCACACAGTAAGTAAAAACAATTAATATGCCGGTAACTTTCCCCCAAATGGGTGTATCTTAAACCTAACCTCATCATAATTTTTCTAATTAAATTCTAGCCCGAAATTATGTATCATATTACCCTATTCCCATTTTGAAAACTTGACCTTAATTCAAAATGGCGGATTTCAAGATGGCTGCCATCAAGGTCATATCTACCATACGACTTCCCCCCAGGACTTATATGTATCCACATGGTTTTTCTTCACTTTTCTTCATTAACGCTCCGTTTACAAAGGGTAGTAAGGGACTTCTGTGGTAATCTCTAATAACCACATCACAACTCTTAAAAGTTATTTAAAAAAATAGAAAACATGCACCATGGCAAAAATTTGTCATCACAAGTAATGATGCATACATGCCTTCTATCAGCAAAAAAAGTTTCATTGAAATTGGAGCCGGACATTTGAGTGATGTCCCTTGTGGGATGTGATTGAACGTGACGTCAGAACACATCGCCCCCCTTCCCGGAATTTACGGGAATTAGGTGACCTGAGTGAGCACATGTGGTGCCAGCTCTCTGCAGCGACCTATCAAGGATCATTGCGTGTATGCCAAGACGTGTCGCTGTTTTTATCCATGCCAAAAGTCGACATACTGACAATTAGGTAGGTAGTCATGATGGTCTGGCTGATGTGTGCGTATATTTTAACTCGTACATTTTGTCTCGACTCGAATTCGAGTCGAGTCGAGACAGAGACTGTCGAGTGGAGACACGAGTCGAGACGAAAACATATTTTCGAGTCGAGACACGAGTCGAGACAACATTTTCTCGAGACGAGTCGAGACAGGCTTAAATCTCGACTCGACTCGACTCGAATGCATCCCTAGACGATAATGACCCCCACAAGGCCGATTTTGCTATATACAGTCCACCTTACCTTAGTCCATGCATTTATCCATCTCGGCACTAGTGTTTTCATCAATGTTGTTAGCAGCGGGCTTCATCTGTCATCATCAGCCCTGTGACGCCCCAGGGCAGAAGATAACCATTCATTTGTCTACACTAACAATATCCCTGTCTTTGTTGTGGCGTCAATCAGCACTTCACCTCATCTCTCATTTCACAACCATAGCCCGGCCTCCTAAATGCAATAGGGAATAATAAATGACCCTACGTATACTGATGCCTTCCTTATGGCAACTGATGCCTCCAAAGCCATTTTGAAGAAAGAAAAAAATTATGACCACAAAAGAATAAAATAAATTAATGCTCCTCAATCTCTCAATGCCCAACTATCAATAAAAGTAAAACCCTATACCTAGTTTTCCTCCTACCGAAGAAAGAGCGTAACCCTTTGATCGGGTTAACCTTAAAAAAATATATGTGTCATACTTAACCAAGAAGCCTAGCCTCTCTTGTGTTTCTTACGGTGTCAGCGAGGACCAAGTATTGCAACACGTACTTGCGAGCATAACACAATTAGAACACTTAGAGGATTGACGAAATATTTCACTTTCGGAGGGCGCTTGCTTTTTGAATCTCATCTATCATCCTTCTTTTCGTTTGCATCTTCATTTGGGCTTCGGCCCCAGGCTCCCTACCTGTTATGGCGGATCTTAGCAATGCTTCCGGCTCATCGCATCTCGGTCAACAAACTCCAGGTAATACAGAGCCAAACGGTCGGCAGAAGACTGAACCCCGGATATTTACCGGAACGCTTCGGTCAGGACTTCCCACCACTGTTTCTGCTATTTACGCTGACTGCATCACTAAAGGGCAACGCATTCGCTCTCGGTCTTTCTCGGATTGTGAGCAATCCATAGATCCGAAGAAACAGCGAGTTACATCTATTATTGATACAAGTATGAGCAATACCATGGATTGGGCATCATCTAATTCAGTCGATAACTCCAACATACATCACCAACCAGAACCTATATATAACTTCCTGCTGACAGATTATGATCAAAAGTATAACACCGTAAGAGCAGTTTTTCAGCAGTTGATTAAATATGTGCCTCGTCCTGAGATATGCAAAATCGTCAAAACTCGCAGAGGCATTATACTAAAGTCTACCAACTCAAATTTTGTATCGCATGTGCGAAACAAGGCCACTTTTGAGATCTTTCTAGCAAAGGCTAAACTATCCGCACTAACTCCAAGTGCACATAGAACTCCTCCTCCTCCTAGGCGATTGCCAATGCTATCCGTTGTTATTATCGGGTCCGAGGAGTTGAACCCGATCTCACCGATGAGGAAATCTATGAGGAATTACATCAGGAAGGATTTCCTGTAAAGTGATGTATCCGGATAAAGATCGCTAATGGTGCAACATATCTTGTACGGGTTCTCACCGATCAGCCACAGTTGATAGACCAGCTTTTGTCCACTGGAGCTTACATTTATCGAAGACGTTAAAAAGTCGAACCTTCTCGCACACTTCCTCCTCTTCCGTTAAGATGCGAGCGATGTAAACTGTAGAATGCACATCCCACATCCGAGTGTACTAACGATATTAAGTGTGGCTATTGTTCATTACAACATGCTACGAAGGATTGCCCCAATCAAAAGGTGCCACCACAGTGTAGTGCGTGTCCTGAAAAACATCCAACATACAGTTACAGATGTAAAGCTAAACCACAACCGGAACCTTCTAAACCAGAACATGTTGCACCCATAAGGTCTGCTGACCGTCCCACTCCACCTGCAAACTCTTTAATTCATCCTGTTACTGTTGAAGATCTGCTCCGATTCCTCACGATTAGTCTACAGAACATTCATCCGTTTCTTCGAACTCACATTCTCAACCAAATCATCCATGCAGCAAAAATTCTGTTTAACCTTCAGCTCGATGCAACCTATTCTGGACCAACAGTTCATTCTCAAATCCAACCTATCGAAGTTTACGTTTAATATGGCAGCTTCCATTTGCAATATTGTTTTGTGTTTTCGTAATGGCGTATAGCTTCTTATTTATGAACATACGCTCACTATTGACCCATCAAGTACTATTCACGCAGTTATTACAGGAAGAACACATCAGCCTTCGCACTCAACGAAACTTATCTTTCTCCTTATCTGCAGTGTTACATACCAAAATATAACTTACTACGTCATGATGCTCCGTCCGGACCACGTCTGTATGGCGGTACAGCTATCGACATTAGCACTCGTCTACCATATCGCACTGTTACCATGCCTCAAACTTTCAATCTGCCTGAATACAATATAACGACTCTCTACCTTCGTAGTCGCACAGTCACATTTGCCACAATCTATGTTCGGCCAGGAAAGATTCTCAACTATGATTTCTTTCGTTTCATTGATACACAATCCCGGCATTATATTATCATGGGAGACTTGAATTTCCATAGTAGAACACAGCGCGACAAACAGTAATTTCTTGATTTTATACAAACTTCCACTACAGGAGAATTTCACACCTTGCCACAACCTACGGATCAGCTAGCAACACAACGCCTGACGTAGTAATAACCTCGTCTTCTCTTTCTCCTCTTATTAACATTACTGTACTAGATTCCATCGGCAGCGATCATGTTCCTGTTAAACTAGAACTGCAATGTACAGTGAAGTCTTCAAATCACTTACCAGCTAGAAAAAAATTTCTATATCATAAAGCTAATTGGGATCAATACCGATCCACAATCGAGCTTATCGTGAATATAGAACCAGCGGCAACTTGGAGGCACTGCGCTTACACCGCCAATATCTCCGAATAACACACAACTACATTGTAGCATACAAGATAAGACAGTGGATTTTAACGTGTAATACTCTTACTTCAGAAACTCATCCCAGCAAATATTGGCGTAAATTCAATTAACCTACTGGCAAAACGTCTCGTACACCCTATCCTCTTATTCACAAACATCAAGCTCTTAATAATGAAATTGACAAGGCTAATATTTTTGCTACATTTTTCCAACAAGTCTTCAGTCCTCTTTCTGGACGGCACACACCGCACCGCCTTCAAACTTCGATCAACCGTCATGCCGATCGACCGCTCCTCATCTACAGCCTTCTGACCACCATACCCTGGAACCTAATAATCCACTTACTCAGGCTATAGACCCAGATGACATCAGGACTATTTTAGCAACCAAACACAGCACGGCACCTGGATTCGACTCCATTACATATGCTCTCATCAAACAAGCACCTCCTTCTTTCATTTTGCTTCTAAGCCATATGTATAATTTATCCTGCGCACGGGCTTCTTTCCGCTCGATTCGAAGTATTCTAAAGTTCTTTTATTTCCTAAGCCTAAAAAACCAAAATCCGACGTACAGTCGTACCGCCCGACCCATTTAACAAGTTGTCTCTGCAAATTATTAGAACGTACACTCGTTCGTCGGCTCCACGACCACCTCCTCATGCACAATCCTCTGCCGATCCATCAAGCTGGGTTCCGATAGCGCTTCAGTACACTCGATCAGCTCTTAAGACTCGCCACTGCTATTTATAACCAATACAACAAGGGATTTCCTTCTTGTTTAGTTACGTTTGATTTGGAAAAGGCATTTGATAAGGTCTGGCATCCTGGCTTGATATACAAATTACACAACTATATGCTGCCCATATCTTACATGCGATTAATCAATACTTTCTTAACAGGACGTCTTGCATATATTTCTATTAACAACGCTTTATCACACCCCATATTCTTACATTCTGGCGTACCTCAAGGTTCTTCTCTGTATCCTTTGTTATATTTACTGTACGTTGCTGATCTCAGAGTGATTCCTCACGTTCAAGTCTACCAATTCGCCGATGACACAGCATTTCTCACGACAGCTCACACTATCCAGCGTATTAATAGACTCATGCAGCCAGCTATCGACACATTTGTCCGTTGGTGTCAGGTCTGGAGACTCAGTATTAACTCAGCAAAAACACAATCTGTAGTCTTTCTACCACCACGTAGACGATCCAGAGTGTTTCGCAATCCGAATTTATTAAATATTCACGTGGACAACACGCCAGTTCCTTACACATCATCCCTTACTTACCTTGGAGTGATATTTGACTCAAAGCTTACGTGGACTCCGCATCTTAAGAAAATTGTTACTCAAGCTAAGAACATACTAAATCTACTTAAACGATTAGTTGGCACCAGCTGGGGATTACGACCACCTACTGTCCTCCACACTTACAAAGCATTTATGAGGACTACTTTAACCTATGACCATACAGCTTGTGCCGCAGCTCCCGACAAATTTTATAAACAATTGTCTATAATGGAGAGGCATGCTTTTAGATTGGCCTGTCGAATTCAGTTACCAAGCTCAACCAGACTTCTCTACGATCTCATAGACTTTCCACCACTGCTCACCCAGCTAGAACAGCTTCGCATTCGTTACATCACGAAACACTTTGATTTACGACACCCCATGCTTCAGGATATACTACGATATGACCGAGACAATGATGCACCGCCACGATACGTCGACACTCCGCTCCAACACTATCTTACACTGTATCACTTGCCAATGGATCCTGCCAATCGAGACCCAGAAGTATTTGTTATCTGTCATCTTCCATCTATCCATCATATGCACAGTAATAACCAACTAACATTGGCCTCCCCTGTCTACATCAGTTTCTGAATAGCCTCAGGAACAGAAGATAACAGGATCCGTTCACTAACAGAACCTAGTGTTGTGGTGTCCAGTATAATTCATCCTCATTTTCATCATCATTTCTAAATATTATTTCTTTGAATTGTAATTCCTGTTCCTGTTTTTCTTATTTTTATTATATTCACGCACTTAGCCTTCATGCACTGACAGTTTATTTTCTTATTTCATATTTTCAATAGCCTCCATGCACATATTACCTTTGTTATTATTATTATTATTATTATTATTATTATTATTATTAGGTTTTTGTGTCACCTGTTTCAACTTATCTCTATTGTATATATGTTAACTACTTAAAATAATGAATGAATAAAGGAAAACCCCTTAGACCAACCACAATTTTTGTAGCCTCTACATTCCTAATACAACACTGCCCCGAAGAAAGGGCGCAACCCTTTAACCGGGTAGAGGACAAAAAAAAAGAATATGTGTCTGCCTTATGGCATCTCAACCCGTGAGTGGCCAACACTCTGGTTTACCACCAGTTGTACAGCAACCCTCCTACTATTCTGGGACATCGGTAAGACGGAGATGTCATTCATTGGAACGGATTTCTGCCAGCCAGAGTTCTTCAGCTCGCTCCCGTTCCCCAGTGGCATCAACAAAACTTCCGCTTGCTAAAAGACAGCATAAGATAAGTAACGCTAGTTCCGAATCTTCAATGAATATTGACATTCACGACAGTAACCAATTTCCTAAATCTGCCGCCACCAGGTCGACCAGCTCTTTACTCTTATTTACTTCAAAACTTTGATCCGAAATTCCTTAATACGAAACTTCTTTTTGTTCAGATCACTAAGTACATGCCTTGTGCCAATATCAATCAGATTATAAAGACCAGGAACGGGATGATAATCAAAACCACCGGATCCGGAATTTCTCCGTACAATCCGGAACAAATTCAGTTTCGAAATTTTCGGAGTAAAATCTACCAAGACAAAGCTGAGTGACCAACGCACCAAACAGCCACCACCATCGAAAAAATCACCCACTCTATCTGTTGTTATTCGTGGTGTAGATCCGAGTTATACTGATGATGAAGTCCTTGAAGAACTCAAGTTAGAAGGCTACACTATCAGCAAATGTATCTGGATCAAAGGCGACCATGTTCCAACATACATCGTGCGCGTCCTTACTAATTCACCGCAGACTATGATGACTTGCTTACCCGCTGTGCCTATATCTACAAACAGCGGCATCGTGTAGAAACGTCTCGCACCTCTTTCCCATTACCTCTTCGCTGTGAGCGCTGTCAGGTTTATGGTCAGCACTCTACTTCTCAGTGCAAAAACCCATTTAAGTGTGGCTACTGTTCAGGCCAACACCCTACACGCAGTTGTACAAATTTAAAATCACCTCCGACGTGTTCCACATGTTAAGAAAATTCACATCCGACATATAGTTACAAATGCCGATCCAAACCAGCTACTGAGCCATTAAAACCAGAAACAGTAGTGCCACTACGCATACCTGAACAAATCCAACCACCTACAAATCCAGCACTTAAACAGCCTGTAACTGTTCATCAGCTCTTAACATTTCTCACTCTCTCTTTACAAAATATTTATCCGTTCTTAAGTAACCACATCGCTCAAATTCAGTATGCAGCCAAGGCAATTTTCCACGCCAACATCTGTCCTAAATATTCTGGTAATAATATCTATTATCATTCAAATGTATTGGAACCCGAAGTTTGAAAGCCATCTTATCTTTCTTCATTGCACTATGGCGCTCTCTTTCTTGTTTTTGAACATACGTTCTCTACCACAACACAAGTACAATATGCTGCCCGCTGCATATTCAACGTTACCTTCAATGCCACCTACACAAGCCAACGAGTTCATTTTTACACCACCCGCTTGTAAACATCTGTTTAAGATTATGAATTTCTTTATGGATATAGTTATTATCTTTCTCAATATCAGTTCCCTCAATCAACATAAATCTCTCTTCGAACAACTTCTTCTCGAAGAACATGCATCAGCGTTTCTACTAAACGAAACGCATCTCACACCTCGTATGTCTTGTAAGTTCTCAGGACACCAGATCTTTCGAGCCGACAATCAAACACCAGCCCTCCGTGCCGACGGCGGCGTACTCATTGGATTTGCTCCTCAGCTACCTTACCGTACTTTCCAAGCTACTATTTCCAACCTTCCAGAATATCTTATCACAACCGTCTATTTTAAAGCTTTATACATCACCTTGGCGACCATCTACGTTCTCCCCGGCCATGCAATACCATACTCCTTTCTTCAATTTATCACAAACAATTTTCGCTACTTCAATATCATGGCAGATATTAACATTCATAGTAGACCCACTTCCCAAAAGGCTCAATTCCAGGACTTCGTTACAACACGCATACCTTGCATTCTGCATAAACTTCCAAAATCAACCCGGCCTCTCTCAGATACCACACCGGATGTTGTCATCACCTCAACTACCCTTGCCGGCAAGTGCCATTTCGAAGTCTTAGATCCTCTTGGCAGCGACCACCTTCCAGTCAAGTTAACTATCAAACGTCCATTTCGCCACCACTGTTCTGTAAACATTCCACCTAGGGAAGTCCCTAGATTTGACAAAGCTAATTGGGATAACTACAGACTTCATCTCACTACTAAGCTTGAAGATCTCGAGCCACCAAATACTGAGGATGAACTATACTCGGCACTGGATGCTATCACCTCTTCTATCCGTACAGCATCTACCGAGAATATACCTACCTCGCAAGTACACCCATGGCGTCCTCGATTACCACCTCAATACCTTCCCATGATCAGACGTTCTCGACAACTTTAGCGAGATTACGTACGTAAAAAGAACGAAGAGGCTCTACGCCATCACCGACAACTCCAACGTACGGTTCGTAACTACGTTATAGCCTATAAGCTTCGAAACTGGGTCAAAACGTGCAACTGGACGCAACTTCACTTTTTGCCAAATACTGGAAGAGATTTAATGCATTGACTGGCAAACTAACTCGAACACCTTATCCTCTCATTGACGGTGATCATCCACTCACTTCAGATAGTGCCAAAACTGATGCCTTTCCGAATCACCTCCAACCATCTTCACGCCATTTCCTCCTGACAGATCTGAACTACGCTATCCTGCATATACGTTTAATGTTGATTCTCCTCATCTTCAACCCAGTAAAGAGCATACCTTTCCAGCTCATCACGAACTTACCACACCTATCACAGTTCCAGAAATTCGTGAAGTCACAGCTCGCAAACGTAACACTGCTCCAGGCATGGACCTTATCACCTTCCGTCACATTAAAGAGAATCCTTTCTGTTTACTGCTCCTGTTAGGCCGTGTTTACACTTTCATTTTACGTACCGGTATCATTGCCGTCAATTGGAAAACCTCCAAGACTAATGTTTCTAAAACCTAACAAGCCAGCTACCTCAGTGTCATCTTACTGTCCAATCCAATTAACCACTGTTTTCTGTAAAATTCTCGAACGCATTCTTGTTAACAAACTTCATCTACATCTTTCTCGCCATCGCATCATTCCACTCCACCAAGCAGGTTTCCGTCCTCGCATTGGTGTTCATGACCAGCTCTCATGCCTCATCAACTTGATTACAAATCACTTTAACCACTCACAGCCATCATGTTTACTTCTATTCGACTTTGAGAAAGATTTCGATAAGGTATGGCATCTTGCGCTTTTCTTTAAGCTTCTATCCTGTAAACTACCAATGTGCTACATCCGATTCATTTTCAACTTTCTATCATGTCGCATTACATACATATCTGTAAACAACTCCTTATCACACCCTGTCTTTATTCATTCCGGCGTTCCACAGGGCTCAGCATTATCACCTCTTCTGTATTTGCTCTTCGTTGCCGATTTTCCTCCACTTCCTCAAAATTTACATCTCTTCCAGTTTGCAGACAACACAGCATTTCTTGCTCTCGGTAAAACGATCCACCAATTGAACACAGCACTCCAATCTGCCATCGATATCTTTGTTAGTTGGTGCTCGAAATGGCGATTACGCCTAAATTCTGAGAAGACTCAAGCAATAGTTTTTCTTTACCCTAAGAGACGGTCCCGCGTCCATAGAAACCCAACACGCCTGAACCTTACTGTTCTTGATACTCCCATCAAACCTACCAAACACGTTAAGTACCTGGGTGTTACATTCGATACTCACCTCACATGGCGTCCTCACTTAGCTCAGATTATCACTAAAGCCTACAATAAACTAAATCTTCTTCGCAGACTCACTGGCACCAGTTGGGGCCTACAAGCAGATACAATTCTCACAACATATAAGGTGTTCCTACGACCCGTCCTCACCTAAGGGTTCACAGCTTGGGTCGCTGCACATTCAACCTTTTACAACAAGCTCAAGATCCTAGGACGACACGCCCTGCGTATTGCATATCGTATCAAGCTACCCAGCCCCACACAAGATCTGTATGATCGCATCTCCTTTCCTACATTACCAATAGACTTCGACCATCAAAACTTCGACTTTCCTACATTACCAACAGACTGGCTCAGAAGCATCCCCTTTTCATTGATATTCTATACAGTGATATCGACTACGCTCCCCAACATCCTGTTCGCCACCCGCCACTCTCCCTCCTCTTTACTTTATACCGTTATTCACTCCCACAAAATCATCCAGATCAAGACATCGCAGCTGCCTTTGCCACTCGTTCAGATTCGCACTAAATCTTCTCATCACACGCACAGTAATTCATCTCTTCTAACAGAGCTCATTGTCTCTCATCATGAACCTGAGCAGCCCAGGATCGGAAGATAACATGCATTCGTCTAACTAACCCTTCCCTTTACTGTGTTTTGGCGTTCAGTGCACCTCACCCTCATCTCCATCTCATCACCCATCCTAATGATTATGGCTAAAGGCCATAATGTCTGCTATGGCACTTCAATACTATATAATTTATGATCAATAAAGTTAATAGAAATTATTAACTCACTTAGACCATCCCTGCTGCCTCCTTTCCATATTAATATTCCTTCTCTTCCCGAGAAAAGGGCGTCACACTTGTAAGGGGCTAGCATGCCCTCAGCATGCTAGCATTGTGTAAAAAAAATATGAGTATACCTTACCAAGAAACCTAGCCTCTCTTGTGTCTGTTATTGTGTCCGCGAGGACCAGGTATTGCAAAACGTACCTGTGAGCATAACACAAGTACTACACTTAGGGGATTGACGAAGGTTAGCGCTTTCGAAGGGTTCCTTGATTTTTGAACTTCATCTAATCATCTTTTCATCTTCGTTTGGGCTTCGGCCCTAGTACTCTTCATCCTTATGGCGGACTCAGGCAATGCTCCCGGACAGTCGAATCTGGTTCAAACATATCCATTAAATATCGGGCCACATGGTCGGCAAAAAACGCAACCGCGTATTGTTACCGGCACCGCACGACTAGTACAAGCTACCACCGGTGTTCTAACTACTTATGCAACCTGTGTAACTAACGGACAAAGAATTCGCTCGAGATCTCTTTCTGATGGTGAGCAAACATTGGATCCAAAGAAACAACGTCTTACCCGAATCGCAGATCCTATTATCCTAATACGAGCACTAATATGGATTGGACATCTACGTCTGCTGAAAATCAAATCTTGCTTCACCAAGAAACCATTTATAACTTCTTGTTAACTGATTCTGATCCAAAATATGACACAGTGCACGCTGTCTTTCAGTAACTTGTAAAGTACGTTCCTCGTCCAGAAATACGAGAAATCATCAAGACACGTCGGGGTATAATCCTGACATCGACCAATCCAAACTTCGCCACTCACGTCCGCAAGAAGGCTACTTTCGAAATTTTTGGGTCGATAGCAAAAATATCTACTTTAAGCTTGAGCGGACGAAAAACACCACCATCACCACGGCGTCCTCCAATGTTATCAGTTGTCATTCGTGGCGTAGAACCCGACTTCACCGATGAGGAAATCTACTCTGAATTACATGAAGAAGGACTACCTGTCAAGAGGTGTATACGTATCAAGAACAACCTGGGTCCAACATACTTAGTTCGCATTCTTATTGATCAACAACAGTTGATCGACCAACTTCTTCACGGTGCATATATATACCGGCGTCGTTACAAAGTGGAACCATCTCGCACACCAGCACCTCTGCCGGTTAGATGCGAGAAATGCCAACGTTACAATTCCATCCGACATCTGAGTGTCCGAATACCATCAAATGTGGCTATTATTCACTGGAACATCCGACAAAAAGCTGCCCTAATCTTAAGGAACCACCACATTGTGACCAATGTTCTGAAAGACATCCTATTTATAGCTACAAGTGCAAAGCCAAGCCTAAACCCGATCCAGCTAAGCCAGAAATTGTTGTACCGATACGTTCTGTTGACACTCCAACCCCGCCAGCAAATTCGCTACGCCACCCAATAACTGTTGAAGATCTATTATGCTTTCTTACAATTTCTTTACAAAATATTCATCCTTTTGATCGCAACCACATCCTGAATCAGATCATGTATGCAGCCAAATTACTGTTTAACTTACAACTTCATGTTACCTATTCCGGACCAACAGTTCACTTTCAAATTCAACCAATCGAAGTCGATGTTTAATATGGGTGCTGCTACATACACTTGTATACTACGTATCATTATGGCTTATAATTTACTTTTTCTCAACATTAGGTCAGTCTTAACCCATCACGTGCTCTTCACACAACTTCTCCAAGAAGAAAACATAGCAGCCTTTGCACTTAACGAAACTTATCTCGCACCACATCTATCCTGTTATTTTCCGAAATATCATCTTCTCCGACATGATGCTCCATCTGGTCCAAGAGTCTACGGAGGTACAGCTATAGGTGTTAGCCAACGACTTCCTTATCGAGCAGTTACTGTTCCACTCCAGCTCAGACACCTTCTTCCTGAGCATAATGTCACGACTATTTATTTTCGAGGCCGTACTGTCACCTTCGCCACCATATATTTTCGTCCAGGCAAGACAATCCACTATGACTTCTTTCGATATATCCATTCGACCTTTAGGCATTACATTATCATGGCGGATCTAAACATTCATAGCCGGTCACAGCGAGATAAAACTAATTTTCTTCAGTTTCTTCACACTCAAACAGTCGCCGAGTTCCATGTTTTACCGAAGCCTACACGCCCCGTCAGCAATACTACTCCTGATGTTGTCGTCACATCAACATCTCTCTCGCAGTGTATACATATCAATGTGCTCCATTCTATAGGTAGTGATCATGTACCTATCAAACTTGCACTTCACTGCTCTCCTCGCTCTCAACCTAAGGTACCTCCTCAGAAACTTTCTGTTACAAACGAGCTAATTGGGAGGAATATCGCTCTGATTTGGACAATGCTATTAATACACTACTCATGCCTAGTACACAATGTCATCTTGATTACACAATCACCGCTCTTATTGAATCTATTCAAGATGCAGCACTCCGTTCCATTCCAACAGCAGAAGTACAATTACATAAACCAAAATTGCCTCCGCACTATTTACCTTTCATATCCGCTTCTCGTGGAGCACATCGTGAGTACCTCGCTACGGGTAATCTTGAAGCGCTTCGACTTCATCGCCAATACCTTAGAATTACGCACAATTATATTGTTGCCTATAAGAAACGCCATTGGATTCAAACTTGCAACACACTTGCAAGTGAATCACACCCCAGTAAATATTGGCGCAAATTCCATCAACTCACCGGGACAGTATCCCACACACCATATCCCATTGTTCACAATAATCAGGCAGTGGTCACTGATATGGATAAAGCGAATACCTTTGCTTAGTTTTTTCAAGATATTTTTACACCTCTCCCTGGTTGGCATACACTGCAGCGCCTACAAAATTCAATAAACCGACGTACAGATCCAACATCTGCTTCTCTGCGCCCATCTATCAGCCACTCTTTAGAACCCAATAATCAACTTACCACTCCGATCCAACCAGATATATTCGCCAAACATTGCTCCGTAAACGAAACACTGCACCAGTCTTTGATTCTATTACCTATGTTCTGATCAGGCAAGTATCACCTGCTTTTCTACTTTTTCTTAGCGCCATATATACTTTCATCCTGCGAACTGGATTTTTTCCAATCGACTGGAAATACTCAAAAGTTCTTCTATTTCCCAAACCTAACAAACCTCCAACTGACGTACAGTCCTATCGCCCTATTCATCGCACCAGTTGCCTTTGCAAAATATTAGCTCGCATTCTAGTCTGCCGCATGCGCGCTGATCTTACAACTCCTAATCTACTTCCTATTCATCAAGCCGGTTTTCGACCTCATTCTAGTACGACGGATCAGTTATTACGACTATCTATGACTGTTTATGATCAATACTACACAGGTTTTTCTTCTTGTCTGATAGCCTTTGATCTAGAAAAAGCTTTCGACAAAGTTTGGCACCCTGGTTTATTATACAAACTCCATAACTATTTTCTACCATCCTCGTATATCAGATTCATCCATTCTTTCTCACTAGGGCGACTAGCAAATATCTCTATTAACGGAACACTTTCTCATCCGATCTTCATCCAATCTGGCGTTCCTCAAGGCTCGTCACTATCTCCTTTATTATACCTATTGTATATTGCCGACCTTGTTGTTCCAAACAACATCAACATATTTCTGTTTGCTGACGACACCGCCTTTTTCACGCCAGCCCGCACAGTGCATTCCATCAGTAAAACTATACAAACGGCAATTGATGCATTCTTTGACTGGTGTAATGTATGGCGATTAAATATTAATTCTACCAAAACTCAGGCTATTGTTTTTCTGCCACGTAGACGCCGTTCACGTATATACAGGAATCCAAGTCGATTAAACCTCCAAGTAGATCATACACCTGTCGTGGCGTCAAATACTCTTACTTATCTTGGTGTCATATTTGACTCCAAACTTACTTGGACCCCACACCTCACCAAGATCATACGCCAAGCGCAAAATCGGCTCAACCTCCTCAAGCGCCTAGTTGGTACAACCTGGGGATTAAAACCGTGAACAGTACTTCATACATATAAAGCATTTATGCGCAGTACATTTACATATGGTCACACTGCCTGGACATCTGCACCGCCAAAATTCTATCAGAAGTTGACTATCCTAGAGCGCCATGCTCTACGCCTAGCACATCGCATCAGCTTACCGAATCCGACACGGATACTTTACGAGCTGATTGACTTTCCACCTTTATTGCACCATCTCGAACAGCTTCGTACTCGGTACGTTTGCAAGCGAATTGACTAGCAGCATCCCATGTTACTTGATATCCTACGGTACGATCGGGATCACGACACACCCTCAACATTCGTTGATACTTCCCTACAGCACTTCATGACTCTTTATCATTTGCAAGTGGATGATGCTGTAGTTGATCCCGAAATCTTTCACATCTGCGAACCATGTGAGCTTTCATCATTCATATATCCATCATACGCTTCGTAACTACCTAACATGTTCTTTCTCTATCTTCATCAGTTCCTGAATCGCCCCAGGAACAGAAGATAACTTGCATTCGTCAGTACTAACAAATACCTTGTGATGTGGCGTTCAGAGCACTGCATTTCATCTTCATCTCCTTCTCTCCATACTGCCTCCTGTACTATATTCATTCCAGTTTTGCATTGGTCTTACCTCAGCACTACATGGTAATAAATGTATTATTTCTTACAATATTGTTGTCTCATGCTTATATCATGATTGTACTTCATTAGATGTTTTTGTCACCCTTCAATCACCTCTCTGTGTGTATATGTATTTAATAAATAAATAAATCTTATATACTTGTGCACCTCTTAGAGCAACCACATTAAACAGCAAACTACCTTTTCTATAAAGCACCTACCCGAAGAAAGGGCAAAACCCTTTAGCGGGACGACGGACAAAAAAAAATATGTGTCACTTCGAACCTAACTCCTCTTGTAGTTAGTTACTGTACTAAGCAGTGATCAAGTATTGAAAGCGTACTTGTGAGAACGGTACAGATACGCTACTTAGGAGTCTAACAGAAGATCCTCATCTTCTGGAGGGTTTTTCTAAATTTTTTTATAGGTCATTGTTTATAGTCATACTCTGACCAACGTTTCTGTCTTTTGTAGCACGTATTCGAACGGGGTGCTCTACGCCTATATACTATCTACTGCTGAGTATTTCTTGTTTCCATTGCCTTGATCCCTTTGGATCATGCATCGGTTACCGGGGATAGTTGTGCCTCCCACCAGTAACCCCTCGGAAGAAACAGGAAGGGATCCTCGCAGGAACCGGCGCGGTCGACCATTATCAGAAAGTAGTGCCGAATCTGTAGACAAACGCTCTCGATCCCGTTCACCTGCTTACATACAAAAACCACCTGTACAAGCAGAACCAATGCAATGCACTACAGATATGTCGCCGCCATCAACATCTACTTCTGGAATCCAACCAAACTTTGTTGCATCTCTGACACGACCGAAGATGCATTCCTTTTTGCTTATCGATTACGACAGCAAGTATAGCAATAGCCGTCATATATTTAATCAAGTAATGAAATACCTTCCTCGCGCCAGAGTCAAAGACATTGTGTTTACCAGGAATGGCATTATTATTAAATCTGATGATGAAAGCTTCGGTATCACGCTTCGTAACAAAGCCAGCTACGAAATACTTGGAAAAAATGCTAAGCTTACCAATCTCAGTACTAAGATCAAACAAAAACCACCACCCTCTCGTTCACCGATGATGTCTTGTCATTCGAGGCGTTCTGCCAGAAATAACTGACGAAGAAGTCTTAGAGGAGCTTAAAGCCGAGGGCATAGAGGTAGCAAAATGTCTTCGGATCAAAAATAACAATGATCCAACATATATGGTTCGTGTTTTGACCATGTCTCAAATATCAATCGATACTTTGTTGCAAGATGGTGCTTACATCTTTAAAAAACGACATCGTGTTGAGCCATCTCGTACCAGTACACCTCTTCCAGTTAGATGTGAGAAATGTCAAATCTACAATCAACATGTTACTTCCAAGTGTTCAAATGTCCCCAAATGTGGATACTGTGCAGGACAACATGAAACAAAGGATTGCTCAAATACAGGGAAGCCACCACATTGTTCAACATGTTCAAGTAATGCACATCCTACTTACAGTTATAAATGCAAATCTAAGCCAGCAGCCAAACCAGATCACCCGGAAATGACTGTTCCGCTCCGTACAACAGACGCTTCTGTTCCTTTTTTCCAATCTATTGCTTCTCCTCTCACCGTTGAGAATTTCCTGCGGTATATTACTCTTATATTGCAAAATATCTTTCCATTTCAACGACAGCTAATTCTTGACCATGTTATTGCGGCGGCCGTAGTTATATTTCAAGTTAATCTCTATGCTACCTATTCTGGTCTCTATGTTCATCTATGTTCATTTCCATATTGTACCACGTGATACCGCAGTTTAAACCCAAAGCTTCCTGCCTCAGTATGGCTCTTACTATTCTTTTTATTAATATTCGGTTGTTATCTCAACACCGAATACTATTTGAGCAGCTACTCTTAGAACAACATGTGGATATATTTGCTTTGAATGAGACAGCCCTTAAGCCCACAACATCTATACGCCTTCCTAGGTATCAGTTGCTAAGACATGATTACGCAGATACTATCGCTCGAGCACAAGGCGGCGCTGCTATTGGAATCTACCATAAACTAACCTACAGAGCTCATTCTATTCCATCACTTGTCCTCTTGCCTGAACATTTGGTGACAACCATATATCTACCAAATATGGCTCTAACCTTAGCTACAATCTATGTCCGACCAGGGCATCATATTTCGCTCGATTTCTTCCAGTACCTATTCTCGCACTATCGTCAATTATTTAATACTAGCGGATATCAATATTCACAGTCGATCCACCAGGGAGAAAACTCAGTTTTCTGATTATATTTCCCTAAGTCTGCATGGCCATATATATCAACTACCCAAACACAACAGGCCGAGTAGTCAGACTCCTCCTGACGTTAACATTAGTACAGCTTCAATAGTTGCTAAAACTTCTATCACGGTTCTTGACTGTATCGGCAGCGATCATCTACCAGTAAAAGCGGTAATTAACCATGCACGACCACCATCGTCTCCACAATTACCAAGAACAATTTTCTTATATGATAAGGCTAACTGCGTACAATGTCGGACTGATATCAACCAATAGGTCAGTTACAACCACCAACCTCTGAAGCTGATCTGAACAATGTCGTTCATAGCATTACAACTGCTCTTAACGACAGTGCGGAAAAGAATATCCCTACGTACCATGGAAAAACATATCAGCCAATATTACCACCGCAATATCTTACACTTGTACGAAAATCCAGGCAGTATTTTCGTGAATATGAGAAAACACGAAACCCAGAATATTTAGCCCAAGCACGTCGATGGCAACGCATAGTTCACAATTATATACTTGCCCATAAAAGACTTACGTGGACTAAAACATGCAACAAGTTGAATGCCGAAACACACCCCACAAGATACTGGAAACAGCTTCACCTGTTAACTGGGCAGAAAGTCAGTACTTCATACCCTCTTGTCCAGGACGATCAGCCTTTGCACACTGATCAGGCGAAAGCAGATGCTTTCGCATCTCACTTACAAACAGTCTTTACGCCGCCTCTATCTACACATCGTTTAAGTCCCCGCATATCTGAACCAGCAATCAACCAACTGCTCCAAACATCAATCACCCATGAGTTAGATACAACACATCCTTTAAATCACGAAATTACCTCAGATGAAATAAGAGGTGCTTTAAAGCGGAAACGTAATACAGCACCTCGTTTTGATCATATATCTTATCGAATCCTCAAAGAGTGCTCACTACAGATTTTTCTCTTCCTGGCAACGATTTATACGTTTATTTTAAGAACTGGATATTATCCACACGACTGGAAGATGTCTAAAGTTTGCATGTACTTAAAACTAAACAAACCACCTCACTCCGTGAAGTCATATCGGCCTATACAACTGACATCTACTTTGGGAAAATTATTTGAGAAAATACTGGTGCATCGTCTCCATCCATATCTCAATGATCATCACCTTTTACCTTCTCATCAGACAGGATTTCGTCCATATTACAGTCTCAATGATCAATTACTCCGTCTTACCACTATTATCACAAATCATTATAACAAAGCACTACCGTCCTACCTCATACTTTTGGACCTTGAGAAAGCATTTGATCGTATATGGCGTTATGGGTTATTCTATAAATTGCTGAAACTCGGTGTTCCTCTAAATTATCTTCGAGTTATCTACTCTTTTATATTAAACCATATTGCCTATGCTAATATCAACGGCTCTCTATCACATCCGATTTTCCCCTATACGGGAGTGCCACAAGAGTCAAGTTTATCACCTCTTCTGTATATCTTATATGCCTCCGATCTACCATATCCGGCACCTCATACATATCTCTTCCAATATGTGGATGACACTGCATTTTTTACACTCGGTAAAACAATTCAGCAGATTAACGTCAATTTGCAGACTACGATTACGGACTTTCTTCGCTGGTGCAATAAGTGGAGACTTACTGTTAACGAAGAAAATACACAAACTTTAGTTATTTTACCGCCCAATTGTCGTAGTAAAGTCCATCGTAATCCGAATTTGCTTGAGATACGGGTTGGAGATCATCTCCTCCGACCAACTAAAACTGTTACTTATTTAGGTGTAATTTTCGATGATAAATTGAGATGGTCAGCGCAACTACAGAAACTTGTTACAAAAGGCAAAAATAGACTTCAACTTCTTCGTCATCTTGTAGGTCAAACCTGGGGTTTAATTTCAACATTGCTACTGAACACTTATAAAGCATTTATGCGGAGTATTCTCACTTTTGGTCATGTCGCCTGGTGTTCAGCCCCTCAAAAGTTTTATAACAGATTAGAGATACTCGAGCGTCATGCCTTTCGGCTAGCATTTCGTATCAGACTACCTTATCATAATCAAGATCTTTACGACAAGATAAACTTTCTGCCGCTTGTACAACACATTCCACACTTACGTAGAAAATATACAGATAAATGTCTTCATGACTACAAGGATATTTTTCTAGACACCATATTTATAGATTTGGAGCAAGAATCGCAGTTCAGAAACTTTTATACGCCACTAAACATCTTACTTTCCATTTACCGGATGATCACCATCACATCAGATTTTCCAACGACAACTAATTCATCATGACATTCCTAATCTTTTTCCATTATAACACTGTTTATTTATCACACCATTAACAAGGGCTTCCCAGTATTTTCTCATTAGTCTTGAGTCGCCCCAAGACAGAAGACTAACCTGCATTCATCATATTACAAATTTAATGTTTTGTGTTGTGATATTAAGTGCACTGCATTCATCATCATCACTCGACTGTCGTTCTTCCAATTCGACGTTATTTCAATACCATTATTGCTTTATATACTGTATTTGTACATTCATTTACATTCGCATTCTTAGTACCTTCACGGTTCTTTATCATTTCACTTCATTATATATTTAATATATATTAGTTATATTTATTTTGACCTCATTATATATTTCTTATATATTAGTTACTTATATTTATCTTTCCTATGTTAAATTTTCTTTATATTTATGTTTTCTCTTAACTTATCAATATATATGTTGCCCTAATGTATTAGTTTATTTGGTATTTATTAATTATTAATCACCAGTATATTTCTCTACAGCACAGTGCCCAACTATAAGTAAAATAAGGGCACAATGCAAACACACCCTATGCCAAGAGAGAGGGCGAAACCCTCTAGTGGCAGATTAATCTCATCTTCTGCTTTTGAAATAATAAAGATGTTCCCCAAACCTGCTTCCCTCAAAAAAAAATGTTTAATTACCATCAACCAATCACTTTCACATCCGATCTTCCTTCACTGTGGTGTTCCTCAAGGCTCTGTTCTTTCACCCCATCTTTATATATTATACGTAGCAGACATGCCCCCTCTATCACAAAATGTCTCATTATATCAATATGCCGATGATACAGCTTTTTCACCACAGCCAACACTGTTCAACACATAAATAGAACACTCCAACAAGCAATTGATGCATTCACTTCCTAATGCGACAAGTGGCGCCTAACCATAAACCCCCTCAAAACACAGTCTGTCATTTTTCTTCCACCTCGCTGCCGATCACGAATTTATCGCAATCCTGCTCTTCTTCATATTCACGTCAATGGCACTTCTATACGCCCATCATCACAAGTAACATACCTCGGAATCATCTTTGACTCAAAACTCAGCTGGAAACCTCACTTACAGAAAATCCGGTCACAGGCCACAAATCTATTAAACCTTCTGCCGCGGCTAGTGGGCACCACTTGGGGCTTACATACTGACACTGTTATTAAGACTTACAAGGTTTTCCTTCGACCTGCTCTCACACGTGGCCATATATGCTGGATCTCTGCCCCTGACGCACTATATACTAGACTTGCAATATCCGATCGTCATGCTCTCCGCCTTGCTTATCGCATAAGACTACCAACACCAACTGCCGATCTCTATCGCCGTATCAACTTTCCCACCATCTTATAACACTTGGAAACGCTCCGCACAAAATACGTAACAAAAGTCATTGCCGAAGGTAATTCGCTCTTCCTCGACACCTTTCACCAGGACATCAATCATGATACCCCTCCTCAACATCAAACCACACCTCTTCAACATCTTCTTACTCTCTACCATAACGCTTTAGACGATAATGACCCCCACAAGGCCGATTTTGCTATATACCGTCCACCTCACCTTAGTCCATGCATTTTTCCATCTCTGCACTAGTGTTTCATCAATGTTGTTAGCAGCTGGCTTCATCTGTCATCATCAGCCCTGTGACGCCCCAGGGCAGAAGATAACCATTCATTTGTCTACACTAGCCATATCCCTGTGTTTGTTGTGGCGTCTATCAGCACTTCACCTCATCTCTTATTTTTCAACCATAGCTTGGCTTCCTCAATGCAATAGTAAATTATAAATGGACTCTACGTATACTGATGCCTTCCTTATGCCAACTGATGCCTCCAAAGGCATATTGAAGAAAGAAAGAAAAAAATGATGACCACAAAAGAATCAAATAAATCAATGCTCCTCAAACTCTCAATGCCCAACTATCAATAAAGTAAAACCCTATACCTAGACTCCTCCTACTGAAGAAAGGGCGTAACCCTTTGATCGGGTTAACCTTTAATAAAATAAAAAGGATAAAAAAGAATACATGTACAAAACAGAGATCTTCTCAACAGCTGTGACGTACCATACGTCAAACAGCTGTCTTTTGTAAATACCTTGCTCCTCCGATCTGTTCGAGTTTCCTGCTTTGACAGCGAGATGGAATCGACGCAACGTAGACGGGCCTGAGCTAGGACAACGCCTACGGTTCTAGCTTTCTGTATTGCTTTGTTTGGCCACCTAAGCACCTATCCAACCGGGGTGCTTTTTACCTATTACCTTTACTTAGTCGGCTCTACACAAGAGTGTGAGGGTTGCTATGCCCCGAGGATACTCGCAACCGGCTAAGGGGAGTGGTCCCAAATCTCCGCGAGGAGACTCAGCAGCTTCTACACCTGCAAATTTGCCTAAACGTCCTCGCACCCAAAGCGCACGTCATCCTTCAGACAATGACAGTAACCACTCTCGCTCACCCCTTCCATCTACATGGACTGAAGCACTATTGATGGATACTGGTGCTATGGACGTAGTACATCCTTCCAATACCGATCCATCCAACTCACATCCTGGCACCACTGCTGCTGCTTCTGGTACAGATACTAGATCCACCACTCGCCGTTCCCAGTTGTATAACTTCCTACTTTCTGGGTTTGACACCCGGTTCAAAACAGAAAAACATATATATCTTCAAATAGTCAAATATCTTCCAAGGGTGAATATCCAGGAAATTGTCCGGACCAAAAACGGGGTAATCATAAAACCTTTTGATCCCCAGTTTGGCACTACTTTGCGCAATAAAGCTTCCTACGAGATATTCGGCACAAATGCAAAGCTCCAGTCGCTGTCTACTAGTACCGAAAAGACACAACCTCCACCACGCCGAGCACCAAAGCTCTCAGTTGTAATTCGATGTGCTCCGCCAGAAGCAGAGTTACGTCTCGAGGAATACTCTTTTAATAAGTGCTTCCGTATTAAAAACAGTAACGGACCAACGTACATGATTCGTCTTCTAACAGATTCTAAGGACACAATAGACGATCTGTTACAACACGGTGTTTACATCTATCGTCACCGCTACAGGGTAGAACCATCTCGCTTACCCCCTCCTCTGCCCATCAGGTGTGAGCGCTGTCAAACCTACAACGAGCACCCTACATCTCAGTGTCCAAATACTCCAAAGTGTGGCTATTGTTCTGGACCACATTCCACATCATCTTGCAGCAATCTCAAGCAAGCTCCAGACTGCCTTACCTGTTCTGGTGATTTCCTACCTATAGCTATAAGTGCCGCGCCAGACCAGCACCACAACCTGAAAAACCAGAACTTACAGTTCCCATTCGTACAATAGATTCCTCAACTCTTCCGAACAATTCTTTGCGTACACCTCTCGCGGGGGAAGATCTGCGCTTCACAACAGTTGTTCTTTAAAATATTCATCCCTTCTTGCGCACTCACATTTTATCACAAGTTACAGCTGCTGCAAAACTGCTTTTCAATCTTCAGCTCCACGCCACATATTCCGGAAACACAGTCCACTTCCATATCTCATCACTTGAAACCTCTGTCTAATATGGCGTCGATCTATTACATTATGGCATATACCTTTTTCTTCTTAAACATCCGCTCACTCAACACCCACAAGCTTATGCTTGAACAGCTTCTCCGTGAGGAAAAAGTTCATGCTTTTGCTCTAAATGAAACTTTTCTTACCCCACTTCATCAAGTCAAACTCTCCGGATATCAGTTCACTCGGTTTGACTGTCCACGACATATAGCTCGAGCACATGGCAGCACTGCCATTGGCACTTATAACCATGTGCCAATCCGCACACATGTGCTTCCTCCTCACATGCAACTTCCTGAACATAATGTTGTTACAATGTACTTCCGCAATAGAACTATCACATTCTGCACTATTTATGTACGACCAGGACAAGGAATACCACACAACTTTTTCAATATATAGACAACAACTTTTGTCACTACCTGATCATGGCTGATATCTATCTCCATAGTCGATCGCTGGGAGAAAAAAAAACGCTTCATAGATTTTATTAATCAATCCACTGGAGCAGAAATCTTAGATCTTCCTTCTGCAACACGCCCTATTATTCAGACATCACCAGATATCGTCATAGCATCCTCTAGTCTTACTATATCCAACATACGAATTCTGCCTCCTTTTGGTAGCGACCATGCACCGATTCTTCTCGATGTTTCATGTGTGGCACAACCAAAAATTTCTCGAGAGCCCATTCACTATTATGATTATGAGAGAGCTAATTGGCAATCGTACCAATCCGACATCGAGCACGCCCTAAGCGGAGTTTCTCCTCCCAACATGGACGATGACTTTCTCCACGTCGTCGATACTCTTTCAAATATCATTACACACGCAGCAGAAGCCAACATCCCCCTAAAAAGAATATATCCTCATAAACCTCCATTACCACCTCAATATCATTCCAATATTATTGCATCTCGACAGATTATTTACACACTCAAAATCCTGGAGCTCTGCGTTAGCATCGTTGGTGGAACAGAATAGTACGAAACTATCTAGCAGCCTATAAACGTCGACGCTGGGCCAATACGTGCAATAGATTTGCAGAAACATCTAAACCTTAAGTTTATTGGCAAAAATTCCATCAACTTATTGGCACTAAGGCTCGCACTACTTACAACATTGTCGAACATGTTCATGCTCTTCAAACAGATGTCGAGAAGGCATACGCTTTCGCTCAGTATTTTGAGGATATATTTACGCCTCCTCCTTATCATTTTGCCACTCAGCTTTGCCGACATATTGAACGCCTAATAGATCCTACCCGACCGCAACTACGCCCTCATTGCAATCATACCATTGATCCTGCACAACCTCTCAGTCAGGCAATCATTTCCGACATTGGCACTGTACTCCAATCTAAACGAAATACTGCACCTGATTTCGACAAAGTCTCATATCGCCTCATCAATGCTACACCTCCTTCCTTCCATACTTTCCTTGCTTCCGTTTATAATTTCATTCTTCGTACTGGCTTTTACCCTCCTCAATCTAAAGTCTCTAAAATACTCTTGTTTTCTAAGCCCAATAAACCCCCTCAGGCTCTCTCGTCGTATCGTCCGATTCAACTTACTTAGTAAGATCTTCGAAAAAATTCTTGTTAACCGCCTTCATACCCACCTCACTACATATAACCTCTTGCCAGTTCACCGAGCCGGCTTCCGACCTGCCATCAGCCTCTTAGATCGACTTCTCCGGCTTTCCACTACTATCAGCAATCATTAAAATTCATCTCGGTCCTCATGTCTCTTACTCGTTGACTTGGGAAAAGCCTTCGATAAGGTATGGCATATGGGGCTTCTGTATAAACTTCACCGTTTCCGCCTTCCAATGTGCTACATACGGCTCATCCTCTCATTTCTTACCTCTAGGCTTGCCTACATTACTATCAATAGCGCACTATCATATCCAATCTTTCTACACTCTGGTGTACCTCAGAGCTCCGTTCTGGTTGGTGTACAAAACCTCGCGACGACAACCTCGCGGGACAAAACCTCGCCCCCCAAAACGTCGCGAGGCTAAACCCTCGCCTGGCCAAAACCTAGCCACCCCAAACCTCGCGGGCCAAAATCTTGCCGGGCCAAAACCTCACCTTGCCAAAACCTCGTCTTCCAAAACTTCGCGCCCCACAATATCGCCATACCCAAAATCTCGCCTGATCAAAATGTAAATGTTCCAACAGATGATAAGGATGACGGTATAAAAGACGCTGTTTCAGAAGAAGTATCACGGGTATTTGACAAAGTGCCGCGATACCATATGAAAATTCTATTTCTGTATTAGAGAATTTCAATGTGAAGGTAGGGCGACAGGATGTTTTTAAACTGGTTATAGGGAAAGAAAGTCTGCATAAGGAAGGTAATGACAACTAACGGGGTTAGTTTCGTGAACTTTGGAACATCCAAAAACTTAAAATTTTAACAAAAATCTAATAATATTTATGAAAGTATGAAATAATATATCAGTTTTTACGACGTCCTTGATTTGTCCTGTAGGTTAAAGGAGACGTAGATGACCAGGATGAAGGATATGATCGAATAAAGAAAGTGGGAGGAAACGGGAATAACCCGAGAAAGCCCACGCACACGATGTTTTGTATCTTCTCCTCCTCCTCCTTCTTCTTCTTCTTCATCTTCTTCTTATTATTATTATTATTATTACTATTTATAATGTGGAATTGCATATGAAGAAACTCATTGGGTAAATGTTAAAGAAAAGTTTCATTCGCGGCGAGGTTTTGGCCACGCGATGTTTTGGGTGGCGAGGTTTTGGCCACGCGAGATTTTGGGCGGCGAGGTTTTGGCCACGCGAGGTTTTGGCCGGCGAGATTTTGGGTGGCGATATTTCGGCCGGGAGATTTTGTCCGTATCCCCTCCGTTCTATCACCTCTGTTATTCCTTCTGTACATAGCAGATATTGAGCATCTGGTACAGGCTACAGGTTGGAATTGAGCATCTCCAGCGAGTACGTGTGTTCTTTTGTTGCTCCGTAAAAGGAGCAAAAAGAGGTGGTGAAAAGTGTGTGTAGTGACAAGTGCTATATATAGTTGGATTCGTGAATGTTCGGAGAGGACGATAGTGAAAACCATATCAAAATTGGACCACTGGTTCCTAAAATATAAGTGAAAAACTGGCCAAAAAATCTCACAGTTAATAACATTATAATCAACGTAAAGCATATAGATGTGTTTATAGTGAGAAGTATTTTAAAAAAGTAAAAACTAAAAGATCAGCATTTCCTGTTCTACTCATCGACAGTGCAGTGAATGAACTCGTCAATATACAGCTGCGGATGAACATTCTAAACGGTGAGTAAGGACTTTGAATATTTTCTGCATTTCTCGGACTAGAATTACTCATATAAAAAAGATGACGTATAGCATGGGCTTTTAAGCCAACTTTGGGGCACTGTGGCACCCAGAGAGAAAGAACCCGGGACCGAGGGTCCTCAACCCTCCTTACTTCTTCCCAGGACCTCCCCTCTCCCCCTGTAGTTTTTTTTACTCTCTCAAGTCCCCTCTCAAGTTCCCCCGTTCGGGAAGGGTGTCTAAAGTGTTCCTACCAAGTTCTTAGTTAAATCGCTCAAGAAATAAAAAACTATTGCCCATGGTAACTTTCGTGTGGTGTATAGAACATAAACTCAAACACGTTTGTGACTATTACTAAGAATAATCAGTGTTTAGTACACATCGGTGTGTGCGTATAATCACAATCCGAGTATGGCGATGTATAGACCCCCTCCGGGAACACCCTCAAGGGACCAATCTCCAATCAATCCCACTGTAAGAATCGACAAAACAGACGAAAACGGACACAAAAAAGGACACGGGAAGAATCAACTACTCCGGAGCTCCAAACAAAGAGGAACACAATGGAAGAACCTGGGTTTCATACCATGGGCCAATTAGACCAAGAAATGGCCTATATTGAAAATCTATTGGATTGGAAAAAGATAGGCAAGACGCATTTGGAAATATTGAAGAAAATAGCAATAGTCTGGGTAAAGGATCGCTCACAACTACTAGGAAGACTGGAGCAGATGGAGAAGATGAACTCCAAACTACAAGAAAAATATGATAGCTTACAGAAGGAAAAGCTAATAACCGAAATGGAGATGATGACAGGGCAGAAAGGTAACAGAGGAGAAGACAAAAAACTAATTGATGAACTAAAATCCAAGAATAACAAACTAGAAAAAGAAATAGAAGACCTAAAAGAGGAAAAACTCGAAATCAAGAAAGACAGAGAAAGGCAATACAAAAGTTGGGAGACAGAAATCACGGTAATAACCGAACGTAGAAATGAATTATGGAAACAATTACAAGATAAGACAAGGAAACTAAATAAATTAGAAGATGAATTTAACCTACTAGAGAAGAAACATAATCAGTTGAAGGAAGAACTTCACCAAACACAGCAATTATTTGGCAGAGAAACAATCGAGAATGAGAAACAGAAAAGCGTATATAGAGAAAGAATTGCGGAACTAAGCGAAAAACGGGGAGTAGATGGAGACACAGTTAAAAAAGAGATCCAAAACTTAACAAGGAATATTGATGATATGAACGAAAGAATGGATACGGACGATAACACAACATGGTCAGATGTCGTAAGAGGTAAAAAAGTGACGGAAAAAGAAAAGAAGATTCTTGAAGTGACTGCGAAGACGAAATCAGCACTGTTCTTCAGACCAAATGAGGGAGGAACGGTGAATGAAACGGTTGAACGCCTAACAGAAACGATAGACCCCAGGAAAAAGAAATTGAAGATAACTGGCATGCGAACAACGAAAGATCTAGTTGTATTGGAGACTGCTACCAAAGAGGACCTACAAAAAATTGCAACCAAAGAGCAAATAAAGAGAGACTTCAGAGTTGAAGAGAGCAGGAAAAGGAATCCTCTGATGATTGTTTATGGAGTCCCAGCAGATATAAAAGACGAAACTGGTTGCAGCAATCATCGAGCAAAATTTTGATGAGGATGAATTATTAGAAGCCAAAAACATTAAGGCACGGTTCAGAGCAGGAAAAGAGTCCAGAAGAAGTGCCACTTAGTTATAGAGGTTACGTCTATCACTAGGAAAATGCTAATAAACAAGGACAGGATCTATATAGACTACGAATCCCACAAAATCAAGGATTTCATTCTAGTCCCTCAGTGTTATAACTGCCAAGAATTTGGACACGTCATGAAGTATTGCGAGAGTAAAGACAAACAAAGATGTGGGTATTGCGGCACGCTGCGTCATAAGAGCGAGGACTGTGAGGAGAAAGACAAAAAGATTTGCGTTCCGTGTAAATTAAGGCACAAAATATGTCAAACTCCAAATTCAGAAGAATGTGTCTCATACAGAGTCGCCCGAGAACGCATAATTAGTAAAATTAACTATGGATAAGCAGTATAGACCGCATAAGAACAAGAAAAATAAATCCCCAAGCAAAGTAAGAAGAGACAAACAAAGGCTAGAGGAATTCTTAGGTTGGAAAAGAAGAGCTGCAATAACGACAAAGGAAAAATCCATACAAGAGGACCTAACGGATGGAGATAACCAAGGCAAAGAATTACACGTAACATCGAAGAAGATGAACAACCTTAGACAAAGAGAACGTGAATTGACAAAAAATGATAAAAAAAAGATGTTAAGATTCACTTTGTGCACGGGGAAGATAAATATCTATTTCCGGTTACGGAAGAGACAAAGTAACACACCACATACAAAGTATTCTTACGCCCTCTTCTAATTCATGGATACACTGCGTTGCCAGCACCAGCCTCCTCCTATCAACGCCTCCAGATTATCGAAAGGCACGCTATCCGCCTTGCATTTCGTATTTGCCTGTCTTCCTCTACGGCTCCCCTCTACCACCGTGTCACCTTTCCTCCTATTCTACACCATATAGAGTCTCTACGCACTAACTACATCACCAAGCGAATGAGCTCCGATAATCCTATATTTCTTGATACTATCCATCTTGACATTGCTCATGACGTTCCTCCGAAATATATATATACTCCTCTTCAACATCTTATGACCTTGTACTTTCACACTCTCCCAGCCAATGACCCTCACAAACTACAATATGACATATATCATCCACATCATTATTCTCACTCGTTTATCCATCTTTGCACTTGTGACATCCTTCTTTACTAACCAGGGCCTCCACTTGTCACTCATTGGTCTCGAGTTGCCCCGAGACAGAAGATAACCCTCATTTGTTCCTGTAACAGCTCCTAAGTGTTGCCTCGTCTACTGCACTTCATTTCATATAAACGCGATACATGCCCATTGTCTACACTTAAATACTATAATTTATTTTTGTTATCGTTTCTTTTATTTCATCTGTATCATCTTCGTCACTTTAGCTTCTTTTTATATGTATATATGTATATGTCAATATTTCTTTCAGCAAGCGATGATCCTGGAATGCAGATCTATCTACACTATGGAATTGATGCAAACCAATTGATGCTTAATAAAGCGATTTTAAAAAATCCTGAAATGCAGAGAAATGTATGTAGAACTTACTAGACACGATTGATGCTTAATAAAGATGAATAAATAATACCCCTTTGATCCCAAACTACCCATAGATCATACATAGCTTTCCCTTCTCCCGTAAATTTTCCCCTCCTCTCTTTCCCAAGAAAGGGTGTACCCCTTTGACGGGTGAACAGTAAAAAAAAAAGTCTAAATGCGCGTATTCAAGTTTCAAACTCCTACTATGGAGGAAGCTCTGTTTAACGATCACGCGATGCGGCCATATTGGAAAATCGTGTATCAATGCAAAACTTAACCCTCGCGATGACGTTTCTACCAATCAGAAAGGACACAAACGCTAGAGCCTAATTCTCCTTACGTAAGTATACATGTGGTAAGTATCATGCGTTAAAAAATTCCTTAAGTTAATTAATTTTGAAATTCAATAACAATAATGCGCGTTTCCAATTTTATAAATAAAAGAAGTGTAAAGTAAATTCATAATTAATTATTAAAAAGTACAAGTATAATTTATAATTCGCGTTTGGTCTCATTGCGTGAAATATTATAATATACGTATGTACACGCAGTCTAATTACAATACATAAAGTGTACTTAAAATAAGTCATAACGGAAACAATATTTACATTACATTTAAATTATCGAAAATCTAGTTAGTTTTTCGCTGCAATACTGCAAAAATCACTAAAATCCGTAAGGGATCACGAAATTTTAATTAATTAGGGAAAAAGTATCAGTGTAATTATTTTCATTATAGGCAAAACTGCAAAATGGTCATAAACTATATACAGCGGCAACAGCAAACAACCATAAAATAGTCAGCATTGGAGTAGTGGGCGTGTCATCAAAGGTAAGTGAACTTTTATTTCTCTTCTTACGTAAAGGACAGGAAAATACCATTACCGTCCAGTGTTGCGCTGCTGGCGTGCGGGCGGCGGATATGCAAAGCAGGCGGAAAAGTATAAAGGAAAGTCGCAACAGGTCAAACAGTAAGGGCGCCAGCAACAATATCTTAGACATGTCATCAGCCTTATCATAATGTCATTCACCCTTAACAGGAAAACCCGCACCTACTTTCATCATCCACCAAGAAAGTTTCTCATAATTGTGAAACATGTTCAAACACATTAAATATCACGATATCAATTCATTTAAACTATATTTTTCAGGGTTGCAAACGGTAAGTCTTTGATGTCAAACCCCTGTAGCGGTAAATCCAAATAATACGACATCGATTTCTCTAGTCTATATTTATCATGGTTGCAATCCACATTTTTCTCAAGGATAGAATTACCTAACATAACTACTATGTATGTGTCTCTGAAAGATACCGAACAGGTCTTCAAACTGTTTATCTTCTTCAGTTATGGTGGCAAGATAAATCATAAGAAATCTTGTTCCAAGAGCTACAACCCAAAATGCTTCACTCTTATTAACTGACAAGAAATGCAATGTTTCACATCTGCTTCTTATAAACTTCATACTTTGAATAATTCGTATTTTCATTTTAATTAAAGATAATTATTCAGTGCATTTGATATGCAATATAACCGTCAATTATCCAACAGTGGTTTCCTAATCTTATTGGAAAGAGGACTCAAATCAATTCCAAACTTGCTTGCAATGAACGATTTTTACACGAAAGAATAGAGAAAAAAATGCTTCATATAATTTATGATCGTATTCAGTATATTTTTGAGACGGTGGTGCCAGTGCAGTCCTCAAGGTATTTCCAAGGAGAGAATAAATTTTGTGTACTACCTTAAGTATAAAATACTAAATATATCATTGCCATATGAATTCGCGCATGATTATCAGTGTGATCTCAAATGTAACAACGTATGCCATGTTACTGTGGTGTCAATTTCGATCTATGTGATCATGTGTAACTTTTTCTAGAAAAATTTCGTTGAGTAGAGTTATGGTATTTCATATATTGAGTCGTTTAAAGTAGAGCGCTGATAATAAAAGCAAGACCATATGAAGATTTTGAAGAAACAAATAAATAGTATTCGTTTTTTCATTCTTTTAAAAATGTGAGATTCAATATACAGACTTAGAAGTAGAGGTAGTTCTAGAAAGGCAGGACCTTTCGTCAACATTTCCGACATCCTGCTGAAGCATTCCGTGTTCGCTGCAGTTAAGGCTAATCTTTTGACTACTTTCGACACATCTTGAAGTCAGAGCATATCTGAAATTCTGTTGAGCATGTCTGGGAATTATGTCCCCTAGGGAATCCCATGCGCACTCATTGCACGTTGCTGAAATATGAAGTTTTGGATTGCGTATGTGAGACTGCTTTTATACTGATATGAACCCACACGTCTACACTTTCTCAATATAGTTCATATATATATATATATATATATATATATATATATATATATATATATATATATATA
This sequence comes from Thermobia domestica, assembly GCF_964235325.1. Taxonomy (NCBI): domain Eukaryota; kingdom Metazoa; phylum Arthropoda; class Insecta; order Zygentoma; family Lepismatidae; genus Thermobia; species Thermobia domestica. The sequence goes on along the minus strand of NC_137454.1, from coordinate 280,204,404 downwards.
TATATATATATATATATGTGTGTGTGTGTGTGTGTGTGTGTGTGTGTGTGTGTGTGTGTGTAGTGAAGATACACTCCTTCTTCCGATATATTTTATATTTATGTAGGTCTAATTCTGAATACAAAAAACAAGAGTCGCTATCGAATGTGCAAGATTCTCAATCAGCGTTACGTTATTCTTCCAGGCGTCATTACTTGCTAACTTCAAAACAGAGTTGTTTACTACTACTATATTAAGCATTACTTTTGTTTTCGAACAGATATATCCAACACAGAATACTTACTTGCACATTAAGCTTGGTAAAATCTTCACCTACTGCATGATGCATGTTTGGCATAAATGAATGTGATAATGGTTTTATTCTGCAAGAAATTGAACAAGTGTGTTTGATGTTTCCTTTCCTTTCCACCTGAAAAAGAGATAATAACTAAGAAGTTGAGAAGCGGAATATGATTTAGTATTCAAAAATATTTTATCCAATAAGCTTCTTAACAAAAATGGAAAAGCTGCAGAAGAGTAGTTACATCTTAAAGCAGTCGCCAAAGCTTAAGGATTTATTTTCGCACAATTAGATTGTTACATAAATGACAATAATTACCTATAAATTATGTTACTTAAATTAAAATACGTACAGATATGAAAAACATATGTTTCCTATTCAATACGTATTTCAAAACTCACATACATTAAATTTCATATGAAATGAAAACAACAGATTGAATAGCAGACTTTATATTTCTAAAAGGGTCTGAATTTCTATTTTAAAACAATAACAGCAGTAGCGTTGCATGTAAAATATAACGTTTGTATTCACATCTTAATAACAATGGTAATTTCTGTTAAAACAACAGAAATATATGCATTTTATAGGAACTTCAGTGAAGTAAAATTAATTTGAACTTGTCATGTACATGTATTTTCTTGCACAAATTCAAATTAGTGTCTTACAGATAGTATGCAGTATGTACCATTATCAGACTATACGTTCATAAAATATATACAAGGGTGAATCAAAAAGTAAGGTGAATTGTTGATTTACAGAAAAGCGTACAGAGATACGTCGATGAAGCTTTACTATGTTTGAATTATGGTATCACACTATTATTCGAAGAAGGAACATTTATTATTGTCTAAACATTTATTCCAACGTGGCACCAAATCATCCATGCCCTGTTCAAAGAAATATGGTTCCAGATTTCCTAACCAGGTACGTGTAGCCTGTTGTGCCTCTGTCAGTGTCTGGAAACGCTGCCCACGGAGATGTTGCTTCAGGGGGCCGATCAAATGGTAATCCGATGGGGTTAAATCAGGGCTATACGGCGGGTGATCGAGAATTTCAAACTTGAACCCGCGGAGGTGTGTACGGGTCCGTTCGGCTGTATGTGGACTGCGTTATCATGCAGTAACAACACGCCCTCTCGGAGTGCCCCCCGCCGCTTCTGCCGTATGGCTGCTTTCAGCCTGTCCAGGGTTTGGCAGTAGGTGTCTGCATTAATGGTCGTACCCTTTTCCAGAAACTCAACATGAATAACACCGAGACGGTCCCAAAAGACAGTAGCAGTTGTTTTCTGTTCAGATGCTGTTGTCTTGCATTTCTTGATCTGTGGTGACGATGTATGTTTCCATGTCATGCTCTGACGTTTGGATTCAGGTGTCCATAGAGGTATCGGAGTTTCATCGCCCTTTATGATGCGATGAAGGAATGAATTTCCTTCGTCGGCATAACGTGTGAGGTGGCTCAGGGAAATGCCCATTCGCTGGTTTTTGTGTTCGTTACTCAGAAGCTTTGGTACCCAGCGCGCACACACTTTTGTGAAGCCCAGTTGATCATGGGCGATACCGCTTACGGAACCATAATAGATATTCAATTCATTGGCAATGTCCTGCAACCGCACTCTTCTGTCTTCACGAATCATGGCATCGACGACAGCCACATTCGTGTCGGTGATGGACGTTGATGGTCTGCCACTTCTGCCATCATCTGTGACAGTATTCCTACCACTTGCAAATGCGTTACACCACACGTACACTTGTTTCAGCAACATAACACTATCTCCGTAGACCTGCACCAATTCTCGATGAATATCACATGGTTTTGTTCCCTTGGCCCAGAAAAAACGAATGACACCGCGCACTTCCTCCTTGGTGTAATGTTCCAGTCCTTGCGCCATCTTCGAGTTGCTCTCAGCACCAGACGGGTAGACATAGAATGTTGTACAAGCCGTCACACTACTATTACCAGATTACCTGTAACATGGAAAAGAATTAATTAGCTACACACAATACTATGGGTTTGACAGGCAATTTCACCTTACTTTTTGATTTATCCTTGTATTTTAAGAGTTATTAACCCTATTAATTAGAGAATATGAAATGTTAACATGTTAACACTTGGACTGAATGTTTAAATGCGGTCGGACACATTTGAACAAAGAATTCTGGGTTGTACAATTAAAGTTGCTACATTTTGACGAAATATATTCTTGAGTGAATCTGAATTAACCCCTCCCATAATTTAATTATAAACTTTACGTGTGAGCATAAAAAAATATCGGTACAAAAATACGGAGGTCCAAATGCTGTACATTAAAAATTATGTTTGTTTAATAAGGTGGATCACCACCCGGAAGTCAGTACCTATTTTAGCTCATTTCCTTAACTACTGCGCAACGTAACGTTACATATTATAAATATTGTACTACAGGGTGTCTAATATACAATGCAACCCAGAGTTTGGAATAGTGGAACTTTTGAACCTGAAGTGATACACAAATAATGGTTATACCAAAATGAAGTCTTGTTCATGCATATATTTTTAAACTAGCAAGCAATGATTGAAGTACACTAGGAACCACACGGTGTTGCCAGATGTAACGCAAGGTGTAAATCTATTTTTTTGCAAAACATAAATTGACTCATAACTCATACGTATGAATGTTCTGTCCTTAATTTTCAGTTTGTTTAGTTTTAGTAGCTAGGAAACTATGGAGCAGTAAAAAAGAATTTTTCATTTCCAGCGATAACTATTCGGTTGAGGCCTTTGTAAGGGGGAACTAGGGAAATAGTAGTTTTCGTAAACCAACACTCTGAATTGGCAACTTTGCTGATGTTTCAGTGCATCAAGAGGTGTGTTAAGGATCTGTCTACATTATGCAATTCCTGAAAACAATGGAAAACAAACTTTGAAATTATCATGATAAAATTTTTATTTACATACACCCGGCAACACTACTATTAATTTCCATGGGGCTATTTAAAGCAAGAGGTATACAAGAACAATTCTCGAACTATTCAAGACCTGGAAACGAATACTCGCAGTACCATTGGTAACATTAACACTTCTAACCTTCGTAAAGTTGCTACCAACCTAGTGAAACGTGTGAACCAGAGTTTGAATAAAAACAGGGAACACTCCCAGCATCCGCTGTAGAGTTGTTAACTTATTTGTGATAGTAGCAGTGTTGTCGGGTGCATGTAAGTAAACGTTTTATCATGATAATTTTAAAGTTTGTTTTTCATTGTTTTCAGAAATTTTATAATGTAGACAGATCCTTAACACACCTTTTGATACACTGAAACATCAGCAAAGTTGCCAATTCAGAGTGATAATTTATGAAAACTACGATTTCTCTAGTTCCCCCTTACAGAGGCCTCATCCGATTAGTTATCGGTGGAAATGAAAAATTGTTCTTTTCTGCTCCATAGTTTCCTAGTTACTAAAACTAAACAAACTGAAAATTGACGACAGAACATTCATACGTATGAGTTAAAAGTCTATTTACTTTTTGAAAAAAAAAAAAGAAAAAAGAAAAAAAAGAAAAAAATGACTTACACCTTTGGTTACATCTGGCAACACTGTGTGGTTCCTAGCGCACTTCAATCATTGCTTTCTAGTTTAAAAATATATGCACGAACAAGGCTTCATTTTGGTATAACCATTATTCCTGTATCACTTCAGGTTCAAAAGTTCTACCATCTCAAACTCCGGGTTGCATTGTATATTGGACACCCTATATAAGATAAAGTATTCTTTCAGCTACAGCACAAGACACTGATTCATTTGGTTTTGCCTCCTGATTTCGAAAAATGTAACAAATAAAAGAAAATATTTCATTCGCTTTACAATGAGCACACAAGATGGCACTTGCTGGTAGACTTTCCTTGAAGTGCTCCGTTTTATGAAATGTTTAATGTATGTGTAAAGTATTTTAAGGTAACACTCTTATCACGAAATAGATATATTGTGTGACCGTTCTTGTGTTATGTTTTATATTTCATTTAAATATTAATTTACATTTAAGTTAATAGATTTTGAGACGAAACTTGCGCAGAATGCCATAATGCGTTGTTGCCAAATTGGTACGTTTACTGTAGTAGTCACAATAAGAAAATTCCTGCACTCTAGTGTAGCAGTTCGAGAAGCGTAATCGCTGTAAGGGAAGAAAACTAAGTTCTCCAGTAAGCATCTAAGCACAGAATTCCATGATTACTAATTTTATTATTTGGTATCAGTAAACATTCGACACTATCTGGCAATGCTGCACTATTCAAGCAGCGTTTAGTATAGCACCGGGAACAACTAGTGATCCACCTTAACTACACACTTCTTATCACTATTAAGAACAATTAAAATCACAAGATAATTATATTACGAAACAGAAAATTTTGAGATTTCTGGAAGAACATATCTGATATCGCGTATCCTGCAAATGGCATTTCGTCAAATATGCTTCTTTCTTTATATATTTTATTAAAGGACTCAGAAGGGAGAAAAATAACTGAAAGGTATTATTTCAAAATTTTGTTCAATAATAGCGTAAATTAATTGAGCCAGAAAAAAGACAGTAATCCAATATTCTCGGGATTGCTGCCAATGTGAATATGATGCTGAGCTTTTGTTACCATACAGCGGCAACATCTTGAGAGCTATGGGTTGGAGGGTGCTGGTCGTACAATTTATATTATAGTCTTGAGGAATTACTGTGTTTCTATTAGTTGTTGTTATTGGCCAATAGCGTGCTCTGACGTTGCCGATGGAAACTCTTCTCTTATTGGCTGTTGATTCTTTTCGTACTGAGAAGTTGAAGCCAGATGTCAAGTAGATGACACTGTTGCCACACTTGGTACAATTGTACCAAGTTTAGCCCTTTTTGTCATTCATCGGCCCGTTGGTACGACGCTGGCATTTTCAGCCCCTTATGTGAAAAAGTTGGTACAATTCTACCAAATTCAGCACCATTTAACAAATACTTGTCACACTTTCGAAAGTGTCAGTAAGACCTTCCCTACATCTCACGTTACTCATGCTGTGTGTTGGACTCTTAAAAAGTGCTGTTGAACATTCATTCTGTAACGTTGCACTGCATAACGCTTCGAACTATACCGGAAAACAAGTTAAGCTAAATGGGCTCATCCATTGTGACCTAAAATTATTAATAATGTGTTGTGATGTCTTTCAGGGAAGATTCTAGAATCCTGGACTGGTTTTACATTTTTTACAAATGTCAATTTATTAACCTTCTTCGGTCTTGAAATAAGCCTGACTAAAGTGCAATAATTTATATTTTAATATTTTATTATCACGTACTTTTTACACTCAAACTCGAGTTGATTGATTTGTTCCTCGTTTTATATATTTTTTCCATAATACCGTTCTGGTTTATTGGTCACTTTGAAATAAAGGCGCGCTTGGTTTCCTTACAGTACATAGCGAAGATGATAACTGTTTCTCCTTTTAATTTGCGGCCTCTGTTATACTTCCTACGTGTGAGAAAAGTTTTATGTACTTCCATGGTTGTTCCGGACCCTCATATTTCGATGTTTTTAAAAAGTAACTTTTAAAAGGGTCACTTTCTTGATTTGGACTCTTGGGAGAGGGGGAGTGTTCAAGAACTTTACCTCTTTCAGTTTCGTGTTAAAAAAACATGTATTACAGTGGTATAAAATAATGAATTCAGCACTTTTTGTTTCAATTCGGTACTATTCTTCAGCCCACTCCAGGACTGTGGCAACACTGCTTCAGGTGCGAAACGAACCTGCCATAATAATTGTAACCAGTCACAAGGATGGTTGAATCGTGATCAACGCAGTGACGACTAGTGATGGCCAAACCGATTCACCTTTGAGATCGCCGCTCAATAGTTCGCTCACTAAAATGAATCGATTCATTTGAACGATTCAGTGACTCACATATATTTTTACAACGGGGAGAGGGCGAAGTTAAAAACTAAAATTGTATTATCAGACTAAATGCATTACATAAAATGATTTTAAAAGATATAACTCCAAATTTAGATTACAAGCATACTGTTATTAACAAATTTAACTTTAAAAAATCACAGGAAGTTACACTTTTAAACTAATGCAAATTAGAATTAACAGATGTAACACACAAAAATGCAATCCAGATACAAAATACTCATACAAATTAGATTAAATAAAATTACTAAGTGTGAAAATACATCACAAATGCAAAAAAGCTATATGCAAATTACAGCCTGAAAGAATCAAAATACGGAATGCAAAATATTACAACAAAATATTACAAAATATTACTCAATGCTATAGCAACACAAATTTAGAATTACTGCAAAAGTGTTACAACTTTAAATTCAATGCCAAAAATATTATAATTTTATTACAACATCGTGAGAAACTAAATTTTTTCTAAAAGTGTTGGCGACCACATCCCTCTTAGAATACACATTTTAATCAAAGTAACGAGTTACCCCGTGGCTAAGCGGTTAGCGTAAGCGCCTTTGGAGTGGGAGATCCGGCGTTCGATTCCCGGTGGGAGCTCATGTGGTTCGGGTTCCACGCTGGCCCATATCCAATGGGTCTAGGGGGGACTGCCTCCCCCTAAATTTTGGCTGCCCCTCCTAAAAGTTCCACGGTAGGCTGGCAAATGAACTATAATATGGTGATGAACTATAATATGGTTGAATCGGGGCCCCCCTAACTTCAGCAGGGACACCCTACATTTTTTGCTGGCTACAGGCCTGTTTCCACGTTTTCAGTATGTCCACGTCTCATATAGCCTCGCTGCTGAAATAAAATGAAATATTTTAGTTTAATGGCAAACGATTAAGCCCTGTAAGCTAAGGAAGGCGATGATTAAAGCAACTGAATGATGATGGAAGAATTGGTGGAATGAGAAAGTGGGAGAAAACGGAGTACTTGAGAAAACCCACGAACATGATGTCCACCACGAACTTACTTGGCCGGGGAGCGAACCAGGGACACCACGCACGAGCTGTAAACGCTTTACCATTGAGCTACAGTGCCTCGCTACTGAAAAGGACACTAAATTCAAAACTAAATCAAATCAGGCCCGTAGCCAGTCCAAACATGTAGAGGGGCTCGGTAGATGTTAGGGAGGGCGATCCAACCATATTATAGTTCAGCACCATATTATAGGTCATTTGCAAGCCCAGCGAGAGAATTTTAGGGGAGACAGTAAAAATTTAGAAGTGGCCCGGCCCCAGTGCCCCCGTGGATACGGATCTGAATCAAATCAAAGTAACATGATAAAAACTGAATTCGAAGTAGGTGTTAATAACTATATCAAAAAATTAATTTTAAACGGTTCAACTGTTTTCCCTTGGTGTGATTATAAGATTCTTGTTATTTTGATATTATAGACGTATTGTGTCAATAGCATAACATTGCGGTTTAAGAACTGCTTTAAGTACAGAAAACCTTAACAGGGGGATCGGTCCCACCCATCCCAACTGTGTGTGCTTCCATAAACTTGTACAACTTACGGGAAATTCGTTTTGAAATTCGTACATCACAGTCTTAAGAATGTCCATATAGGTCTATATTATAAAAGTATCTTAAAATACCCTTAATTAGACCTTCGTTATTTAAGCTGAAATTATCTTTTGCAACGAAAATAATGAACTAAGACAATCAGGATCAATTTTCTCCTATTACAAAATATTTAAAATTTGCTGTAATTGTTACGAATTTATTTGAATTACATATGCTCATTTTAACATACCATTTCCCTTAAGAATTGTATAACAGTTGCTCAATATTGTTGTACGAACAAACGCAGAGTGACTAATTTCTACTGCTGGTACGCTCTTGTTTTCATTAATTTATGAACTGAATATTCAATTGTCTATGTGCGATTGCAAGAGCGGATCCAGGGAACAGGAAAGAACCGGCTCTTTCGGGCTTTTACGTACTTGACCTACTCCCCCATTCTGCAGAGTTAAAAGTTTATGCTTTATATGCAAAATATCAAGCCGAACTGACACATCAAAGTGCTGAACATTTACATTGTTAGTACTCTTTTTAATTTATTCATGCCAGAGGTGCAAATACACTAAGGCAACGCACATTTGTCAAACTCGACTGAAGAGGCGCTCGCCATAGTGAGAACCAGCGAAACTACCCGTCCAAAACAGCAACTGACTGAACCAACCAAGATTAAACAGCAAGAGGGCGGTTCGCGAGTGAGCGACTTAAAAGATTCACTTTCTCCAAACATTGTCACTCCTAAAGAATCGTCAATTTCAGAGAACAGTGGTTCAAAAAGAACCATGTCCGAAAGAACCACGACTCCCGAAGAACAATGACGAACCACGACTCCCGAAGAATCATGATTCCCGAAGAACCACGACTCCCAAAAAACAACGACTCCCGACGAACAACGACTCTCGAAGAATCGTTGCTCATTTGTAGTGAACAGCGACTCACTCACTCATCCAAAAGAGTTAGTCAAAAGAGTCGGCTCACTCGCGAGCAATACAGCACTAATGACGACGCCAGAGGGGGAGCAAGGGGGCGAGCGCCCCTGTTGGGTACTCTTGCCACCCAGACTCGTACAATCTTAAAATATTCTACACATAGTATTTTATACGTCATTATCATAACAAATCTCATTGTCAAATTGTACTATCCATGCATTTACTATATGGCTCAAGCTCTCTTCTTTGAGCGTCTGGTTATACATGTAAATTTGTTTTCTAATTTAGCGCTTTCTCCGATAAATTTTATAGTTCTTTCTCATGGTTTTTAATTTCTAACAATGAGAATAGGCCACATTGTAGATCCGATTCAACTAAAAACAACTTCCATTATGCCTAGCAAACAACAATGATAGAGTTGGTTGACTTGGTTTCTTCGCATTGGATCAACTTAGATTGGAAACAAAAGAAAGGTAAAACCATTAATTAAATAGTTCGTGTATATTTATCCAGGTTTCAAATTTTCAGTTACATATTTTGTTTTATTTAAATCTTCTATACTTTTTTCTGAAACATTTTCGGCATTCAGTATTCATAGGGTGGGCTTATAACAGCTTAATTTGCGAGTATCAGAGCTTAACTTTTGGAGATAGAGTTTTTTTTCCGTTACTGCTAATGATAATAATTTAATAATAAAATAATAATAAATGTATGGAATTAAATTGATTAGCTCCCACTAAAACGTATTGTCAGAGTGCTGATCTTTAGTTAGTAATTGGTATGTACTAGTGTTGACACACTTGGTACAATTGTACCAAATTCAGCCCTTTTTGTCATTCATCGGCCCGTTGATACCACGCTGGGATTTTCAGCCCATTTTGTGAAAAAATTGGTACAATTCTACCCTACTCAGCACCATTTAACAAATAATTGTCACATTTTCAGAAGTGTCAGTAAGATTTTTCCTATCTCACGTTACTCATACTGTGTATTGGACTCTTAAAAAATGCTGCTGAATGTTCAAACTGTGACGTTGCACCGCATAACGCTACGAACTTTGTGTGAAAAAATCGTAATTCGAAGTATACTCGGAAACAAATGACGCTAGATGGGTGCATCCACGCCGCTCATGAAGGAGAGGAGATAGAAGCAGCGTGGTGGAAATTTTAGCTTGAAATCTTAAAATAAAGCACATACACGTTGAATCAAGGGTTGAATACTCTGTAGAAGACCATACGCTCAAGTAAGTCTATAATTTATGTGTCGTTGCAAAGATTCTACACCAAAACGATAATAGCACAAGAAAATACATTGACGTAGTTGCCGGCTTACCGGGCTAAGTTGTTTACTAGTGACACCAGTAAAAGAAAAGTTTCATCTACTTCCACGGTTGTTCGGGGTCCTTCTATTTGGATGTTTTAAAAAGTAATATTTAAAACGAGCACTTTTGGAAGAGGGGGGAGTGTTCTAGAACTTTACCTCTTTTAGTTTCGTGTTATAAAGCTATGTATTACACTGGCATAAAATAATGAACTCCGCACTTTTTGTTTCAATTTGGTACTATTTTTCATCCCACTTTAGAGGTAGGACTGTGGCATCACTGGTAGATTATAACCTTTGTCTCTGTTGATGGAGGGCTTGTGTGGTCTAATGAATAGAGCTTCATGTATTTTCCTGTCCCAGAACCTTTTGCTTTTCTTTAGAACCAATTTGGTCCCGTACGATTGTATTGTATGCAGTGTTCGGCTACTGCAGATTTTTCCGGTTGTTTCAGTCTAGTGTTCTTTCATTCTGTCTTCAATATTCCTTCCCGTTTCGCCTATGTAAGCAGCGTTACATTCATATATGATCCTATAAATGCCTGATGTCCTTATTCCCAATGGGTCTTTTGGGGTTGGTAGTAATCTCTTGATCTTGGGTGGGGGCATTGTACCGTCTTGATGTTGAATTTCTTCAGTAGACTTTTTTATATGTCCGAAATTTTATCTACTGGCAATATTGTCAAATGGAAGTTCTGAAGAGATAAGTTGTACTAGTCAACACGCCAAAGTAAATGGAATTTATGCACGTTACTATTCCCATTTTCCAATCGAGAATTGGATGAGGAATGATGCTCCCAGTTTTCGGACAAACGTATATCCGTAGTTTTTTTCGACCAGTTGGATCATATGGCCCATTTGGCTCGTATTACCCATTTGATCCGTTAAAACCGGTAGCACAATTAGAACCTACATCTGCTACAGACCTTACATCTCACAGACTCATTATAAATCTAAATAGAAAAAATTAAATATGTGTTATAATAATAATTTGAAACAATGTTTTAAAAGTGGTTACGTTGTTTTCATACAGATATCTAACATATTGTAGGCATTTATCTGCTTGAAGAGGAAAAATAAAAACATCCTAATATGTGTACATCAGAACACATTGACAAACATCAGAACACATCAGAACACTGAAACACATTGATTGGCTTCATATAATTTTTGGATATAGACATATCAATTTCAAAATAATCAGGAAATTCTAATACAGTCTGTAGAATGCCTTCTCTTGATTAGAATCGTCGCTACTTCTATACAACAATAGGACCTGTCAAATTTGATTTATGACCTTGTTGTGGTTAGATGAGTGAGTAAGTGAAGTAGCGCTTATTGCCAGACCGTTAGGTGGTCGGACTGGCTCCTGGAAGGTTGACCGTTAGGAGAGTTCCTAGAAACGTTGAATGATCTGTATCACGTGATTTGTGTATTTTTTCGTAATTACTCGATGAATAATCTTTGATTGTGATTATATTAATTATTTTTAATTGGATCGTATGTTAAACCATACTCCGTACAACAGCTATGCTGTGATTATATTAAGATATTTAATTCGATCCGTCAGAATGATGTCATTTTATTTAATTCGTTCGTATACATTGCATACTCATTGGTAATTATTTATTCTATTGCTTCGATAAGAAGCTTATTCACATAATGTAGATCAGTCTCTGATTGTGATCATATTAAAATTGGAGGAGGGAATAAACTTGATTCATATGGGACTTCTTTTTATTTGTTCGCTTTATGTGGAAGTTCTTGATGTTGGTACATATACAGAGCATGGTTTTCGTACGTCTTTCTCAGCTGAGCTCATGAGACTAACAGAGCTTCTCCCGCGATTTTGGAATCCGGTTGGATGGGAGCCAAAGTTCGCGTTCTCGGGTAATGACGTTACAGGTACGTGTTAAAACATGAACACAAATATAAAAGGAGACCGACGCCTCGGTAGGTAGACATCACAGAATGCCTACAGGATAATAAAAAAACAACTTTGGTAAAGCGGTGGGTGGACGTGACAAATTATGTCGTCGGAGATTACAAAAAGAAGATTGGGGTTGCGGAACGTAAGCATCACAGAGTACCGAAAGGTAATAAAAAACAAGTTAGGTGCCGCGGTGGAGGGACATGAGACAATGTTAGCAGAGGATACAAAAGATTGTGGTTGCTGTAGGTGCACATAATACGATGCTAACAGGTAATAAAAAACAAGTTTGATGGCATGGTAGATAGACATCACAAAATGCCGGCGGGAAATACAAAACAAGGTTGATGGCGTTGTAGGTGAACATCACAAAATGCCAATGCGGAGTGGTTTGGCACCACGAAGGGTGAAACGTGACGCGACACAGAACGCGAATACAAAAGAAGATTGTCACATTGATTGATGTACCTGATGCAGTACCGAACGGGAATACAAAGGAAGTTTGGTAGTTTGAAGGGTATTGATAATAGAATGTTAGTTGTAATCCTTTTATTAATTCTTCTAGATGATATGTGATTGGTTGGTAGATGTGTTTACGCGAATAACATTAATGATAGAATATTGTTGTAATAGAAAATGTAAATGACCATACCAGTAACATAGATTTCCTTTTATGTAAACCATTTATCTGCACACGGACTTTTATTTTTTCTTTGTTCGTATATGACAGGTGATTCATTGGTACGCGACGTGATTATATGAAAAACATTATTCAAGGAACATTGTTGTAAGATGTGAATGACCGTAGCACAATGTAAATAATATTAAAGATGTTTTAAAAGAATGTCTTGATCACGTGAATGATATATGAGAATATAAACGAAAGGTAAGTACATGTTTTCTCCAACCCTATCGCTAAAAAATTGTATAGATAATTGGGAAAGTACATGTGAAAGTTGATTGTTTGAAAATATTTTAATTGTTGTAGGGGAGTGTGTGAAAAAATTATTTTAAAGTATCCCGTGATATGACGTTGTTGGTAAAGTTTTCCTTATATATGAGGTATGAAGAGAAGGCTAGCATAGTATCGTCATGGTGTCGTATGACAGACAGGCACAATGAGAAATTGAGCTCTGCACGGAGGTTGACTGGGATTCTTCGTTTGAGTTTGTCGAATCCCCCAAGAAGAAAAACTTTAATGCTTCAAGTGAATCTCCAGACTTGTTTATAGAAGAGAATACATGTTATTTTTCCCCAGCTTCACCAGACAATATTATAGATGCAGAAAGTATAGACTTGAGAGAGGAGACAATATTGATTCCTACTTACTTTGTTGGATCGAGAACAGCATTACCATCATTAATACCGCCAATACTTTCACCTCACCAGTACTAGCATCAGCTTCACCAGTTCCTGTAGAATCAGCTCGAGTAACATTTACAGCAGCTGCCGTAACAGCAGGAGCATCACAACAAAGATTTTAACTTCTAGCGATAAAGTGGACCTTAGTTGAAGAAAGATCACCTTCCCCTGATTTATTTAATGAAGAAATGGAAGAAGAAATTTGTAAATTATTCGATGAACTAGATGACTGCAAACCAGACTCACCAGCTGGAAGGGTTTCACAAGTGGGTTTTCCAACATCACCGCAAAAGTTCCCACTGGATATGCTTATACAATCTAAACGGTGCAAGTGTGACGGTGAGTTTGTGAAAGAAAATTGTATTAAAGAGAGTGTTCTAAAGTGGCAACCGAAGACAGTGATACTTTCTGAGGCCTGGAACTTAAATTATTTCAATCAGTTTGGCCACAGGTGCATTTTTGCAAATAAATTAACATTAGATGTACAATCCGCGGCAAAAAACCTGCAACATGAGGATGTAAGTTTATTGTGAAACTACGCCTAACAACACAGGGAATGAACATAACGTCTAAGTGGAACGGATCACGCCAGGATAAACCTCGGCCTCCTCCCGTGCACACTTATTTTGAAACAAAAGACATCGTCATTTTACAGTAAAGTTATATGCTCATGTTGCAGGTTTTTTGCCGCGGATTGTACAAGCCTGGGAAATTATGGCCGGCAAAAATATGAGAGACGAAGTGTTCAATTCATATGAAGAATCTCATATGAATATTAACATAAACGAACAACTTTTTGTTAAAGCATATAATAATTTATTCAAATAGGCAGAATATGTTGAAAAACTGTTCTATGTTTTATTAGAAAAAGAAAGGAATGATGAATTGTATTTTTTGTAAATATTTATATATCATTTGCATGTTTGTTCTGTATATGTTCTATATATTATTTTTATAGTTATGTGTGTTATTATGTTTGTATATTTGTATATATTATTGTTCTATTGTTCAATTATTATTGTTTGTATTTTTTTATATTTTATTTTTCTATAGTTGTATTATTATTGTTTGTATATATTAGTGTTTATTTTGTATCTTTACTTAAATATATATATAAACTTTATATTCAAATAAATATATAAATACAAAATTTATTTACAAATTTTTATTTAATAACACAACTTTTCCTAAATAAAACGTAATATTGGTATTTTACAAGCTGAAACTTATGTATAACTTTATTTTATATTTTTAAATTTATAGTACGCGATTTTATTTTTAGAACTTTTATTTATTTCCCATAAGTTTGATATTTGATGAGTGTATTTATTTTCTTGAATTTTTTTACTACTACTTGAAATTATTTAAAAGTTTGGTGGGGCCTTTTAATTTTCTTGAAAAAAATTACATTGAATTATGTAAAAGTTTCCAGTATACATTTGACAACTACTTTATTTTTCATAATTGACAACAAACCAATAAAATTGTAGACCAAGCAAACCAATAAATGAATAACATAGAGCTTCTGATGAAGCTATCCAGCAGAGAAATAAGAAACCAGACAGTTAAAAATAATCGAAATGTAGCTGTTCCTAGAAGTTTAAGTAGTAAACATATTATTTGTAGATTTAAAATCAAAGAATATTCAGAGCCTTACATAAGCGAATTTTTGAAAGTTCACACTAAATGTTTTATGACCTACAAGAAGCGAATTTTTGTAGGTTCACAGTTTTAATGTTCTTGTGAGCCTCTACAAAAAGCGTACCAAGTATAATTTCACAGCAAACGAAAGTCAGGTTCTCATTTGAGATTTTACCATTCATTCCCGCTTCACCTACTTACGGACAGAGATCTGAAAGATAATTTTCTATCATTTCCTCTTTTGCATCATGTAAATTATATTTTAATAATCTTTTTCTCCGTTGCATTATACTCGAGCCGTGGAATGATAAATACCCTCTGTGCTTTCCTATACGAGTTTTATTCTGTTCATTTATCTCCAACTATTTTCATATTAGGGGTCTAGTAGTAATGGAAGTTTTATCTGATACAGGCACCATGTCTTGACGGCCATTTTGAAAACGGTGACCCATATGAAAAATCTTTTGCCACAACACTGTTTAGTGTTTCAAGATTTATCCAACTGCGTATCACTTGACCCATATTTCGGTTTAAAATGTCTAAGTTTGGACCCCTTGAAAGGCAGCCCTGGGAGTACTGCGAGAACATTATTCGACGCGCCCCATGCCTTTCCTGTTTCACTTTCTGACTGTTCGTTTATCTCCAACTGTTTTCATGTTAGTGGTACTGGGCGTTTTATCAGATACAGGCACCATGTCTTGGCGACCATCTTGAATACGGTGACCGATATGAAAATTTTTTTGCCACAACACTTTTTACTTTTTAAAGATCTATGGAACGAGGTATTACTCACCCCATGTTTCCATTTAAAATTTTAAAGTTTGGCCCTGGTACCCCATGAAAGGCGGCTCCGGGAGGCGCCGCGACACCACCATTCAGTGTGCCCCATGGCATTTCCTATTTGAGTTTTTGTTTGGTTCATTTACGCTCAACAGTTTTTGAGTTATATCCGTGGAAAGATTAAAATAGGCCATCCTGGATATACATAGCCACGGACCCAGTATATGATCAAGGGGGGGGGGGGGCTAAACCATGGTTTGCCGCTTTATCCAGTGTAAAGAAAGTAGGATTGAAGCCCATTTTATCCAGTGCATACCTGAGCGTTAAAGGGAGCTATAGTCCCTATAGCCCTTCCCTAGAATCTGCGATATATACGTATATATATATATATATATATATATATATATATATATTAAAAATGCTGAAATTTTGTACCAAGTTGGGAAATTTTTCTTGATACTCTGCAATATCACTAGGTAAACAAGCAATGTTGCTAAAGCAAAATAAAGTTGTATTTTCTCAAATTGCGCTTCGTAAAGTATTACATATTTCTAATTTAGTTACTTAACAAAACCACAATAGCCCATATATTATTTAGTATAGCTTGGAAATCTCTAATAACTCAAATGGCATGGACAATGCGCATCAACTGTACCTTAGCGTCAAATACTGTGATCATGGTATAATATATTTCGAATGAATGAAGGAACAAAGCTACAAGAAACGGAAAATTTAAAAGTTCCTAAAGACTTTACTTCGAAAACGCGCTGACGTATCACGTCTCATCATGCAGATGCTTTCAAAAGGCTTAAATGCTTATAACGCCATTTACAAGAATTGTTATTTCAAATCGCTTCAGAGATACCAAACGCATTGGTAATGATTGTTATACTGCTTAAAATAACGTATTTGTATTAAATTTTTATAATGATTAATGCTTTCCTTTGCTTCTATAACATTACAACAAGAGTTTCTGGAGGTTTTAATTACCAGTCGCAGTTACATTATTTTAAGCAGTGTTGCTCACTTATATAAATTGCTAAATATTATTCTAAATATGTGCAAATAGATAAACTGCAAAATATTTTAAAATTACTCGTAATTTGTTTCATGGTGCAAGAATGCTTTCAAGAGACGACGTTTTTCATAGTCTTTGGGCTACTTATAATGTTAATGTTTAAGTCTTCGTTCCAGCAATACATGTAAATGCAAATTGTAACTCAAGTTAAATGTAACTGATATATTTTCAGTAACACTAGTTGTTCCCCTTAAGCCTTAGGCTTGGTGTGCACTTTAGATTAAGAGCGTGCTTAATTAAAAGTTCTAATTACACTCTAATTACATCTCACTTGCTTTAGTTTGACCACCGACTACCTCAAACTCGATCTATACCATATAGCTATATGCAATTATTCAAGGACTTACAGTTAGTAATACACAGTGTTCACTTTTGTTTTGTTTTGTTTTAGTTTAACGTCCCACACTTATGCTAGGACGGCTAAAAGAGACGTGGAGATAATAATTATAGTGGAATCCGAACCACTTCGGTCGTTCAACTTTACCCCTACCGGAAATCGAACTGCAGACCACGCGAACCGAAATCAAGAGTGCTAGCCGCTAGACCAAATGAAGGTCCTCACATTGTGTTGATTTAAATCATTCAGTTAGTGTTGCCAGATCTGAAGATTAAAAAGTAGCGTGTCTGTACTCCGAAAGTAGCGAATTCGTAGCCCAAATATATAGAAATGAATACTATATATTTGGGCTACGAATTCGCTACTTTCGGACTACAGACACGCTACTTTTTAATCTTCAGATCTGGCAACACTAACTGAATGATTTAAATCAACACAATGTGAGGACCTTCATTTGGTCTAGCGGCTAGCACTCTTGATTTCGGTTCGCGTGGTCTGCAGTTCGATTTCCGGTAGGGGTAAAGTTGAACGACCGAAGTGGTTCGGATTCCACTATAATTATTATCTCCACGTCTCTTTTAGCCGTCCTAGCATAAGTGTGGGATGTTAAACTAAAACAAAACAAAACAAAAGTGAACACTGTGTATTACTAACTGTAAGTCCTTGAATAATTGCATATAGCTATATGGTATAGATCGAGTTTGAGGTAGTCGGTGGTCAAACTAAAGCAAGTGAGATGTAATTAGAGTGTAATTAGAACTTTTAATTAAGCACGCTCTTAATCTAAAGTGCACACCAAGCCTAAGGCTTAGAGGGAACAACTAGTGTTACTGAAAATATATCAGTTACATTTAACTTGAGTTACAATTTGCATTTACATGTATTGCTGGAACGAAGACTTAAACATTAACATTATAAGTAGCCCAAAGACTATGAAAAACGTCGTCTCTTGAAAGCATTCTTGCACCATGAAACAAATTACGAGTAATTTTAAAATATTTTGCAGTTTATCTATTTGCACATATTTAGAATAATATTTAGCAATTTATATAAGTGAGCAACACTGCTTAAAATAATGTAACTGCGACTGGTAATTAAAACCTCCAGAAACTCTTGTTGTAATGTTATAGAAGCAAAGGAAAGCATTAATCATTATAAAAATTTAATACAAATACGTTATTTTAAGCAGTATAACAATCATTACCAATGCGTTTGGTATCTCTGAAGCGATTTGAAATAACAATTCTTGTAAATGGCGTTATAAGCATTTAAGCCTTTTGAAAGCATCTGCATGATGAGACGTGATACGTCAGCGCGTTTTCGAAGTAAAGTCTTTAGGAACTTTTAAATTTTCCGTTTCTTGTAGCTTTGTTCCTTCATTCATTCGAAATATATTATACCATGATCACAGTATTTGACGCTAAGGTACAGTTGATGCGCATTGTCCATGCCATTTGAGTTATTAGAGATTTCCAAGCTATACTAAATAATATATGGGCTATTGTGGTTTTGTTAAGTAACTAAATTAGAAATATGTAATACTTTACGAAGCGCAATTTGAGAAAATACAACTTTATTTTGCTTTAGCAACATTGCTTGTTTACCTAGTGATATTGCAGAGTATCAAGAAAAATTTCCCAACTTGGTACAAAATTTCAGCATTTTTAATATATATATATATATATATATATATATATATATATATATACGTATATATCGCAGATTCTAGGGAAGGGCTATAGGGACTATAGCTCCCTTTAACGCTCAGGTATGCACTGGATAAAATGGGCTTCAATCCTACTTTCTTTACACTGGATAAAGCGGCAAACCATGGTTTAGCCCCCCCCCTTGATCATATACTGGGTCCGTGGCTATGTATATCCAGGATGGCCTATTTTAATCTTTCCACGGATATAACTCAAAAACTGTTGAACGTAAATGAACCAAACAAAAACTCAAATAGGAAATGCCATGGGGCACACTGAATGGTGGTGTCGCGGCGCCTCCCGGAGCCGCCTTTCATGGGGTACCAGGGCCAAACTTTAAAATTTTAAATGGAAACATGGGGTGAGTAATACCTCGTTCCATAGATCTTTAAAAAGTAAAAAGCGTTGTGGCAAAAAAAATTTCATATCGGTCACCGTATTCAAGATGGTCGCCAAGACATGGTGCCTGTATCTGATAAAACGCCCAGTACCACTAACATGAAAACAGTTGGAGATAAACGAACAGTCAGAAAGTGAAACAGGAAAGGCATGGGGCGCGTCGAATAATGTTCTCGCAGTACTCCCAGGGCTGCCTTTCAAGGGGTCCAAACTTAGACATTTTAAACCGAAATATGGGTCAAGTGATACGCAGTTGGATAAATCTTGAAACACTAAACAGTGTTGTGGCAAAAGATTTTTCATATGGGTCACCGTTTTCAAAATGGCCGTCAAGACATGGTGCCTGTATCAGATAAAACTTCCATTACTACTAGACCCCTAATATGAAAATAGTTGGAGATAAATGAACAGAATAAAACTCGTATAGGAAAGCACAGAGGGTATTTATCATTCCACGGCTCGAGTATAATGCAACGGAGAAAAAGATTATTAAAATATAATTTACATGATGCAAAAGAGGAAATGATAGAAAATTATCTTTCAGATCTCTGTCCGTAAGTAGGTGAAGCGGGAATGAATGGTAAAATCTCAAATGAGAACCTGACTTTTATTTGCAATAGATATGGTTTGTCTGAAACACTTGTGTGTACAAATGACTGGTACTATAATGAATAAAAATAAAGTTAAATAAGGTGAATAAAAATAAGGTGAAATTCAAGTTTAACAACATTTTACCCGCCTCTTCGCCCCTGATAATTTAACGCATTGCGTGCAAGATTTTTGGGACATATCTGCATCAGTATGTACCGTTTCGCTACTAAGGATCACAACTGAAATTACCGCTGAAAGTTATTCGGAATGTAGCTGTGGACATCTCAGTGAAACTCTGCACAAGGAAGCAAAAGAAGACAGAAGGAAAAGAAGCGAACCAATATCATGCAGAGGACTGTTGAACAAACCCAACGTTCGTAAACATTGTTCTAAAATTGCATTGTTCGACAAATTTGTTTCGCATTTCTAATGTCCATGAAAGGTGGCTCCGGGAGGCGCCGCGACACCACCATTCAGTGTGCCACATGGCATTTCCTATTTGAGTTTTTGTTTGGTTCATTTATGTTCAACAGTTTTTGAGTTATATCCGTGGAAAGATTAAAATAGGCCATCCTGGATATACATAGCCACGGACCCAGTATATGATCAAGGGAGGGGCTAAACCATGGTTTGCCGCTTTATCCAGTGTAAAGAAAGTAGGATTGAAGCCCATTTTATCCAGTGCATACCTGAGCGAGTTAAATAATGAATTATGAAGACAAACAGACAGAGCGAGGGAAGAGTTTTACAAAAGAAAATGCGAGGACACAGAAGAATTAGAAAGAGTTGGGAAATATGAGGAAATGTACAAGGAGGTGAAATCTATGGAATTTCGGAGGAAACAAGGGGGTATTATGATGGCTGTAGAAAATAAGAATGGGAAGGTAGTCAGCAAGAGAAATGAGGTCATAGCAAGGTGGAAAGAATACGTTGAAGACTTATATGAGAGTAGGGATAGACCGTGTAGCCTAAATGTTGAAGTGGAAAATGAAGTAGGCGAGTCTCATAAAGGATTTAGTATTCTTCGGGTGAGTTTGAAAAGGCTATATCCGAGATTAGGAATGGAAAGGCAACCGGAATAGATAACATACCAATCGAATTCATTAAAAATATAGGAGACAAGGGAAAGAAAGAAATGTGGCGACTATGCAATGAAATATATGAAACAGGAGAATGGCCAAGATACTTTCTGAAAACGATCATGATACCGATGGCTAAGAAATCGAACCCAAAGAGATGTGAGGATTATAGAACTATTAGTCTCATATCTCATGCAGCTAAAATTCTGCTCCGAATACTGAACAGAAGGTTATATGGAAGAACAAATAAAGATGTTGAGGAAGAGCAGTTCGGGTTCAGAAGTGGCAAAGGCACAAGAGGTGCTATTGGATTATTAAGCATGATCGGTGAAAGATTTATAGAAAAAGGGAAAGAGGTGTATGTTGTATTTATTGATCTAGAAAAGGCTTTTGACCCCGTGAATTGGAAATTATTGTTGGGAGTTCTAACAAGGGTTGGAATGGAAAGATAGAAGACTCATAAGAAACTTATACATGAACCAACAAGTAAGTGCTAGGATAGGGGAAGAGCTGACGGAAGAGAGTGCAATTGGAAGGGGAGTTCGACAGGGATGCTGCCTCTCGCCAACACTATTTAATGTCTATCTAGAAGAGATAGTGAAAAAGAATTTACATGATGATGGTATTTCGGTAGGAGGTAGAATGATTAGATGCATAAGATTTGCAGACGATATGGCGCTTGTTGCAGAATCTGAAAAGAAAATCAATAAAATGTTAGAAAAAATGAGAATGGGCTTTGAAGAATATGGGATGAAAATAAATGTTAGAAAGACAAAAGCCATGGTGATTGGAACGAAGGGGTCGGTGTCAAATATAAAAGTAGGAGGGGAGAAAATAGAACAAGTGAATAGTTTTCGATACCTGGGTAGTATTCTTAGTAATGACATGAAATGCGAACGTGAAATAAAAGCAAGGATAGGAATGGCGAAAGAAGCCTTTAAAAGAAAGAAAAGTCTGTTTTGTGAGACCTTGAACAAAGAGTTGAGAAAAAGACTCATAAAATGCTTCGTGTGGAGTGTTGTACTATATGGGGCGGAAACGTGGACATTACGTAAAGGTGACGAAAATCGACTGGAAACCTTCAAAATGTGGGTGTGGAGAAGAATGGAAAGAATTAGTTGGGTCGAGCGGAAAACGAATGAGAGAGTGTTAGAAATGGTGGGTGAGAAAAGAACACTTTTAGATATTATTAGAAAGAGGAAGAGAAACTGGTTGGGACATTGCCTAAGAAGAGATTGTATCATGTGGGACGTGCTAGAGGGTATGGTGGCGGGAAAGAGAGGGAGGGGGCGAAGGAGACTACAATTAATGGATGATATTAAAACAGAAAGATCATACGCGAAGACGAAAAGGTTAGCGGAGGACCGTGGAGCATGGAAGCTTCTCAGCTGCGGCAAGTGACCTGCCAATAAAGGCAGAATACCTATGATGATGATGATCAGTTGATTCATTTTTGCATCAAACCATTGCGCTCAATCAAACTGGAAGGTACCATTTAACAATAATTTTACATACTTTATCCCATTACAGAGACATTTATCTCTTATAAAAACACATTTCAAATAACTTTGTTTCGTAGATACGATTTACAAAAACTAAGACTCTCATTTGGAATTTCACCGATCCTTCCCGCTTTACTCACGTACGGAGTGAGGTTGGAGCGATAATTTTCTAGGGGTTAGATTTCTTCCTTTCCATTATGGTACTTTCACTCTAATCATCTTTTCGACTGTAGCAACATTCCCGAGCTATAGAATGATAAATACCCTCTGTGATTTCCCATTCGAATATTTGTTCTGGTGTTTTCATATTAGTGATACTGGACCTTTTACCTGATGCAGATACCATGTCTTGGTGGTCATTTTGAAAACGGTGACCCATATGAACAATCTTTTGCAACAGCACTCTTTAGTTTTTAAAGATATGTCGAACGAGATATCACTCACCCCATGTTTCCATTTACAATTTTGAAGTTGCGCCCTGGGCCCCCATGAAGGGTGGCCCTGGGAGTCTCTGCGACAATATCAATCGATGTGTCACATGTCATTTTCTATTTGAGTTTTTGTTCGATTCATTTATGTTCAACCGTTTTCATATTAGTGGTACTGCACGGTTTACTGTATCTGATAGAGGCAACATGTCTTGGCGGCCATTTTGAATACACTGCCCGATATGAAAGATCTTTTGCCACAACGCTTTTTAGTTTTTCAGCAACTATCGAACGAGGTACCACTCACCCCTTGCTTCCATTTAAAATTAAAGTTGGGCCCCCGGGAACGCGTGCAGGGCGGACCTGGGAGGCAACGCAACCATATATATATATATATATATATATATATATATATATATATATATATATATATATATATATATATATATATATATATATATATAGTGGCGGCGGTTGGACGTTAGGAGTGGGGGGCAAGATATGATCTGAACAATTATATATCAATGTTAGATTTCCTGATTGTTTCTAACACTGTTTCATGAAAGGTTGTATAACTAATAGGATACTATCTTTTTTCACTGAAAATGCCGTATATCGTATTTCTATTTTATTAAGTAAATTCATAAGAGCAATACAGGTAGGTAGGTACTAGCTCTTTATACTCTTAAACAACGAAAGTGTAAGAAGAGATTTGAGTTCTTGCTTATGAACATCGTAAAATTCTATCTGCAAAATTGTGTGATCAGATTATTTAATAAATTTGCAAAATAAATAAATACAAGGGATAATATTAATCATAATAGTAATGAATAATGACGCTTGTTTTGCACAAGTTATATTGAAACTGGGAATTAATGAACAACTTACACTTTTAATTTCACACATGACATTAAATGAATGTTTTAAGCCTTAGAAAATGAAATACAGTAAGTACTGCAAGCATATGCTATGACATTTAAAGAAATATGCAATTACAATATTAATTGCTTTGAATTGCAATTAAAACGCCATTCCTGTAGCTTTCTTAACTCCATGGGAATACATATAACCAATATGTACTCCCTCAACGGCAAATATCATATGGCACCATTTTTTTTCCTATGAAACAGTAATACATACAACACCTTTACCAGGGTGTCCACATTCTGGAAAATAAGTGCAAGTCAGGGAAAGGTCAGGGAAGTAAAAATGTGTCAGGTGAAGTCAGGGAAATAGCAGATTGGTCAGGGAAAGTCAGGGAAAAATCGATTTAGGTCCATTGTTCAATTACTGAATTTATGAAATAAGGTTGATTTCTTTACTGTTACTGGATGCAAAATGTAGTGTTCTCAATGATGATATTGGGGGCGCGGTGGCTCAGTGGTAGAGCGTTCACCTCTGGTGCTTGGGGTCCCGGGTTCGATCCCAGCCCCCGTCAAGTGAACTTTGTGGTGGACAAACACCGTGCTCGTGGGTTTTCTCGGGGTTCTCCCGTTTCCTCCCACATTCTTCATTCCACCACTTCACTCATCTCTCATTATCACCGTCTCCTTTAGCCTAACCGGCATAACCGTGGGACGTAAAACTTAAAGATTTCATTTCATTTTCAATGATGATATTGAGGGAGTCAGTGTTCTCTGATATAGTCGTTGAAACTAATTTTTCTGCGAAAAACACATCTACCTACATCCTGGCATATTTGCTCAAAAGGGTAGACGCCGTTCTAGAAGAATTGCATGGTGCCAAGAGGATATCTGGACAAGTGGCTGAGAACGCGAAGAAATAGTATCTCCAGCTCACATTGAAAGCTCAGACTGAAGAATTTAAGGAACACTCGAATGAATTCATAGCCAATGATAGAGATGGTATTGGACTTGATGAGTTTTTTTTACTTAGTCTTAGGAAATGGGAAGAACTTCGTTGACTAATGGTCAGTTATGAAATGTGTTTTATCTTCTTTCACGGAAACGCATTTTTTGAAAGTGGTTTCACAATGATAAAATTCTCATTGTTGACAACTTACAAGAAGAATCTCTGGTGGCTCCATAGATCAGACATGGTTCTGTGATGAGAATAGGTGGATTAATAATTACAAGAAGTATGATAAATTCAGTGAGAAGTTCAATGAGACAATATCAGGTGTATTTGGAAAAGAAAAGATAAATAAATGCTGGAGACGAGAAGAGGACAGAGAAACGGAAGATTCAGCAACAACTAAAGGAGCTGGAGGAATAAAAGAAAATTAACCTGCGAAGACAAGGACATTTGGATCAATGACAAGAAAATTATGCGAGAAAATATGAAAACAATTTTCTAAATTTGTTGCATTTAACAACTGCACCAGCAAAAGTATGTGTTACATAATGTGTGTTTTCTTTTTTTTTTTTAATCAGCAAAATCATGAATGAACTATTTATTGCTATAGGCAATATTATAATGCTGTGTAATTGGTAATATAATATGTATTTTTTTTTCATATCTTAAGTACTCTGTATACTGCACACTTTCGTTTGTAACTTTACATTTTGTGTAATATGTAGGCCTAATCAATAATTGCCTAATGCACATATTTGTAAATTTACATTCCTTTGGAAAGAAAATTGAAAAAGAAAGAAACAGAAGTGGAATAGAACAAGGCCAACTATGGGGAATGTGGAGGCTGGGGTTTCTTTCTTTTTTATATATTTTTAAGTTATTCAGGGGTCAGGGAAATCTGCAGCTTTTGTCATGGAAAGTCAGGAAAAGTAAGAGATCTTTTCTCCAAGTTGTATGGACACCCTGTTTACATTTCCAAATGAAATTATATAAATTAGGGCACTTCAAAAAAGTGGGGGGACAACTGCCCCCTCTTGCCCCCCTAATCGCCGCCCATGTATATATATATATATACATACATATATATATATATATATATATATATATATATATATATATATACATATATATATATATATATATACATACATATATATATATATATATATATATATATATATATATATATATATATATATATATATATATATAGAGAGAGAGAGAGAGAGAGAGAGAGAGAGAGAGAGAGAGAATTCTAGTTGCATCAGCAGTGGATTTTGTTTAGGCAGAGGCTTGAGGAAGGAGTAAGAGACATTTGCGTTGTACGTGCAATGCAAAAAGTTATCACAAATTTATTTCGGGAGGGGTTTGAGCCCGATAACCACCCCGTAAATATGCCACTGTACATGAGTCAACCGTTCTCATATTATCTAACACAGCAACGAAACAAATTTTGAGTGAAGGTAATTTTAGTTTCTATCAATATCAATATTCGAGACGAGACCGAGACTTTCGAGACTGACCTAAGTCTCGTCTCGGTCTCGTCTCTATTTATAGTGGTCTGTCTCGGTCGCTGTCTCGTCTCGGTATTTATAAGTCCGTCTCGGTCTCGTCTCGGTATATAAAGCTTCGTCTCGGTCTCGTCTCGATAATTTATTGTCGACCATCCTTACATTATTTGTTTAATATATGGCCAAACATGTCTTGAGGATGTGAACTGTGACACCTTTTACATATTGCGAGCCTTAGCATGTTGCACATGGACTACTGGAAAACTGAATAAAATTTTGTTCTGAAATGTCTTGATATCAGACCGAAGTAAGTTTGTTTTATGGTCGCTTCAGTTACAATGTTCGGGCCTGGGATAATTTTTATCATTTAACTGATCTCGATCAAATTTTCAACATAGATGACTTTCGGGCCTGGGATAATTTATATCATTTAACTTTGATAATGCAACGTAGGCAGGGGGAGGAGGAGATGACAAAATTTTCAACCATCTGACCGATCTGGATCAAATTTTCATCAACCTAGATGAAGTTCGAATCTGAGCAGTGCCGGTCAGGCTAAGTCGTCTGCTCGGCGATCGCCGAGGGTCCGAGAGCCTTTGGGAGGGCCCGGACGCATAGGAAAATAAATATTTAAAACTTAAAAAATAACTTAATTATCAGATGTTTAGAATACAAAAACAGAATTAACCACTGATAATTTCAAAACACAACAACATAGTTTAATGTAATGCTTGAAAACCAGTTATAAAACACCAGTACTAGATTTACACATAACAATTTATAGCTTAAGGCGCCACTGTTGTAGAGGCCCCCAAAATATTAAAAAAGTAAGTTGGATATAGTGACATTTTTTTTTTATCTAACTTTAATTTTCAGTTCACAGTTCATACGGTATCTTCTCTAATAACATTACCTAGATAAAGTACCGAAAACTATTTATCTGTTATACTATTTCCCTTCGGACTGTTATACTATTTCCTTTGTGACAGTTTTCATAGATTTATTGTTCCTTTCTTTTCGTATTTTTCACAGGTTTTCCTAAAATTCAGGAGAAGCACTATTTGAACAATTACAATCATCACTTGAAAAGTTAAATATACCTCTTTCAAATATGGTTGCATGCTCTTTTGATGGAGCTAGTAATATGAAAGGGTGCTACAATGGTCTTCAGGCACGTTTGAAGAAGGTAAACCCAGAAATCATATACACTCATTGCAAGGGAAACGTTCTCAATTTAGTTATAGCAGGTTCTACTGTAAAGTGCCTCCAAGCAGAACATTTATTCGGGTTTGTGGAAGAATCCGCTGGCTTTTTAAGCAATTCATACAAGAGAATGATCGTGTGGGAGACATTTACAAAGAAACATCATTCTGGGTGGACAAAGCTACAACGATTAAAATAAATAGGTGGTACTAGGTGGTGGAGCAAACACAAAGCTCTATCATCCATAATAAATTTACATTATGATAATGTTGAATCTTCTAAATTCGTTACATTTTTGTTAGCATTGTTAGATGTCAACAGGCAATTTCGATTGCAAAACAAAATTTACAGTGCGTTTCATTCTAGGACAGTGGTGCAAATTCGAAAATTTGTTTCTAGCTGTAGTCATGCTAGACATATTTTCAGTTACTTCTCTTGTGTCCATCTTTCTCCAAAGCAAGTCTTTAGACTATGCAAAGGCCTGGCAGTCGGTAGATGCATTATTAGACGAAATTAGAAGAAAAAGAAGTGACAAAAATTTTAAAAGATTGCATGACAAATGCATATCCCTGGTTAAAGACATCAAAGCTTATTTTAGGAATTGGGAAATTGATATAGAAGGTGATTTTCCAGAAAAAAGAATTCCCAAGGTGAAAAAAATGCCTTGTGAACAAGTTTCTGACGAGGGTAGAAATTTGTCACATGACCAGAAATACAAAGCACCTTACTTTAACATTCTCGATTATGCGAGTAAAAGTATAGAAGAAGTACCCAACAAGATTCTACTGCTTGATTATTCCTGCTAGACCCAAAAAGGTACAAGGATATAGTTGCAATGGAGGTGGAAGATTTTCCAGATGATAGCTTGCAAACTGTTTCTCAATTAGCAAACGTGGATAGAAGTGAGTTGTTAGAACTGAAATAGTTTGCAAGCCAGTATCATAATTTGAGTGCAGATTTTAGTGACAAGTCTGAAGCACGAAAATACAAAGAAGTGTGTAAATTTGTGAGAATTACAAGTAATGATGGTGATGGTGATGGTGATTCAAATGAAAGTGTGACATCTTAAGAAGAATCTGAAGATAAAAAGAAAAAGTCTGGAATTTAATGTGGTACTAAAAGGAAATGTTTCAGATGTCTCTCATGTGCATTTCCCATTCTCTATGAACTATCGTCATAGTCTGGATTATTTATTAATTTATATACTGTGTTTAAATATATAATGACCATTCCTTCCATTCAGATGACTTGTGAACGAGTTTCTTCGAAATTGAAAATTGTAAAAAGCAGACTCACAAGGGACATCACCCAATTGTCCGGCTCCGATTTCAATGAAATTTTTATTGCTGATAGAGGAAATGTATTCATTACTTGTGATGACAGAAATTTTTGCCATGGTGCAGGTTTTCTATTTTTTAATAATTTTTAAAGGTTGTGATGTGGTTAATAGAGATTACTGCAGAACTCCCTTACTACCCTTTGTAAACGGAGTGTTAATGAAAGAACAACCATGTAGATACGTATAGGGCCTAGGGGGAAGTCGTATGGTACGTATGACCCTGACGGCAGCCATCTTGAAATCCGCCATTTTGAATTAAGGTTAAGGTTTTCAAATAGGAATAGGGTAATATGATACATAATTTTGGGCAAGAATTTAATCAGGAAGACAATGGTGAAGTTAGTTTTAAGATGCGCCCATTCTGTGAAAAGTTGCAGGCATATTAATTGTTTATACTTACTATGTGCGTAAGTCCCTTACCTCCGCTTCTAACCCGCGTATTAATGATAATAAGTGGATAAAGGTTTCGGTAATACATATTATGCCTAGAGGGAAGTGATACGATAAGGGTATCATTGACGGCATCCATCTTGAAATCCGCCATTTTGAATTAAAATGAAGTTCCGAAAACTGAAAACCATAGCATGTGGCACCAAATTTTAATAGTAAATTTTCCCCAAAAGCCAATGGTATGCTTATTTTTCTTCTATAGTTAACCACTATGAATTTATGACTCTTCTAATGTGCACGAAATGTCCATTATTCGATCTTTCAAACTGGCAACACTCCTAATTTTTACCGCCTGTTTTAGGATTCCAACTGACACTGCAATTGTTTCCATGGCTCATGTTTTGTAAATTTATTACATTTTTTAAGAGTTGCGATTTGTCAGTTCATGAATAGTGTTGGGATAAGCATCCAGCAATCTTTCTGAATTTTGAAGACTTGCCATGTAATTATTAATTTCATAGGCAATGTAATTATTTATTTCCTATACCTGCCCTTCAAAAACTCGTTTACTGACATGAATCATCGCACAACGAAACAACTCTAACTTTGCACTCAGGTAATACCGAAAACGTAGCTTGTAATGGATAGTAGATGAGACGAGAAATCAAATGAAAATTCACTTTAAAAAAACGAAATATGATTGTTGTGTAAATCAATGGTCTTTTGTTTTGTTTTATATTTATATATTTATTTGTTTATTGAATATTTATTTACTTATTTCATATGGCAGTATTTTAGCTAGTCAGACAAAAAGAGTCATTCGTTTTCTAGCAATTGTTGTCGATGGTTCATGTTTGTAAGATTTATAATCAGTATTGATCGGGAACTCGATTAAGTTACACGTCTCTACAAACAAGATACCTGTTTTCGTATTTTGTTCATGGTACAAACAGTATGTTGGGAACAGTCATATTATGTCTCTTTGATATTTTCTATCATTGCTGCTGTTCCTTTAAAGTTGTAAAGTTGTATATATTAAAAAAAAATACTGTTTGTCATTTGCGCAACATGTAGCCTACATTTCATGATAATTTTGAGTTCGTGTTACACCAATTTCTTACAATTTCATTTGTATTTCTTCACATCACATAGGTCCATAGGTTTCTCATGTACTCTGGGTTAAAATAAATAATTACACTGCCTAGGAAATTAATAATTACATGGCAATCTTCAAAATTCAGAAAGTTTGCTGGATGCTTATCCCAACACTATTCATGAACTGACAAATCGCAACTCTTAAAAAATGTAATAAATTTACAAAACATGAGCCATGGAAACAATTACAAAGTGTCAGTTGGAATCTTAAGACATGCGATGAAAATTAGGATTGTTGCCAATTTGAAAGATCGAATAATGGACTTTTCGTGCACATTACAAGAGTCATAAATTCATAGTGGTTAACTATAGAACAAAAATAAGCATACTATTGGCTTTTGGGGAAAATTTACTATTAAAATTTGGTGCCACATGCTATGGTTTTCAGTTTTCAGAACTTCATTTTAATTCAAAATGGTGGATTTCAAGATGGATGCCGTCACTGATACCCTTATCGTATCACTTCCCTCTAGGCGTAATATGTATTACCGAAACCTTTATCCACTTATTATCATTAATACGCGGGTTAGAAGCGGAGGTAAGGGACTTACGCACATAGTAAGTATAAACAATTAATATGCCTGTAAGTTTTCACAAAATGGGCGCATCTTAAAACTAACTCCATCATTGTCTTCCTGATTAAATTCTAGCCCGAAATTATGTATCATATTACCCTATTCCCATTTAAAAACTTGACCTTAATAGAAAATGGCGGATTTCAAGATGGCTGCTGTCATGGTCATACGTACCATACGACTTCCCCCTAGGCCCTATACGTATCTACATGGTTGTTCTTTCATTAACACTCCGTTTACAAAGGGTAGTAAGGGAGTTCTGCAGTAATCTCTATTAAATACATCACAACCTTTAAAAATTATTAAAAAATAGAAAACCTGCACCATGGCAAAAATTTCTGTTATCACAAGTAATGAATACATGTCCTCTATCAGCAATAAAAATTTCATTGAAATCGGAGCCGGACAATTGGGTGATGTCCCTTGTCAGATATTCTTTAAGCGATAACTTACTATCTCCTTTAATGTTGCTGAATGTTGAGAGAGACTTGTTTATAAATTTGGACAAAAATAAAGTCATTGATTGCGGTAAAAAGCGAAGTTTTGAAAAGAAAATTAATGTATTAATATGTTCCTGATACTTTGTAATTCCTGTGTGTGTCTGAGTCATTTTCAATTTTATAATTATGTGCTTTATGATATTGTAATCATTTATTAGTAGTAATCAATAATTTGCCTGTTTGTATTAATATAAATTTAGAATAAGCTTCACTTTATTAGTGCATACCAATATTTTCGTGTTTTTACAGTTGTGGTCATATAAATGTTGTAATACACGTTAAATATTTGTCATTAGTTCTCATAGAACAAAAAAAAAATGTTTGTAACTATACGGGTTTCGCATAATTTTGCCATATCAACACATTTCTCTATTTCACTCATAGCTTCAGTACATCATATAGTACAATGCTGAACTGACGCCGAAACCTATATCATGATTTATATCTACGTTATATTTCTTAAGTATGTTATACCTTGTCATTTATCGTAACCTAGATAGATTTAAAATACTTCAGAAACTTTTTTTTTCATAAACAAACCTTTAATCATTGTTGTAAGTACCGAATATACGCTCTGGAAAGTTTCTCGATCAGGGGGTGATTGCTCCAGACCGGCACTGAATCTGAGATGGTTTTTGTCATATCACTTTGACGTGTAACTTAAGGGATGGGGAGAGACATTTGAAAGGAGGGGGAGAGACATTTGAAAATGATCGATATTAGTTTCGAATCTATAGTTTTTGAGGTCGCTGAGATGAACAGTGATACTTCTGTTCTTCCGGTCGCTGAGATGAACAATCATACTTCCGATGCCGTGGCCCGCAACATGGGGAGGAGAGCGGGATATATAAAAAAATCATCACTATTTTTCTTCATTTAACCCAGCGAAATCGGGGTGCGCCTTAGATTCGATTACGTCTTAAATTCGAGTAATTATCGAGAGATTCTTAATTAAAGATATTATTAACGTGTTATTAAAACTACTTTGCTAGCATAAATATTTCTAATTTTCTATCATATTCAATTATTCAGACAACAATAGTGTCCTGCGCTTGCGCGGGACGTGCGAGTTTGTTAGTTTTACGTTATTAGAATAGATTGTTGCATAGTCACATATATGGTAGAATGACTCCTGATGTTATAACAAAACAATTTACAATATAACAGTAATCATGTCACCAATAGTAGTATGTACTCAGTAAATGCTGTTCGATATTTTCATTATACATATCGGTACATACATAATAATAAAAAACACAATGCAATTGATACCATATACATATTTTATGTGCTAAATACACCTATATAATGTATTAGAATATTCTTTTCTTTTTGAAAAATTGGCTTAAAATATTAAAATCACTGTATAAAAATTGTAAAATATAGGCTAGGACTTGGGGGACGCCAAAAAGTCACTTAGCCCGGGTGAAAATTTTGCGTTGGTCCCCCCATACTTCTCCATGTATAATAATACGTTCCTACCATCACGTTAAGGCGCATTACGGATCGGAGACGTGGACATTGAGAAAAGCTGAGATATCCAAGCTGGAAGCATATTAAATGTTGTGTTAGCGCAGAATGCTGCGCATATCATGGACCGAAAGGAAAAGAAACGAAGATGTATTAAAGAAAGCTAATGAAGGACGACAAATCATGAAGATAATAGGAAAAAGAAGAAACAGCATGCTTGGCCATCTTATTCGGCACTCCGACTGGATCATCGTGTTGATAGAGGGAAAGGCAGAATGGAAAACCAGGAAGAGGAAGACCAAAGGTAGAATATCTAGATGCAGTTACAAAGAAAAAAACAGCTCTGCCAAAGGAGAGAAAAATTTTAAAATTTCAATGTTGCCCACCAACCTATGGTTGATGTGAAAAAGAATAAGACCATAACGTTATATCTCTTACGAAAGAGTAGCATCATTTTTTTTTTTTTTTTACAAGAAACCAAATACATATTTAGTGTAAACTAAAAGTTTCTTAGGAATTTTATTTTGGCTACTAGTTGTACTTGAAGGAGACAAGCCAAAGTTGTGGAACGTTTGTCAATAAGAATCGTTATGTTGCTTGGGAAACATTTCAAAGGCTGCAGGGAATACAATATTAATGGGAGAAAAGTACGAAAATTCGCTATCCACATTCTCCCCTTTCCCACTTGAAGAATTATTACAAGTTTCGGTGCTGTAAAAGTTCTTGCTACAACGTTTAGGCAATTTTGCAGCAATGCGTTGGCACTTACATAGAAATACAATTTGGTTTGTTGCATTGGAATTCAAAATTTCTTTCTGAATCGAGGTTATGTAAGACATAGATCTATATCTTAAAGTGGGATCTGAACCACATTACCTCCCACTAGGAATCAAGGCAGGTGTCCCACGCCGAAGGCACGTTCACTAACACAACAATATGAAATAAAATATTTTGCAGTATAAATATTTAGTAAATTGCACTTCATTTTATATATACTACTACCACACAATTCGTTATTTTAGTTCTGTAGCTACGAATACTTAGATGTTACGCACTGTTTAACACATAAATAAACGCACACTTAACGTTTCTGCCTTAGTGTTTACTATATTATAAGAATTTTTCATATGCAAAGCACTTAGGTTACAAATGTCTTTGTCTTACTGTGTTCTAATTCGTTATGTCTTCTGAATCTATATATATTAAACGAACAATTTGTTACACTATCATCTCCATAATGATCAGAATCAATCTGCATTCGTCATTCCTCATAACGACCAGTAAATAAGAGCAATTAACATAAGAACTTTGAAAATTGTTCTCAAATATCTATACATGAAAATGTTATCTCCGGCGAGAGTTATCATTTCGGGTAGTGTTTCCTCTTGGAGGGTAGATTCGATACAAAAGTGTTCACAATATTTCGAAGACGATTTTAGTGAAAACCGTTTTTAAATCGGTTCAGTGATAACAGTCTTACAAGCGAAAAACAGAAATGACGGTTGGTATAGATTATAAGTTCGAGATCTTCAAACAATGAGCAATAGTTCAATATTTAAATAAACGCATATAATTGTCCAAAATAATATTGACGAGCCTGACAAAAATAGCAACCACCTAATAATGCTATGCGATGCAGCATTGTATAATGAAAATCCAGTGAATAACATAAACGATGACTCTATCAGGCTAAACAGCACGATACCTCCAACCTAATCCCAAACACAAAAACAGGCGTTAGATCGGATGTACCCAATAGTGTATCATATTCTTACTGCAACAGGCATTTTTTCAGCCAGAGAGGTTTAGCTTTTCACAAAGGCAGATGCCACCATAAACCTTCTAATAACCAACTATCATCCAGTAAAATAGTTTTTGAAGGCATGGATTTCAATTCTGAAGATTCTCTATCTAATGTTTGTGATGTTCTCGCTTATGTAAAAACCAGCAATCCAGTTCTTCGTCGAGTTCCTCGAGGTGCTAGATTGGCCGTAGCAGAATCACTTCTTGACGTACTAGAAAAGATAATGAGAACTAACAATGTTGAATCTTGGACAGATCTTTTCCTTTACCCATATGTAGTACTCTGGGACCCACCACACTCCGAAAAAGGCACCAACCTCACATCGTGGACTATAGAGTCAGGACTTGGTCTGACAATCATAGGGATACTTTATCAACCCACTTCATGCAGACATACAAAACTCGTCGACCACCAACATCCAACTCATTTAATATCAAGACCATCGGACACAAATTGGCGGAGGGAGACATACGAGGAGCAGTGAGATTGTTATCTTCCGAGGATGTTTGAACTTCTCCGGATACTTCTCAGTACTGGAATCCCTTAGAGAAAAACACCCTGCTCACTCTCATTCATTGAACTTTCCTGAACCTCCCGAGGCATGCATTACGGTTATTAAGGTCTCAGCATTAGAACTCATCAAAGCACTTAAATCTTTCCCGACGGGTTCAGCAGGCGGAATGGATAATCTCCGTCCAGCGATTCTAAAAGATCTTCTTTTGATTAGAGATTCCGAGACGAAAGCGAGATTAATCAACTCAATCTGCGAAGTATTAAATCTGATAATTTCAGGAAAATTACCAGCCTTGATAAATCCGATATTTTTCGGCGCTTCACTCATTGCGCTTAAGAAGAAAAATGGAAGCATTCGACCAATAGCAGTAGGGAATGTGTGGAGACGACTCACATCTTAAATTATATGCTCCAGAATCCAAGAATCTCTAATTGATATATTATCCCCACCAGCTAGGAGTCTGCGTGCCCTATGGAGCTGAAATAAGGGTCCATACAGCAGGAATGTTTTATTCCTTTCATCATTCTCAAGCTAAAGCCCTGCTCAAAATAGACTTCAAAAATGCCTTCAATGAAATTAATCGAGATTCAAGGCTGTCTTCAATTAAAAACCACTTCCCTTCTTTTTCCCATACATATATCAGAGCTACTCACAATATAGCTACCTTTTTATAGGAGATAATATTATTCTTCCTTAACGTGAAGTTCAACAGGTAGATCCACTAGGTCTTGCTCTATTTGCTTTAACTCTTCAGCCTATAATTAGAGATATTAATACTGAGCTCAACATTTGGTATTTAGACGACGGCACTATAGCTGGAGAAACCGAGTCAGTATAGCATACTTTAGCTCATATACGTACACAAGCAACATCGATCGGATTGTCACTCAATTACTCGAAATGCGAAGTCGGCTTTTAGGAGCAACAAATGTTGAAACTCAAAATCTATTTGATAGATTCAAAGATGCGGCGCCTGTGATTAAATTATTAACATCGTCTAACGCCGAACTGCTGGGAGCTGCTCTTTCACCAGACACCAAGAATTACTGGAAATAATTTCATGTTTAAGCCATCTACTTTCACGTATTTCGAAATTTTCTGCACATTCGACATTTTATCTTCTTAGAGCATCTTTCTGGATCCCAAGGTTGTTATATTTTCTATTGTGTTCCCCATCCTGGAGAGACGATAATCTACTGGAGAAATTCGACAACGCTCTTAAAACAGGATTGGAGAATGTTCTGCATTGCACCCTAAGTGAAGAAGCATGGCTACAAGCACCATTACCAGTCAGAAACGAAGGTATTGGAATCCGTCGCGCCACAGATTTGGCGTCTTTTCTAGCCTCTTTCTATAGTTCATGATAATTGACTGGAACCCTTCTACAAAGGGGGGTCGAAGAAGTCACCAACTCCGATGTGCTGGACTGCATAGCTAAGTGGTCAAATTTAGTTGGGTCGGACCCCACGGCTCCTGAAAGTCGAAATAATCAGTCGGTCTGGGACGAGCCCATTGTGAATTACCGTTTAGCTTCATTATTGCAAACTTCTAATAACATGGAAGACAAGGCCAGGCTTCTTGCTGTAATGTTCCCTGAAAACGGAGCATGGCTTCCAGCACTACCCTCACCTTCTCTCGGCCTACATCTAGACAACGAAAGCTTCCGAATATCCATTGCCCTTCGACTAGGAGCAAATACAGTATATGCGAGCCACACCATTGTCCAAGTTGCAGCGCTCTCGTAGATAAAAGAGGTCTACATGGTCCATCATGCAAAAGCAGTGCCGGAAGACATTCACGCCATTCGAACGTGAATGACATCATTTTGAGAGCCTTAACATCCGCAGGGGTGACAGCAGTGAGAGAACCAATTGGTTGTAACCGTTCAGGCGGAAAAAGACCGTATGGTATGACATTAGTGCCCTGGAAGCAAGGAAAGGCGTTGATTTGGGATTTCTCTTGCTCAGACACTTATGCTCCCTCCCAGGCACGTAGCTAGGATTTCGTGAAGGAAGGGGGTCCGTGACATGAAATTCTGAAGGTCCAGGAGCTTGACCAATCTAAACCAGTGCTATTCAACCTTTTTTTCTCGCGTACCCCTAGACTCAGTTCGCCATCCAATTGTGTGCCCCTGAAGCTGTTTAAAAGAAATTACTTCTGTAAATCAAAATTGACTTATTAACCTTAATACACAAGTTCTGTTGATTAAAAGGGGGGGGGCAAACAGAGACCCAACAAAAGAACAATCAGTGTGCCAATCAAAAGACTATTTAAAGGAAGATAAAGTGTACATCCGAAAAAAATAACATGGGAAACTTCAAAACATATGGGAGACATCCAGTTCTACTGAGAGCGATTTTCCCCTCATCCTCCCTGATAATTCGCACACTGAGGACAATGTTAAAAATTCAAAAACTAGAAGTAACTTTGGAACTAAAGTGTTAAGGAGGTGACAGCTTTTTTCCGGGATGCCAACTTGTTGATTTTTGGTCGAATCTTCGAGAGTGCGAGACTAAGAGCTGATTCTGGATTCAAGCAATTTATGTGCTTCATTTTTATTGACGTTAATGCAGGGAAATCATTGGAAAGAAAAAAATCTCCAACTACGATAATTCAACAAATATTGGATATATGTTTATTTTAAGATTAAGTACCCTCAGAAACATCTCCGCGTACCCCCGCTGAATAGCACTGATCTAAACTACTTTACTATCAACATATAGTGATTTGTTAGGACAATAAAATGAGGATATGTTGGAATTTAGTAACAAACTATGAAGAAATCTCGAGTAAAATAATAATTAAAAAAGTATTGAAAAAGATTATTCAATACTTACGTCCTTCCTCTGTTTATTCAAATATAACAAATTTCCTTTCGTTATGACCTCAACTATTATAAAAAGTACATATTCACTATTATAAAAGGTACATACTCAATAATCTCTTGTAAAATATTTTACAATATCTGCGTTCCTTTCTCTGTTGAATCAAATGTTAACAGAACTTTTTTTCCACATAATTTTTTGTTTTTATTATTGCGTCAACTACTGTCTTTAAAATGACAAGTTAAAGAAGCAGTAGAGAACTGTTTCTGAAATAACACGTTTGATAATACAGAGAAGCGATGACGAAAAATTATGATAAAAAATGTCTACACTATTACAGAACGGCACTATGTTTTCGAAAGCTTGAAATTTTCCTGACTAGTAGCAAAAATTCTGGGAATTCCGTAAATTTTCTAGAAATTTCAAATTCCCTGACTCTTCCGGGATATCTCGCTCACCTCGCCACCATGTATTGTAAGTAATACAAATCTTACAAGAAAGAGTAACCAAAAGCTTCCTGTAGTTCATTTTTAACCCTGATCCTTCTTTTTCTCATTTCATTTTTTATCCTTCCTTAATTTTTATCATTTCTGGTCTCGAAGGGGGGGGGGGGTCCGGACCCCCCGGACCTTCCCCCCTTGGCTACGTGCCTGCTCCTCCATCTACAATTTTCATCAACAAAAGCAGGACTTATCGCAACACGAAGAGCAAAAGAAAAAAGAAATAAATATATTAATCTCCTGGATAAGTACTGGTTTGTAGCAATAGCAATTGAATCTAGTGGTTCCTGGGTTCCTGGGCGCTAAATTTATTAGCCAGATCGGCAAACGTATATGTATTAAATCAGGAGACGCTCGAGCTAAATCTTTTCTAATTTAACGCATTAGCATGGCCATTCAACGAGGGAATGTAACCGCTTTTATATGTACGTTACCCACCGGTAAGGAGTTAGAAGAGATTTTTCTTTTATAAATTCTGATGGCGTCTAATACACTAACAGTGGAAAGAAAGTTAGAGATATAGCATACATTTACGTGCCAAATATCCTGAGAATCAAAGCGTTAGCCAATTCAATTAAACCTCGTTATGTTAACCTTGATGAAAACCAATTCTTGTTTTCCAATTCTCAGCAGGGAGTGCAGCAGTTCAAATGTAGACATGAACTTGGAACGGAAAGTACTAACGCTTTGGAGATCTGGAAGGCAGAGGACGTTCCGGGAAAAATGGAGTTGATATCAACAGTTTAACTGTTTTCGAAAACACTTTGATAATGATATTGTCATTGTTCTCTCTAATTTTTAACATTGCTAACAATTATTAATTTCCTACTGTTAGTTGAAAAATTGTATATTGTATTTTTCTTTTCTTGTATGTATTTTTCTTGTATGTATTTTGATCAGCAAAAGAACCTAGATTAATAATTAAATATTGTTGCAAACTTGAAATGAAATAAATTCAAAGAACTTGGAATAAATAACAGATAAATCAATATTAATTAGAATACTTTTGCTATATTTCTTTATCTTTTTCTTCCTGGCTTATGCAGTATTTAAAAGCATTTTTGCCCTAAAGACGGATATACACGAACATTAAACGAACGTTTCATAAATGGTTTCCGAAGTAATGAGAATTGTTAATTTCGAATTCCCTGTACAAATTAGCAAAGAGCTCTGGAGTGTGACATGATAATGAGGTTATTTTGCATAAAGTTGCTTAATGGCCCTCAAGAAATTAAAATATATTTATATTTAATCTTCTTATTAATATACTACTATTCCTTCTTATTTTATGTTAATATTATAGTCATATTTTACAATATTATTTTAATGTTTCATTATTAAGAAACCAAAAACATTCAATATACAACACAAGAAAAATAAATATAAATATTTCAGTTAGTACCGTATTTTTTTCGGACGCAAAAATGTAGAAAAGAATTTCTTTTAACTTCACAATAAATCAATACTAATCATAAATTAATGGAAAACTAAAATATTTTAAACAAAATTAACATTGCGATTAATGTTAAAAATGGAATTAATCATTTTGCGTTTCACCACACACACTTATGCGTTAGGATGTGTAAGAAGCCTAATTTTCTTTCAGTTGAAAAATTATTTAAAAAGAAAATTCCTAAGTACTAATGTATTTACAATTATTCAGCTCAAAATTGTGGGACTCTTAGTTCTAAAGACCGTCTAATCAAAGTAATTATCAGATAAAGAAGTGTTCTCTATATTATCATCGAACATTTAAAATAATTATGGATTGAAATATATTGATATATATTCACATAATTCAAAACCTTAGGAATAATTTTATTTTCAGAAAAGTGAACTAAAGAATTTAGAATATTACTAGAATACGCATAACTGTGTTTATAGCCAGAAGAATAGTTTACTGCTGCAGCTTTTACTCATTCCACGCAAGATACATCTAGCATCAAGCAATGCCACTAAAGGTTGGATTAGGACAGATTCCACAGCACCTTCTTGCTTAAAATTTCGCATACTGTTTGATTCGCTCTTTCTTCGTATTGCCTGACCCATTGTTGCCACAGTCCAATCTCTGGAGTGGGCTGAAAAATAGTACCAAATTGAAACAAAAAGGGCTGAATTCATTATTTTATACCAGTGTAATACCAGTGGCTCTATAATAACACGAAACTAAAAGAGGTAAAGTTCTAAAACACTCCGACCCCCCTCTCCGAAGAGTGCAAGTCGAGAAAGTACTCTTTTTTAAAAAATACTTTTTAAAAAAACATCCAAATAGGAGGAACCCGAACAACCTTGGAAGTAAAAGAAACTTTTGTTGCACATAGGAAGTATAACAGAGGCCGCAAATAAAAAGGGAAAACAGTTATCATCTTCGGTATGTATTATAACGAAACCAAACGCGCCTCTATTTCAAAGTGACCAATAAACCAAAACGATATTATGACCATATATGAAAAAAATATAAAACTGAAAATAAATCAATCATCTCCGAGTTCGAGTGTAAACAGTACGTTATAAATAATAAAATATTAAAATATAAATCATTGCATTTTACTCTCGCCTATTTCACGACCGAAGGAGGGTAATAGACTGTAAGGAGAATATAAGATAAGTAAACTGACATTTGTAAAAAGATGCACAGTACAACCGGTCCAGGGTCATAGAAGCTTCCCTGAAAGACATCAAAAGAAAGAGATGTAGAGAAGGTCTTACTGACACTTTTGAATATGTGACAAGTATTTGTTAAATAGTGCTGAATTCGGTAGAATTGTACCAAATTTTTCACAAAAGGGGCTGAAAATGCCAGCTTAGTACCAACGGACCGACGAATGACAAAAAGGGCTGAATTTGGTACAATTGTACCAAGTGTAGCAACAGTGACCTGACCAGCGAACGAGTGCGGGCGGCCGGTTTTGGAACTAAAACGGAAGCAGCAGTGTTTCTAACCGGATTACTTGTAATCAATCTATCACAGTTCTTTTTGTTCTGTTCGTAATAAACCACTTCACGCATATGCTCAAGTCAGGGGCAGATCCAGGGGACGGCGCGATCGGGACAATTGTCCCCCCCAGAACAGAATAATTTTTATTTTTAAAATAAAAACTAACAATTTTCACCTTTGTATTATAAATGTAAAATAAAACCTAAAATAGGCAGACCATGCTTTTTTTTTGGTTTTACGTTGCAGAAGTCAAATAAAGCAATAAATTGCAAGAAATTACTTACATTGGCGTTCTTGCTGAAAAAAATGTCCACCTTCGAAATCGCAGGTAACCATTTCTCCTTTAGAAATTGCAGACAATAGCTACTTCTCTTTTCTAAAGTTGTTTGACTTTTCTTTTGGGGGGGGGATACACTCTTACCTCTTCGTACGACCGCCACCCAAACATTCAGCCTGGATCCACCCCTGGTTCAAGTTAAGACAAACTGTTTCAAAAGTTATTGGAGTTATTTGCAGAACATCTTAAGTAACAAGCAAAAAAACAACTACAACAAAAATACACCCTCCATATTCACTTGCGAACAAGCTAGCGAGCAGCGTTTTACAGGCTGCTCCTATTTTGTAATGACATCGAATAAAACGTAACCAATTTTTATACAATCTGCTTAATACATGGTAGAAGCTCACTGAATTGTCAATTGTGTTATGTTGTTCTTAAATTGGTAATTTCCATTCATATATCACTATTCACAATACATCTGCATTACTGCAGGAATGGTTCACTACAAGCACATAACTTAGGGCGTTCTTTATTAAGAGATTAGGATATGCATAACATCCAAACTGCAACTTTTGAAAACCGTTGGATACACTGCAGAGTAAAACTCTCCGCTTCCCTGTCCCACCGCGCTTGCCCAGAAACTGATGGAAACACAACAGCAGCGCCATCCTCCCAAAACCGCACTGCTATCCTGCTCAGGTAATACCCTATTTTGGAAATTTCTTTCACCTCCGAAATTGCTACGGAATCTAGAATTGCGTGCAAAATTAGTACAATTGGATATACTGTTTCTGGATTGTTAATTTATATTGTTATTATTATTATTGTGACGAAACTTAAAGTTAAATCTTGCATTCTCATTCCTATTTTCCTTTTTGAACAGGTACATGATCAGCTTGACTTATATTACTACGATTCTGTATCACCATTTGATTCTCAAAATTATGTACTATCATTCGCAGGTGTTTGAAATTTACACATTGGGAAGAGATTAATATGTGTTGCAATTTAAAAGGAATAATATGCATATAGAGACCATAATACGTGACTTCTGCTCGTAAAGGTTTCAAAGCTTTAAATCATTGTATGTAGATATAACGAAACCAGTAATGCTCTTGTCCACTTTGTGATCATAACGCTTATTCCTAATTTGAACATCCCGATTAGCTAGCATGAAATTATTCTCGAAACTTGGTATCAAGGCATTTTTAAAGTCTGAATATCCTCGTAAATTATTACGAATGCCTTTAAACTATACTGAGCAAGGAGATAGTAAAACATGTGGTAGGATTTTAAGAATACTTGACTTACTCACACCTATTAAGTTACATTCTTCTTCGAATTTCTCTAGGAATGCACTTGCTGGAATATCATCAGCTTGTCCACTATATTTAGTCATAGATCTAATTTCACTAAATTTAAAATGTGTTTTAGAATTTCTTACTTTACTAGATTTTACGCGAATATGGATATCCCGCTGCATGTGAGGATTAATATCCTGTACTGGTCTTCTTTCGTCTTCCTCATTCTCGGAAATGGTAACCATATCTTCTAATTCACAGTATTCTTGTAGATTCCTGGCCTCTTCACAAATTCGGGGTTCTATTGTATTCAGTTCAGCGTCCACTACGTTCAACCAGGGCCGGATCCAGGAGGAGGCCATCACCCTGATCGCCCTCCCCCCAGGAAACTTTCTTATTTTATATGTAAATAAAACCCATCCCAGAGTTTGAAGCTCTTAAAAGTAGCTCTAAGTAGCAATATTACAACCCACAGCCTCCCAGGGGTCCATCCTGGATCCGACCCTGCGTTCAACACAAGATTAGTGTTGCCATCTACTGCTGTGACTTTCTCTTTAAGTATTCGGACTTCTTGTAATTTCATAATTTGGTTGGATTGGTCATTAACCTACGTCTCTACTACTTTGATTGAGCTTCTCACAACTTCAAAATTATGGAGCATTTGTTCTATTCTTGCATATGTTTGCTCAAGATTGGTATTTAAATGACGTGTCATCTGTTTGAGTTTGGTTGTGTCATTTGTTCCATTGACTGTTCGAGTTTGGTGTTTAACTCTTGTGTTATTTGTTCCATTGACTGTTCAAGTTTGGTGTCTGACTGTTTTGCAAGGGCTCCATTTTGGCATTTAACTTCTGTTCCAATTGCCGTACCATATCAACCAAACCTGATGTTATTGTATTGGTGTCTACCATTCTGTTATTAAGGTTATTTTCAGTTTTTTGTTGACTCATTCTGATGTTTCTGTATATTTTCTTATTACTACATAACAAAATATAATTCGTCTTAGAACAAAATGTTCGCAAGAAAGATGAGA
Source organism: Thermobia domestica (assembly GCF_964235325.1). Lineage (NCBI taxonomy): Eukaryota > Metazoa > Arthropoda > Insecta > Zygentoma > Lepismatidae > Thermobia > Thermobia domestica. The sequence goes on along the minus strand of NC_137454.1, from coordinate 280,160,403 downwards.
CAATTATACTTCTCTTCCAACAAATTTCAAGTTCCTGGGCGGATAGCACCATTTATACTACCACCCAGTTCTTTATTTTAGTTCTGTAGCTAATATTTCTGCAATTAATATTTCCGTCTTAGTACTATACACTTTATTATAAGTATTTTTCATATACAGATCAGCTAGGTCACATATCTTTATCTTATGGCGTTATAATTCGTTATATCTTCGGTATGTAGGTTAAACAAACACTCAGTTACATTATCATCTTCCTAATGATCACAACCAATCTACATTTGCTGTCATAACGACCAGTAAATAACGGAAATCAACATAAAAATTTGAAATAAACAACAGATAAATTAATATTATTTAGAATAGTTTTGCTGCATTTGTTTCTTCATCTTCTTCTTCTTCTTCTTCTGTTATCCTTTAATTACTTGACCAGTCGTGGTTTACAGAAAATACACTCCACATTTGTTCTCACAAGTGCTTTATACATTGCCTTCCACTTTGTAGGCAAATGGAGAAATTTCGCGTTTTAAGAGAGGTATTTATATAGTACCACATCCGTTTTTTTTTTTTTTCGTAAGTTGATTTCTTTTAGGTAGATCTATCTTTTTTCTGTAAACGTTTCCAGAGCGACCCAGACACTACTTTTTCTCGAGAACGGTCCATGCTATCAAGTTGAAATAAAAAATTGCATAACAATTATGAGTCCAAGGAATCCGTAGAAATTATTTACAATATCCCAAAAGCCCCCTTTCGTGGTGTAATGGGGAGCACATGCCCTGTTCTTGCGATTTTCAAATGGGAACGATATGTTTCGAATGCACATTCGAAAAGATGGGGAAAAAATAAGATTGCCCTACGAAACATTTGTCCGTACTACCTACCGCTTTCCATGTAAAAATTGTTGTTCTGTTTTCTTTTCAGAAAAATGAAGGTGCGCGAAATAGAGTGTACGGAGTATACGAATTAAGATAATGTAAGCACCGTCACAGTTTCGGAAAGTGCAAGATACACGCTTTCCAATGATATGCCACATGGTGACTCAGGGCCTTAAAAAAATGCGTGACCCAGAAAAGGGGGTCCAAATTAAGGTCAGAACTCGAAAATTTCAAATGGAAAGGGGGTTTAGTAATACCTCGTTGCAAAAGTCTCTGCAAATGTTAAAAGAATTCGAACACGATTTTGGAATCCACTAACCAATTTCAACATGGCGACATAACAATAACAATATCGATACTCTGAATTTCTGGTTCGTCACGAAGTAATAAAACGCACTATTGAAATTGCCCATTGACCAAAAATGGGCGGGCACGTAATAGCACCACAAAGAAGCAAGTTCCGTATGACTGCTCGTAAGATTTTCACACTGCCCGGTTCAATGCAAGTTATGTCGCACAGTTGGAGGTGTGCCTAGCTCTTCTCCCAGTTCTAGTGTGCTTCCACTATAACATGAATACGCCCCTCCAATTTTGGTGTCATTCACCGTTGTCTCTGTTGCAAGACGTTACGTCGTCGAAGGGATGGTGTGAAGAGTCTGAATTTGTTAACGTACATTCCTCGTGGTCGTGTGCATTTTTGTCAATTATTTCGCATTGACAAATCGAGGCATGTAAGTTGAAATGCTTTTCACAAACGAAGAAGCATTTGACAAGCTCATGGTGTTGGTTGAGTGCCAACGAAAAAGTTCCGCTGTTGCTCGTGTGTGTGCTGCTAGATATCCCGATAGGGAACGTCGTTCAAGACATGTGTTTCGCAACCTTGCCGAACATCTACGCAGAAGTGGAAATGTTCATCCTTCTAGCAGTCACAGGAATGAACGCATAGCTCGGCCTGTTCGAGATAATACGTCTGCTGATGTACTTGCAGCCTTCCATGTTAATCCTCACACGAGTATCAGGCAAGTTGCTCGCAATTCTGGTATCAGCGCAACTACGGAGTCAAGGATTTTGAAGGCTAACACATTTCATCCATACCATATTTCCTTGCATCAAGAGCTACATGCCACTGATTTTCAAAGCAGGCTCGACTTTTGCATGTGGTCTCAAGCTCAAATGCATGCGAATGCTCGATTCTTTCATGAAATAGTATTGTGGTCTGTAGTGCCCCGCTATGACATCTAGGCACTACAGTTTATTTGGTTTAATTGAGGTTTTGTTTGTTGAGTCGTTTTCTTCGTTATGTTTATCTTCTGTTGTATTCATGATTCAATTTTAATATCTTTAAGTGTTATAAAAAGTAATGCAATATTCCTTTCGTAATAGTCGCCCGCACCGTTTTTACGGGTTTCTTTTCTTATTTTTTTTTATCGCGCAACAACTTTACAATAATATATATAGCTCACCAACGCATTTCTGTAAAACACGCGGGAACTAAACAAAATTTGGCCCAGTAAAATTTACTTAAGTCGCCACCGCAGCAACATGCCACGGAAAAGAAGAAAAACGCAATTTCCAAATCCGTGTGGGCACAGGAGTATGCAAAGACAATATAAAACATCACATCGTACGGATTATTATTATTTCCGAAACGAAATTAGCAGTAGCTAACGATCATTGGCTTATTTTATCAATTGTAGAATAACATTGAAAATAGTGAAATAATATTTTGAAAACACTATATTATGACACTAGAGCATACACGAATAATTCCGAAACAAAACAACTTCGAATCATATTAAGTACGGTACAGCACATTCAAGTTAATAACATCAAATACTGAGTAGGTTTTCATCATATTGTTTTCTTTTTATACCATCCTTCCGTACGCTACAATGTTTGGTAACTTAGGTAAATATTCATTGCTTTATTTAGTTATTATCTGTTAAATATTTATTTCTACAGTGTAGTAGGCGTAGTACATGTTTAGCAAAAGTTAGTTTTAGCATAATGATTATTATGTGTTCTAAGTTTAGTTTACTTATTTTTTGTGTCAGCTAATATTTCGTATTTTTTTCAGAGGTTTCGTCGAGATTCTTCAATTCCAAGCATCACCAGGCATTCCTCTTCATCACAGGTAAGTATTTCTCTTTTTTCAATTTTATTTATTATCGTAGACTTTATTATATATTATTCCTTTAAAATTCATTATAATTCTTATTCTTCATAATAAATAAAACTATATCTTGCTTTATTTCATTATAATACTGCATTATATAAATATATCTTAAGTATTCATTAAAGCATTATTTATTTGACATATTTTACCTTCAGAGGTTAACCTAGTAGATGCCGACGCTAGTATGAATCTTCGCACAAAACATGTAAGTACTTGTTTACATTGTACACCATTGTATTGATCTAAACTAATTGCTGAGAATGTAGATATGTACACACGAGATATTTCGTTAAGAAACGTCATATATATATATCAGCTCATGAAATGGATATAACATACATGAAGCTGCATCAGTTCCCGAAGGAGCAGGACGCTCATACTTTTAGGGATTATTCATTGTAAGAACTTACAAATGGGGTAACAAAGCGACTTTTATTTACTTACCGACTGATACGAAAATAAAAAAGAACGTACCTGTACTTTATATCTGCATGTGTAGTGCCCTTGTACTTTATCTATGTGTGTGGGGAGGGGGGATTTAATGCATATCGCATGTCTTGTGCAGATGGATACTTCTTACTATTGCACTACGTAGAAAATTTATGGTATTTCATGTAGAAGTGGTAATAGAACACAGAAGAAACGCAGAGCAGGGGTTCTCATGTATACTATTACCCATGAAATTGTTAGTAAGCGTCAGAATAACTTGTACCGTACCTCATTTCCAACGAAAACATATTAATGTTACTTATATACATTTACTTTATTCATAGAAACTGCGAGTGATATATGATACATATATGAATCCAGAAAAGATATTGAAACGGATCGTTTCATCTTGGTATAATGAGCAAAATAGATTAATGAATACTAATAATTTTGACGAGAGACTGATTTATTGTATTGCATGTTGTTTATGATGATTTACAGTGGCTGAAAGGTGTTTTGGGGTTTAGAAATCCCCAAATCACTAACCTTCCTAGTGATAATTCATTTTAATTATTTCGCACTTGAGCAAAACCAAATATACAATATTTAATAAATAAGTTATACGATTTTACCTTGTAAACAACTTGTTGGAAATAAATATCGCTTTTACTTATCAGTTTTCCAGAAAATATCAAATATCTTTTCTTATCTTTGATGAAAATCCTTATATTTTTTAGAAGCTTCGTTGCGTATATATTTTTCTTCTTTTCTTTCAGCAAGTACCATAATTTAATCTTTCTCGCCAACTTGCCAATTTGAATATTTCAATGTAATATGTCTATACGAAGATTTGGGTACAGATTGAGAGTAAGGGGAATATTGCGTAACTTTTCATAAACGTAAAGGAATTAAAATTAAATCAAAATTACAACACATAATATAAACTAAATATACGAACAAACAAGGCAACAAATAAAACATAAATTGAAATAAACAAACTGTAGTGTACATCTGTCATAGCGGGGCACTACAGGTCTGATGAGGCTACATTTAAAAGTGATGGTCATGTAAATCGTTACAACATGCATTATTGGGCCGCCGTAAACCCACAGTGGATGCAAGAGGTTGATCATCAACGAAGATGGTCTGTGAATGTGTGGTATGGAATCATTGGCGGCAGAATAATTGGCCCTCATTTGTTTGAAGCGAGTCTTACGGGTGCTGTTTACTGTACATTTCTGCCAGAACAATTGCCCATTCTTCTCGAAGACTTCCTCTTTTACATCAGGACACACATGTGGCTACAACAAGATGGTTGCCCAGCACATTTTGAACCAACAGCGAGGAATCAGGTGAATGCAATGTTTCGTGGTCGCTGGGTAGGCATGAGTGGACCTGTTCCCTGGCCTCCTAGGTCACCAGACTTAACACGTTTAGATTATTATGTATGGGGACGACTTAAAGAAATCGTTTATCAACATAGCCCCACAACAAGAGACAACATGATGGAGCTCATAGTTGCAGTATGCAGGCAGATTAGTGAAGAGGAAATTATTGCGGCACAGAATTATTTCAGTTACCGTGTGCAGAAATGCATTGAGGCACAGGGCAGGCATTTCGAACATCTACTGTAAGTTGGTAAATGTGCATCGAAGTGAGTACTTTACCAATTCTTTTCGTTTTCGTTCATCATTCGTTTCTCATTTTGTTTTTGTTTTTCTTAAGACTAATGTACTATCTTTTGTCAAGCAACGTTGTGGCAATCATTTTCTGTACAATGAAGGACCTTTCAGTTGGCGAAACAGCTGCTAAACACTCCAACGAATTCTTTATTGTGAGTGGAAACCGTTGCCAGTCCTAACCCTGGAAAAAGTGTGAAGGGCGGTCCAAGTTACATTATTTCTTCATGACGAACCAGAAATTCAGGGTTTCGATATTGTTATGGTCGCAATGTTGAAAGTGGTTAGTGGATTCCAAAATCGTGTTCGATTTCTTTTGACATTTGCAGAGACCTTTGCAACGAGCAGTGTTGGGTAAGTTACTTATAAAAATGTAACGAGTTACAAGTTACTTTACTTTCTCTTAAAATGTAACGCGTTACTTGCCCCCGAAAAGTAACTGTTACTTTACTTCGAAACTAACGCGTTACTTTTAGGTCCGAAACTTTAAAAATGTGAAAAAATTATGACTTCAATTTTCCATACTACTATTACTACCGCTATAATAATAATAATAATAATAATAATAATAATAATAATAATAATAATAATAATAATAATAATAATTATTATTATTATTATTATTATTATTATTATTATTATTATTATTATTATTATTATTATACGTTCTGAATCGCTTTATGTAAATGCAAATTTTTGCTTGATATATGAACATTTTCATGTAATGTAACATTGATAAAATACCATATTGCGTTACTCGTAGGGATGAACACGAGCGAGTTCGAGCGAGTTTTCTTTGACACTCGATTCGACTAGAAACAGACATCTTTGATCTCGACCCGAGCACTCGACTCGAAAAATTTCCTCCAACTCGACTCGAATTTGGGTCGAGTTCCGAGTCGACTCGAGCCAAATACGGTGTGTAGTTTCGAGTACATTTTTCAAGTATATTACATAGATAGTATAATTATTATCAATGACACTACTACTACTACAACTATTATTATTATTATTATTATTATTATTATTATTATTATTATTATTATTATTATTATTATTATTATTATTATTATTTATATAACAATACTGTATATAAAAAGAAAGATAGGCGGTTTATATTTGAATACTAAAAAACTAGTTGATTGCCAACCTCGGTAGTCGTGAAGTCTAGGAGTCAAGAACATTGTTCACGAGCTTCTGAATTAGGGTTGAGGGTCTAGGTTGAGTATTCAGGCTCGAGCCAAACACTATTAAAAGTTATAGGACACTAGCCAAATATCTTCAAAACTGCTCGGCCCGGTTTTAGAATTGTCAACGACTCGAGCAGCTCGACTCAAGGCTCATTCACTATCGACCCGAACCGAGAAGTGAGCCGAGACAACAGCTCGCCCAACCGACTCGGCTAGAGCCCTCGGCTCAATTGAGCCGAACCGAGCAAATGGCTCATCCCTACCAAGCCAGCTCCAGCCGATGGTACACTTCAAGTGAGCCGGTTCGAGCCATCTTCTCAGTTGAGCCAAGCCGAGCTGAACTTGTTATAAAAAATCTCTTGTGGTCTCGTTATCGAGACGAGACGAGATGCGAGCAGTGTCCCCTCTCGTGAGCAACACTAAAAGTATTCCGTGGCTTTCGTTTGCCAGTGTAATCAGGCCATGAAAACGAAGGAGCAATTTATAAAACTCGACTGGACTCTAAGCTCGACGCGAAAAACTGAATCGGCTCGGAACTCGACTCGAGGATATTACCCTTGACTTGACTCGAAACTCGACTTGAATTCGTGTCGAGTCGAGTTTCAGCTTGACTCGTGTTCATCCTTATGCGTTAGAAAAAATGGTTGCTTATTATTATTATACTAAACTAAATATATAATAATAACAATGTTATCTAAAATTAAAAATAAAGAATATAGAGAAACATTACACTACTCTATAATCAACGGGACTCTAGGATAAGCAAACTGATCTGAAAGAACTCCAATATTACATACCATCAGCAAACTACTTTCTAGTAATAAAGTAGGCCTGCTCATCAAAACACAGTTTATTCATATTAACCCCTTACTGTAAATCGTTAATTATGGCACTCTAGTTCTTGTTAAATATTTTCCGCCGGGGCACTTCAGACAGTTTACTTTTAAATTCTGTCCACCATCATCCTCAGCTCTTAAAAAAAAAGTATTCTTTCAAATGTTCGAACGGTAAAATATTTTCGTTCTCCATCTTTATAAAAACAACACCAATCAAAGTAAAATCGACTACCGGTATCATTGCACTCCTAGTTCACTCACTGAATTTATTGATTTGGAGCTGTCAAAATCTACGACAAAATCTTCTAGGTGCTTGCAATCAGCACACGTGATTTCCCTAAGGCTGTCCTCATCTTCGAAAAAAAAGCAAGTGGCACTACGAACTTATCTGTTTCTCTGTGTGTCTGTGACTGTTGGTCACTGACATACGTAGTTCATGCTCGATTGTTTCATCCTGAGAAATTCATTTACAGGAAAGAAACATTTGTTTCCGAAAAACAAAAATATATATATATTGTAGTTACTCATCCGAAATATAACGCGAAAAAAGTAACTTAAACTAGGTACGTTACGTAAAAATTTGTAACGCGTTACCGTTACAGTTACTTTCGAAAAAATGTAACGCGTTACTAGGAAACGTTACTTAAAAGTAACGCGTTACAAGTAATGCGTTACTTGCGTTACGTTACTTCCCAACACTGGCAACGAGGTATTACTTGATACCCCTTTCCACTTGAAAGTTTCGAGTTCTGACCTCAATTTGTACCCCCTTTTTGGGTCACGCATTTTTTTAAGACCCTGAGTCACGATGTGGCATATAATTGGAAAGCCTGTGGCTTGCACTTTCCGAAACTGTGACGGTGCGTACATTATCTTAATTATTAAACTCCGTATACTCTATTTCGCGCACCTTCATTAAAAAAAAATGGTACACGGAAATCGGTGGATAGTACTGACAAATGTTTCGTAGGGCAATCTTATTTTTTCCCCACCTTTTCGAATGTGTATTCGAAACATATCGTTCCCAATTGAAAATCGCAAGAACGGGGCATGTGCCCCCCATTACACCACGAAGGGGGGCTTTCGAGATTTTGTAAATAATTTCTGCGGATTCCTTGGACTCACATTTGTGATGCAATTTTTTATTTCAACTTGATAGCAAGTACCGTTCTCGCGAAAAAGGTAGTGTCTGAGTCGCTGTGTGTGTGTTTGTGTGTAGAGGGGAAACTGGGGTATTCGCGAACACTGGGGTAATGCCGAGCACCCAAGTTTACACCTAAGGAAGCTTGTTAGAAAACACTCAATTATGCTGCATAGTAGACCTGGAAAAGTGTAGCATAAATTTAGTGACAGTCAGTTAAGTGGATTGTCAGGGAGAAGACGTTTTGTTGTTTTTGTTGATTCACTTATAACGTTAATTCAAGAATCTGGGTAAGGTAAGTTGGCTCTTATCTATATTGTTACAGATAAGGCTGTACATTCCATTATATTTGAGCATTAGTTCTTTGTAATCTTACTAGCCTGTATGCAGTAGACAATAAAATGGCGTCTCATGGGGAAATGCCAGACAGAATGTTTGCTATTACTCCGAACTGTTCGGGATTGCTCCATGGTGTGAAATAAATTATCAAATATTTTTGAGTAGTTTTTTTATTATTGAAAAGTAAGTAATGAGTTGACGAAATTGGTTTGGGAAATAGACCGTGTCTTGATAATAAGCGTTATTACCTTTATTAATTAGAATAGTTTGCTATATTTATTATTTTAGGCCATTAGTAGGTTACTTTATTATTCTATAGTCAGTAAACCTAGTTTAAATATCTGGTCCTACATCATGGGCTGCATTTTTATCTGTGTGTGCTTCACAGAGCGTTTTAACAATTTATTTAGCCTAGTAGCGTCCATTAGCAATTAGCAATTTTGTTCAGCCTATTAATCGCATTTGAAAATTGGGCTAATAAAAATACTGTCTTTGGGAGCAAAACATTAATGCGTATATCTGTGATTTCTATAATTGCAAATAATGTTTTCATTTTAATGAATATTTTACTTAATTCACCGTTATTACTGATTTCGTTCCATAAAATTACATTTTGTTTAACCTACTTATAATTTTAATGTATTGTATAATTTTAATGTATTTTAATGCATTTCGCTTCTTTCATAAGGAAAATTTAAAGTAAACAGTATGTTCGGGATTCCTCGACCACTAGGGCAATCCAGTACATAGGTACACACATGTCCAAAATGATTGTCGCATATCTATAGCTGTCTTCTTGTAACAATATAATATGTCAATGATTTTGCAGGGTATTTTAATACTGATACTATATGTATAATCGGGATATGTATATTTGTGGCAAATTTCATACCAAAAGAATTATAAATATGAAAATTAGAATGAGTAAAACAAAACGTTGCTAAACAAACAAGAAAGTTTCTATTTTACTATTTCTATTTTTCTTCTTTACAACTCTTTTGACATGAAATTTGCCACACACATGTCTTTGGTTGCGATTATACAAATACTAACATTATAAGAAATATCGGGCGGATTCATTAGGAAATTATATTCCTACAATAACATATTTACAGACATGCGACAACAATTTTGGACATGAGTGCACATTCTTAAAACATCTCATTGATTTGTTGAAAAGTGTTACTTTTAACTTTTTTCTGTACTTTAGCAAACAGGAAAATCTCCAAGCTTTCTATACACAAGATAGATATAGAAAGAAATAGACAGAAAGAAATAGATAGATATTCATATATATAGATTGATAGATAAGAGACAGACAAAGAGAAGTAGTATAGGTAGGTTACTTCTAGCGCACTTTTCCCTCTCCTAGTACTTTAGCCAATATTATTTAACACAGAAGGTTAGCGTAACGTATTTACATAACTACAATTCTAAAGTGAGATTGAGTAGGGTGCTCTGCGCATAGGCTTTTATGTCATTTAAAATCATAAAATCTTACATCTAAAACTGCTGCTCTTCTATCTTATAATTCCCCCATGGCAGGGTAGTTATCCCATCCTTTAAAACACATCTTTTATCATCAATACAACTTAAAGCTAGTTTGTTTACTTCTATACTGTACAGGTCATGCTTATAACTTCTGATTAAATTCATCTTTTTATAATATTCTTTTTGATTGAACAAACAGTCTTTATAATCTTTAAATGAAAGTTCTTTACTTATAACATTTTTGTTAACTACTTTTGCTTTTTTTACAAAATTTATCTTTTTCGAACTTGATTGAATACATTTTTGATCTTAAACCAATAAATTCTTCTATGATTGTTCCTTTAAGTTCCCCTTTCATCTTACCAAGTATGTTCTTATTTATCTGGGGTATCTTATACCTGTTATCTTTAGAGTAATCACTCGTATCGAAGTAATCAATATACACATCTTCTGTTTGAATATGGTATATATAGCTATCGGTATCTGTATAACATACTTCTATTTTGTCTTGGTATTTTGGCTTCATCACATTATAATAGAAGTTGTACATTAAATATTTTGATATATCTAAGATACTCATTCCAACATATATTGGTTTATTGAAAGTTAATTTTGTTTTATTCATTATGATTGCACATAGATTCTCAGTATAAATAATTCTATCTTTAAAATTTGGTTTAGCACTTAGCTTTTCTACTCTTGCTGGTCACATTCTATTTTTATAGGTTTACTTCCGTTTATAATATTTTCCACAGTTTTTCCAAAAACTGAATTGTTCATTAGCTTATAAATGTCTTTCTCAGTCATTTGTTGCTCTAGTTCTCATCTCTGTGTTTAAATCTAAGTAATTCTTTAACCAATCTGATTGTTCGAACTCTATTACTCGATGAATTTTCTTAAGTTTCAATCCAAGTGATAAACATTGTTTTAAGTTTCGGTAGTGAATTACATATTTTTTCTTATCGTATAAAGTTGTTAACAGTTTTGATTGTTTTGAACCATGCGGATGAATGTTTTGAGGTGCTAATGGGTAGTCTTTGGGAGAGTCATGCAATTCTTTCGGATATTCAACTTGTAAAATGTAACCTTTTCCACAAATATCAGGAACATTTGCAAAATCTGTTTCTTTTATTTCTTCTTCACTTAGCCAATTAAATCCCTTAAAATGGTAAGTATTGGTTCATTGCCCATCCATACAAGTTTTAGCATCCAAGTACATTAAGAATCTTCTGTATTTTCATTATAATCTTCCATAAATTTGTTGTTTGCTTTTATATATCTTTTACTACATTGTGAGATTCCGCCTCTTATACCTTTCTCTATCAGCAAGACCATATTGTATTCTATTAGCAACTCTAGTTTTATATCTGTTACCTTTAACAATACATCCCAAGCTAAACCTGGTGCTGTCATATATCAAGCTGGATCAAGACATGTTTCTCTAAAGTTCTTAAACACATCTGCTAATGACAACACATCAGCTTTTAGGTATAGGTCATGATACTGTCCGAGATTAACTTTAAATGTTTTCCATACTTTCTTTGCATGCCCATAATCCTCAACACTTATATGTGTGTTGGTAAGCTTGTTATAGAATGCTTCCTTTAATTGTCTCTGTCTAAACTTATCCCAGCCACTAACATAATCGTACGGGTAAATACCTTTTCTTATTACAAGTTTGAATTCCTTTCTGTTAGGATAGAAGTATCGTGTATGAGTTATTTGTCCTCTCGTTAGATTTGATGGTAATTTGTCTAAACTACATGCAATAAATCTAAATGAATCTACGAATTTTAATTTGATAGTTCCAGCCTTTTTACTGAATGATATGTAACGTTGTTCGTTATTAGGTATTAATTATAGTTGCTCTTTAAATACATCCTAGTTCTTTTATAAATAAGTATCAATCATATTCTGATAAGTTATGTATAATCACTGGTACAAACGCAGGTACTCTAACTTTTAGATTAAAATTGTTACATAATGCAGCTACAAACGCACCTATTATATGATAGTGATGTTCAACTTTATGGTTTTTGGAATATATTTTACTTTACAGTAAGAGCAAGATTCAGATCTGTTGAACTCTTTTATCTGTTTACGTGTTAATGGTAACTCGTTATTTTGTCTATATATGTTTGATATTTGTTTGGCTTCTTTCTTTAACATTCTTATGAACTTCTTAGCTGCATCTTTACCTCTATACACAACAGGATCAATTTTACTTCCATCACTTTTTACAATATAGTAACAGAACCCAGATGGCTTATGCTGTTGATATTTTTTAGTATATGATTCATCTTCTGGATAATATTCTTCGGAACTCATAACCTTATGCAATAAACATTCGAAATCAGCATAAATCACAAATGGCATTTTCATCGTATATTGATAGTTCTGAAATTTAACGTATGTATCTTCTCGTGGCATTTCTATCTTAACAGCTTCGTGAGTAGAAGAATCTTTCTCGTGTTTACCTAATGTATTTTGTGAAGAAAAGTATAACAAACATCGATCACACAAATATTTTCGAGCTCTGTTTTTGTTATTTGAGAACTAACTAATGTACTCGTCTTTAATTCAATAATAGTATGTTTCATTTTTTTCTTTTACGTATAATAAATTCACATGAGTCTTTTTTCTTTAGTATGATATAAAACGTACACCATATATTTTTCGTTGTAAGTATAAACGTTAAACGATATATCGAGTCGTCTTTCAATTTTTGGGATGTCATTTAGTTTTACAGGATAATAGATACCTTTTAATTTTCTTCTAAGTCTTCAATAACAAGTTTGTACTTGGATGGTCGTTGAGAATCTTTTTCAACAGGATGTAATGCAGAAGCAATTGAATACAAGAAACAATTTCATCTTTGTTCTTTATATTAGTAACAGCCTTTTTCCTATTTTAATTTCATTTGGTACTTCTATGTATGATGATCCTCTATAGGATGTGTATTTATTGAGAGCTAACTATGTAGTTTATAATCGCGAGAGCCCATCCAGAACCTCTAGCTTGGAATTCACTCATTCTTGCTCTTATTATTTCTTTAGCATCACTTATGAACTCTTTTAGATTGGTTGATTGGAATATCTCTTTGTTGTTAGTGTTCAAGTAAAAGTTTTGAATTTGTTTACCTTTCTTGTATTGACAGTTTATCAAGAGATTAGCCTTTAACGAACCATGTTTTTGTAAGCTGATGTTTAGTCTATTTATTAAAGCCTTTGATGTTGAAGTGATATATCGTTCTAGAGGATCATGTTCATTGTAATCTGTTTTTAATCTCCATGTTTCTATTCTTGATTTAAATGCTGAATCTAGGAGCTTTACATCAATTGATATTGATTCAGGTTTCACTTTTAGTTCTTCAATTACTTCTCCTTTAAATGGAAATTGTTTTAAAGCTTTCTTCCTACTTAATTTTTTAGATTTTGGTTTTCCAAAGATACTTCTTGAAATGGGAATTTGTTCTGTATTTTTTCACTTTCTTTAAATCCTTTAAGATCATCTTTTTCTATTAAATAAATAAGCTCAGCTTTTCTTAATCGGGAATAACCCTTTTTCTTTACATAAGTTTTTCAGTTCAACTACTGTATGTTTAATTAACTTATTCATTATTATTCTCTCGTTTTTATTATATAAAAAATAAATTACATCATTTTTGTTATCTAATAAACAGCCAATACTCATGTGACGTAGGAAATCTTAATGTTTATTATTTGGTCTAGGAATTAATTCGTGCGGTTGGTACGCACACATTGAAGCTGTAGTACAAACACAAAATACATAAATACCTTAAGAAAAATATTGTCCATCGCTAGCCACCACTTTCGCCCATCTGTCAGGCAATGTACGGTTTCCGTGGCGAAAGAAGTCCTCATCCTTGGAAGCGATCCAGTCAGAGACCCATGTTTCGATATCTTCTGAAGAAGTAAACCGCTGTCCAATCAAATCGTTGTTCATGCAATCGAACAAGTAGTAGTCCGAAGGAGTAACGTCTGGTGAATACGGCGGGTGGGGTAAAACTTCCCATCCGACATTTTCTAAATAGGTTTTGACCGGTTTTGCGACATGTGGGCGAGCGTTATCATGTTGAACAATAAGTTTATCATGTCTGTTCTCCCATTCTGGTCGTGTTCTGGCCAGAGCTTGCTTCAAACGCATTAATTGTCGTCGATAACGTTCTCCATTCATAGTTTCACCCGGTTGCAGCAGCTCATAGTACACCACACCTTTCATATCCCTCCATATGCACAGCATAACCTTTGCACAGTGAATATCTCGTTTTGGTTGTGATGGACCTGGTTTACCTGGTTTCACCCAGGCCTTTTTTCGTTTAGGGTTCTCGTAATGGATCCACTTCTCATCACCCGTAATAATTCGATGCAGAAACCCCTTTCTGCTCTGTCGTTGAAGCAGCAATTCGCAAATGGTTTTTCGTCTTTCAACGTCTCTGTCTTTCAGAGACTGTTGTTTGATCAACGCCTAATGCTGCTGCAAGTTGTTCCTGCGTTTGACACGAATCCTGCTCGAGCAATGCTGTCAATTCTTCGTCTTGAAATTTTTTTGGCTGTCCAGCTCGCTCTTGGTCTGCCAAGCCGAAATCACCACTTCTAAACCGTGCAAACCACTTCTGACACGTTCGCTCAGCTAGAGCATGGTCACCATACACTTCCACCAAAATACGATGACTTTCAGTCGCACTTTTCTGCATGTTAAAGTAATGCAGCAGGACACCCCGCAAAAACACTTTATCAGGCACAAATTGCGCCATGTTCACTTAACTACAAACTGGTGTTGTTGACGCTTTAATCCACTGCCCTATACTACGAACGATACGCAATGACAGGGGTTTGCAACACATGTGTGGATACACAGAACTGTGGGACGCTCCGTTCGTTGCGCCATCTCTTGTCCACCCGCACGAATTAATTCCTAGACCAAATAGTATATTGTATTAGAAAGGGATTTCGTGGTATTAACCCATCAGTTACCCATCTACCTCGTCACAATCATCACTATCATTTGTAGACTCAAGCACTCTGTCGCTATCCCAATTTGATTCTTGTGTATATCTTTCTAGTACTGCATTCTCTTTTTTAAATAATATTTCTTTTTCTTTTAATAATATTTGCTTTTCCAGTAGTGTTTTAAGAGTTTAAGATCTTCATGAATAAGATTATTATGTATCAAATCACATTGCTTCTCCATATTTATTATATACAAAATTTAGCAAAAATGAATATTATTTTTATTATTATTATAATAAACGAGGTTATGGAAAAGAAAACTATTCCTCAACTTAAACAATACTGTAGAGAGAACGGAATAATGGTTATTCAAACCTTAGGAAAACAGAAATAATAACTTTAATCAACGAGTACAAAAACAAGTCTTTAACAACAACTGCCACAAATTCACAACAATCAAGTGAACAAGATAAAACAATGATGAATAAAGATGAACTGATAAAAGACGATTCAAAAATTAAATCCTGAACATATTGTAAACTACTTTCAAAATCCGATTTGTAGAAAACTAGTTATAGATGAACTTAATAGTCGAAAATTCAAAGAGTGGAAACACATTTCAGAAATAAAAACTTATAAGATAACTTTCTACATACCTTCGAAAACAAGATACATTGGTATTCAGTTATATCAAACCATTAACTATCACTTTCTTCCATTGAACGTTATGAAAAACACATCAATTGGCCTAGATTATCAAACAGAAAAGACTTAGTTAAACACGAAAACATTATTAATAAGTATGGTGATAAACTTTCCTGGGACAAATTGTATGAAGTTAGGTATGGTTTACGGTGTTATCTTCATTTAAAACCAGAATTCGTACTAAACCATACAGAACATACAAGACAACATATTCATTGGGAAGACTATACGTATGATTACGCTCAACAAATGACTGAAGATTTTCTTAATGAGTTAAAAGAGGAAGTTGATTGGCTCGTGTTCAGTGAAGAAAATAACTGGAGAAAGTATTCACAGAAACAAGTTATTGAGGTTTGTACACAATTCAAAGAATATTTACATTGGAACACACTTTTTTATAAAACGGATTTATTCAAACTTACGTTTCTAAAAACTTTTAAAGACAAACTTGTTGGGATATAGTATCTAAAAGTTCTCGCATCACAGGAAAGGAACTAACAGCCTTCTTGAACGAATTTGATTCTCTTATCAATTGGCGAGCTATTACACCACTGCTAGACGAAACACACGTGAGAAAATATCAAAATAAAGTTTATTGGCCAAAAGTTAGTTTACACGATAAAAGCGAAAAATTCATTCCCGAGTTCGAAAGCAAAGGTTTAGAATTAAACAGGATAATACACACTTGTTGCGATTGGAAGTTCTCTGAAGACTTTCTAATCAAAGTCAGAGGCAACATCGATGTTTGAATTCTTAAGAGTAAATAAGCATGTTCACGATTCCCTCAAAAACAAACTAATGCTACTCGCAACAGGTTTACGCTTAATAGAAAACTCAGAAGAATGCCCAATATGTAAAGAAACAAAAACTCAATTGTGTAAAACGGCGTGTAAACATGTTCTGTGTTGAGTATATTCTTACCTGGTTAAGAGATAATAACACTTGTCCTTTGTGTAGAACAGTTATTAGACTTAACATAAATAACAACAATAATGATTATCCTAAAGAATATCTTGATTTTGATAAACCGATTATTTTATTACATTGAAGAAGAAGAAGAAGAAGAATAGAGTTAGGATAGTACATTGGAACTAGCAACATTGAAGATTGATGTTGAGTAACTTGTTTTAGTTTTAAATTTGTTAAGCTTTTATGAAATAATAATCATAAAAGTTTCTACATGGAATTAAATATTAACCGATCATATAAACAATCAATTTCTTTAACCAAATCTTCTTCTGATAGAGATGTCCAAAACTCATTACCCTTACCTTTACGAATATGTAGTTCTTGTTGCATCAAGTTGAATAACTTAATACTGTTAGGATCTCTAAACTTTTCGTATATTATCTCATGGTCTGAATATTTTTCTTCTGCTTCATTAAGAGGTTTATATAGACTTCTCTTTTGGCATCTGATGGCATAATAAGGGGAAGGATCATTAAGATTGTTCTTCTTATATATGATTAGACAATTATCTTTTGAAACATCATCTGTATATGGTGCAGCTATTTCTTTTAAGCTCTCGTTCTTAAGACGTAACTCTTTCATATGTTTTTCTATATCTTGCATTCGTGTTTGTAGTAATTCCTTGTTGTCGCGATATTGTTGAAAGTCTTGGGTGAAATAGTCTATATTATGTTACTACATTTATCGTAAAAATCAAATGACAATCATGAAGTTATGTTGAGAAGTATTCTTTTGTACACGTATGTTCCAGAAATTATATTATTTACTTTACTACCTACGAATTTTATTTCGTATATTGCCTTTTTAAGTTACCGGAATTCCTGGAACTTAGCTTTTTAGAGTAATAAGTTATTAGTTCTTTTGATTCTTTATTTTGATGCCAATGATCATCCCTCTTACCACCATCTTGACACAACTTAGTAGCATTGAAGTATCCTGTACTCTTATCTTTAATCAATTTAAAATCACCAAACTTCCCATACCAATAGTCATCTTTACTCTGTTCGTAACAAATATCGTCTAAACTAAGAGAATTACCCATAGTGTCCATATTTATTGCATAGAAAAGAATTTCTTAACTTTATTTACCTTAGCCATCTGTTTCTTTTTTGATAATTTCATCGGTCGGAATTCCGGCTTTGCAAATATGTGCTATGAGTTCTTTTGATTGTTTATTTTATAACCACTTTTACATTTTAAAATTAAACAACCGTAAAAAGCATTAAGAACAGGATTAACAAAACACAAAACTCATTATTCTTTGTCTCTTATACTTAAAAGCAAATCGATAATAAACTCATCATCTCCCTCCTCATCAATAAATAGTCTTTAAGTCTACATGACAACCATGGGAAATAACACAATCATACTTTTCTTTTACTTTATTCAGAAGGTTAATCGAATTTGAGTCTTTGGTTTTTTTTCTTTTTAGTCATGTTCGGATATTTTTCTTGGAGGCATTGTAAGCTTATTTTTATACTACACTCTTGAATTCTTCCAACCCAATATCTGTAACTCTCGCAGCTCTGTACTTGTTCTTTTTTGTCTGTGTCGTACTTTTCTAATATCTTTTGTAATTGTATAGGAGAGAGATTCTTCTAATAATAACAAGTTTGTGTACTTTCCCCGGATCTTCTGTATATTCTGCAGCTATTGATTTTAGCTTTGTGTTTTCGATTTTTAATCTTTCCATTAATTCTTTTATCTCTTCTATTTTGAATTGGAACTCTTCGTGCTCTCCTCGGTATCGTCTAAAGTCTTGAATAAAGTAGTCTTCTGCAATTACAGAACATTTTTCATAAAAGTCATGCGATATCCAAAAAGCAATAGATAGAAATATTCTTTTATAGACATAAGTGCCAGAAATTAAATTTGTAACATCAGATCTTCCAGTTGGTTCTACATAATACAATGGATTTTGCAGCCTCCCGGAAAACTGGTAAGATAGTTTTCTTTGATAATAATCTAAGAACTCTTTTGAGTGTTTGTTTTCTAGCCAGTTATCAAATCTTTTTCCACATTCTTTACATAACTTAGTAGCGTTGAAGTATCCTGTCTCCTTATCCACAATCAGTTTAAAACTCCAAAAATACCATACCAATAATTATCTTTAATCTGTTCGTAACATATCTCATTCAAACTTTTATCCATACTACCCATATTTATTAATTAAAAAATTAAAATAATTTTTCACTAACCTTTTATGGTTATTATTCTATAAAAGACAGCATTTACATTTACAACACCACATTGCTTTTATCTATCCAGCTATTATGTGAATTGTCAAATCCTAACCATTTAACGTATACTTTGTCACCTTTCTTTCTCAACACCTTTCCCACCTAGTATTCATCTTTATGATTCATCTTTATGTTTCATCTTTAATAGTTCTGGTTTGTAAAATCTGCCTTGCACATCTTCTAAATCTTTCATTCTATACGTAGGTGGATTAGATGGAATAACTTCGCTAATAACAAATACCTCTGTTGGCCTATTAGGTGTATATTCTTTCTCAAATAACCCTTTCAATTTACTTATGCGAACATAAACACCAATCTTATACTTCGGCTTAACATTCTTATATTCTTTCTTATACACTTTATCCAATATTGTTTGCTCATTCTTCTTATTAACTTCTATAGGCTTTAAACCAATTGCTCTGAGCATACGATTATTATACTCGCTAACTAGTGTTGGTAATATCTCTATCCATTTATAATTTTCTTGTGTTGTAAATTTTTTCCACATGTTTTGTTTGAGAGTTCTATTTAATCTCTCAACAACAAAAGCTTTCATACCACTATAGGTTGAGTGATGATTAATCTTATTTTCCTCTACAAGGACTGTAATTATAGTTACAATAAGTATTGTGTGGTCGTAGAAAAAACTATTTGTTCTACTTCTTAAATTCTTTACTGTAAAACTCTTTGCCTTAATCAGTTTGTAAGTTACTAGGTTTTCTAATTTTTAATATTGATTCAAATGCTTCTGTAACATTCTTACCGCTCTTATCTTTAACAGGAACAGCAAACGCATATTTCGAGAGTATAATCGTTAGCAAATACTTATAGCCATTGTTTAACTTGGAAATACCTTTTAACACACCACTACCCTTTTCCACAAGATCTGCTTGGCACAAATCATCTATACCTTTAAAAATAACATTTAACCTGGGATAGTTCTTTCTTGCTGTTTTGTGAATTTCTTGTATAATGTCTTCTCTAATATCTTTGCCTTCATATAGTCAATCTTTTTTTAGCGAATTGAGATTTAGTAACACCATATACACAGAACAAATAACTTTCTTAGTATATCTTCCATTCTTTGTTTGTTCTATTCTAATAGTATTTTTCTTCGTATCTGTTGATTTCTTACACTTAACACAATACATCCTGTTCATTATATAGAAATTTAAAATTCATCATTACATAGTACTACACTCCTAATTATCATCATCACTTGATTCGTTTTCAGCTTCATCTTCTCTTTCTATATACAGAATAAGCAATAAAACTTTGTCTTGTTTCAGATCAGAATCTTTGGATGGTCCAATCGTTAACTGATCATTTATATTAAAGTGTAATGGAAGATTTCAACCAGAGCGTCATTTAAAAGTGTGTCTATAAAATATAAATTGAGACTTGATTCTATATGCATTAACCTACCTCTATAAAGAAATTTGTAGGCAGCAGCTAAATTATATACAAAAAAGAATGGTTTCTCGAATCTTCTTCTACCAATCGACATGGTAATTCTATTTTCTTTTCGTGTAAGTAAATTAATTTCTTCTTTTGCTGATTCAAGCTGTTCTAATGTTACAGCATCTTGTTTATAGATAACGTTAGATACATTAACCAATCTTTTATTTTTAAAATCAACCCATGATGTATAATTTGACGTAAATATTTCTCCTATTTTATTTTATAGTCTCTAAACTCTTCTTTCCTAACAAACGTTTGTAATAACATCTTACTGCTTTCCCTGCTTTTAATATTACCAAAAATATTCATATTTGTTCTATATCAAATGTTTTTTACGAAAGCTCTTTCTACATGCATTACAACAAACAATAATTATCCTTCTTCCATAGCAGAATTTTTGTTTGGTATAATCATAATTATATCGTTCTGGTTAAAACTAAAAGGTAACTCTTCAATTAAAGTATCGCCCAAATATATGTCTAGAAAGTATTTATTAAAGCTTAATTCCATGTGCATTATTTTACCATTATAGAGAAATTTGTAACCATTAGAGAGATTAAATAGTCTAAAGATTGGCTCCTTAACGTTTTTAGCTCTCAATCGGCATAAAAGGGGTATAGTTTCTTTCTGCATTATTAATTTGTCGGTGTCTTTCTTCAACATTCCAAGTCTTCTTGCGTAGCATACATCTTAGCATCAATCGCATCTTTCATGATATATGTGTCTTGTAACGTTTCTAACACATCTTCAAATCGTTTTCTATTGTTCTCTAATTGACTATTAATACTGGCTTCTAATGATTTAAGTTGTTTTACGTTAACAACATTATTTGAATTCTCCAATAGTTTTAATTTATCTTTACTAATAGTAATACCACTTACCCCACTTTTAACATTACCAAAGATATCCATTATTTATTATATAAAAATTTCAACTATTTAATAGAGAGAAGAACAGTTATACGAGCTCCACCAAAATCAATCAATTCACCATTCTCGTCTCGAATTGAAACTTTGAAATTATTAAATTTTCACAGTGGATATTTATAGTATAAAATGGATGAAATTTTGGTACCTTACCTCCGACATGTTCTATGTTTCTAGCCGAGTTCTTCTCACTAAAACCTAATACAGTATTAATAGTATCTAAGATCATGTCACAATTCTCATTAAATATTTTAACTCTATTTTTCCTTCTGTTCTCGGTAAATTTAATATTTTTCAAAGCATCGAGGCGTATGGAAGATTTAACTTAATATATTCTTCTAATTCTTTTAAATTGTAATGACCAGGTTGAACTATGATATGTTTTGAAAGTTGAGAAAAGTTACAACAAAATGTTAATCTATTAATTCTTTCTGTAATGTTTGGAGTTAAGTATGTTGTG
This sequence comes from Thermobia domestica, assembly GCF_964235325.1. NCBI lineage: Eukaryota > Metazoa > Arthropoda > Insecta > Zygentoma > Lepismatidae > Thermobia > Thermobia domestica. The sequence goes on along the minus strand of NC_137454.1, from coordinate 280,138,516 downwards.
TAAAATAATGCAAGAGCTATTTCTAAGTTGTTTTCAAATGGGTAATGCAAAGACATGTTTAATACAGATGAATAACCATTTAAATTAAATACTTTCATATATTATATAATAAATAATAAAATTAATTGGGATATTAAAGTAAGGTTAACAGAAAAAACTACAAAGAAAAAGAGGAACGGTGTGTTGTTACCTGACGCTGTAAGATGTTTAATAGTTGGACCTAGTGGGTGCGGAAAACAACGTTAATGATTGATAACTTTTTACTAGCACCTGAAAGGTTAAAATATGCAAATGCTTATATCTATTTTAAAAGCCTACATCAACCTAAATACCAACAGCTAATTCCACTTTTCTAAGACAGAACGAGATATTAATAACACAATTACAGTAGTAAAAGGAAACAACGAAGAGATTATTCCGTTAGAGACTGTGAGAACCATTCTGTGGTAGTGTTTGATGATTTCATTTTAGAACAACAAAACCACGTTAGAGAATATTTTACTCGAGGTCGTCATAAGGGTTTAAACTGTTTTTATCTAGGACAAACCTATTCTAAAGTACCAAAACAATTAATTAGAAATAACTTAAACTTTCTTTGTATCTTTAGACAGGACAATGTGAATTTAAAGTACATATATTATGAATTTGTTGGATCTGAATGTGGTTTGAAAAATTACAATCTTTATGCAATAAGTGTTGGGAAGAAGAGCATGGTTTTTTAACAATAGATTTGACTAGGAAAACGAATAATGTTAAATATGGAAATAAAATTAAAGACTTTTTAAAAGTGTAAGTTGAACATAGATTACATTAGTAGTTGTGTTACGTTATGTTGCATTATGTTATGTTATGTTGTGTTGTGTTTTTATTTTTTTAATATAATAAATGGATGTTCATAAAGCTAAGAAATATATAAAGTTAAAAGAGCTGGCTGAAAGATTTAAGGAAATTAAACAGGCTAATCGAAGTATATATGAGAAATATAAAGAACGAGATCAACCTGTTATCGATGCAATGAAAGATTTAGGACAAGATATATCAAAAGTACCAGAAGAAAATAAAAAATATATTTCAAGAGTTAGTTCCAGTTGTACATAAAAGCGCGAAAGTAGATTCAAGCTTATTATGAGCTATGTATGAGAGTTCAACATGTGAAAGCGATACAACTATAACAGAAGAAATAAAACATGAAAAAGCAAATTAAGTATGAAGTAGAAGGAATAGAATCTTTAGCAACTACCCAGTTTGGTAAGATTGCTTCGAGATATTATGCAACTAGACATGATAAAAGTTTTGGAATACAACCATATGATGAAGATGCGAAAATCATACATATGATAGGGGATACACAAGTTAAAATTCATGGTGATGATTTAATTAATAATCGACATTATAGAGGAACAGAAAGTTTATGGAAATTACTAACAAAACAATCCAAAAAACTATAATGAAGATGATCTAAAAAATATATAAACAAAAAGTCATTGATTCTAATGTAGTGTTTCATAACAATGACCAAACTACAAGAAAACAACGATCTAGTAGAAGCGAAAAATTTAAAGAAATTATCAAACCTATTTGGGGTAGATATATAAAACCAGCTTTGGGTCCAACATCAACAAGAAAGAAAATAGGAAAGGGAATCAAAATACACAACGAATCACCAAAAGAATATATATGGATGGATGATGTGAGACATTTAATTGATCGATTAAAAGTTATTGACGGAGAGGAAAAATATTGAAATGATAATTTTTATACTGAGAAAGGAGGCATAATGGATATGATTAATTCTAAACTCTCACAATTTATTCCTAATCATCCGAAGGGTATAGATTATTTGATAAAGATATTGAATACGTTGCCACCATAATTTTGGAATAAAGAGAAGTATGGAAAATGGTTAATGAACAAGGTTTTAAACATAAAGGGAATGCCAGCGTTGCATATACCAGGTTATGAATTTTGCGGCCCTTACACGAAGCTACTACATTTTTGACCTGCGAAACACCATTTTTCATATGTTCTCTTTTTCCTGCCAGCAAACTAGGAAAAATAGAGTGGTGGTTTCCCGTTGCCTTCCACCCCGCAGTATCCCAGCCGTTGAAGTCACTCTGACAACGCCTGGGACTAATGTCCAAGTAACCGTACCAATCACTATGATTTCCGCCAAATTGGCTACTGGAGAACTGCTGTCTTCTCCTAGAACACTCTTCGTCTGGCTACTCCATTTAGACCAATTCGGTAGGGGTGGTCCTTCTGGTAGTAAACGTTGCTTACAGCAAGAAGCAGAAGAAGCAGTAGGATACCGCGAACACAAAACTGCTAAGAAGCCATGGGTTACAGAGCAGATGTTACAGAAAATGAGGGAGAGGAAGATGTGGAACCATGTTGATACAGAAGAAGGCAGAAAGATGTACAGAAAGTTAAATAATGAATTACAAAGAGAAACAGACAGAGCGAGGGAAGAGTTTTACAAAAGAAAATGCGAGGACATAGAAGAATTAGAAAGAGTTGGGAAATATGAGGAAATGTACAAGGAGGTGAAATCTATGGAATTTCGGAGGAAACAAGGGGATATTATGATGGCTGTAGAAAATAAGAATGGGAAGGTAGTCAGCGAGAGAAATGAGGTCATAGGAAGGTGGAAAGAATTAGGGATGCGCTCGAGTCGAGACACACTTTGTAAAATTCGAGACGAGTCGAGACAAACGTATTTCTCGACTCGAATTTTCAAGTCGAGACACGAGTCGAGTCGAGACGGCTCTTAAAAATCTCGACTCGACTCGAATGTCTCGAAAATCTTTCTATAATTTTTAATATTATTTTGAAGAAAGTATTCACTCAGAAACAGCCTTGAAACCAACTCCAGCTTTTATTCCTTCAGAAAGATACAGAAAGCATCAAATTAATAGTTAATCTTTAAAGATCAAGATTTAATTTTTAGCTCAATTCAGTTAATTAGAGCTAATAGTTAATGTATTTGCTTGTACTGCAAATATAATGATAATAACAATAATTGATTATCTAGTTTGTATAAAACTATTATCCGTAGTCTAAATCTAGTTTGTATAAAACTATTGCGATAAAGTGAACTTCATAAATTCTCTGAATGAGCAGTTGGTAGTCTATAGTAATTTAGCATAGTTATAATTATTGTGTTTTCGTTCCCATGAACGCAATAGGGTTACGTAACTTCTGGATTATTCGCTTGCCCAACTATTTTGAGACTTTAATATGTTGCAGCATATCACGAGCTACGGATAATATATAATGTAACATTTGTTGTACATCACATATTATGATACGAGACTATTCTACATAGTATATCTTATCTAATATAAATAAAATAAACAGTTTGTTTGTTTGTCTGTCTCTTTGTGTGCGACCTGGAGACCAGACGAATGGACCGAGAGTTCCCCAAATTTGGTCACGGGAACTTGGTCCAGGCCCCAGATCAAGACGAAGCTTTTTTTGTAATTTCGTACCAGGTGGTCTCGGGGGGGGGGACGTTTACTGGGACCGACCTGGGGAACAGACAAGTTGACCGAGAGTTACCAAATTTTGGTCACGGATACCTTGGTCCAGGTCCCAGTCTAAGGCGAAGCGTTTTTGTCAAAATTGGAACCAGGGGGGGTCTCATGGGGGCGTTTACTGAGACATGTAGTAAAAGTAATCCAAATTGATCGACATTAGTGTCAAATCAATAGTTTTCACGGTCGCTGAGATCAATGGTGACACTTCCATCAGCGATGACTTGCAAATTCAGCTACCACTGTATGCGGGCCGGGTGTCAGCGGGTGAGGAATACCGAGACATGTATAAATAGCCCATATTGATTGATGCTAGTGTCAAATCCATAGTTTTCGCGGTCACTGAAATGAATGGTGATACTTCCACAGGTGTTGACTTCCAAATACAGCCCCCATGCGAAGAATGGGTATATTAAGCTAGTAATACAATAAGTGGACTGCTTGGATGCCAAGAACTAGTACAGATAAGTACCTTTCACTTCTGTAAATAGGTATTTTTTAAAAGGATTTTTGTAAACACTAAATTACAAAACAATGAACTACATACAGTAGTTATGGTTTTGGTTAACAACATAAAAGAAATATGCATTGTTCATGAGATATTGAACTTTAACTTTCGCTGCTGGAAAATTTCAATTTTGGAGTTAGGCCACTTGGCATCAAAGCAGTTCACTGTAAGATATATACATTCCGCACATTAGTAACATAGTTGTTCAGGAGCCTGCGATTTCCATCCTCTCAAATGAAAGCTGAATGATTGCTTGATACATGCTGACTATATAGAAGAAATAGTGTATTAAGTTTTCGAGCTTTGGTGCGTATCCGTATTTACACTCTGATATACCTTTAAGTTCACATTCAAATCGAGCTAATTGTTTAATGCATTTCGAAAGCTTTTGTTTTTATGCAGCTCATTAAGGAAAATCTATTTCATAATCGTAACATTCATGTACTAAGAAACTATGAACGTAAAGTGGACTCGACCTAGCCTAGTGGCTGCTGTGACTCAGTGGCACAGCTTTCACCCTTGGTGTGTGAGGACTCTGATTCTGTGTGTGTGTGTGAACTCCGTGGCTAGTGTACGCGTCTTTGTCGTGGAAGACTCGGGTTCAATTCCCGGCGCGAGCTCATGTAGTTCGGATTCCACGTTAATCAGTAGGTCTACATTTCATATATCCTCGCTGCTGAAAGAGACGGTAAAGTCAAAATCAACTCAGCAATATATATATGTGTGTGCTTATGTGAATTTCTTCGTGGCTGTATGGTTAGCACATACGCCTTGATCGCGGAAGACTCTGGTTCGATTTACGGTGGAAGCTCATGAAGTTGTTACCGATATCCCACTTTAAACTGTAGATCCATGCCTCATATAACCACACATATAATATATATGCCTTTGATACACTTATTTTTCGACTTGGAAGCCATCGAAAATTTCCGGACACAGAGTCCCGTAGACCGAAAATGAGAAACATGGCTACAGAGTAAAACTGCCATAAAAATTCAAGCTTAATCCTTATATATAATGCAACTAGCTCAATATCATATACTCATTATAAACTCAATATATATATATATATATATATATATATATATATATATATATATATATATATATATAACTATTTTGTGTAATGTAACAAACAGTGGCGGATAGTATTCATGTTTTCTTGCAGAGGTCCTTACGAGGGTTCGCTTCCATCTTCCTCTCCCCAAGAACTAAGATTAATTTAAAAATTGGGATTACTTGTTAATCTTGTACAAAGGACGCAATTAAAGTCCCAGTGTAACACCCCTTCACATTTAGATTTTTCCCCTGGAAGAAAACCAGTTATTATTGTTTCTTGATTTCTCAGTCTCACCTACATAAACATACGAATACAATTAAAGGATAGGACATGTTTAGAGTGCTTGCACGTAACATCTAACTATATTTCTCATCAAATGTGTCACAGATGAAAATGTCCGTTTGTACTGCCTCTATTTTCTGGTACATATGTTTCATTTATGTTATGTTGCTTAAATTCGTAGGAAACAAGTACAGACTGCACCTGTGTGCCTGACAAAACGTAAATGTACTGGATAATTGTTTCTTCACTTTCTTCAAAAAAAAAGTAACTCATCTCATGTCGGCTAACAAAAGGAGGTAGCGGACCAAAGATAGCCGTTGTTTACCTAAGGTCGTTACACAGCAGGGGTTTCATTCAGTCAGAGGGAAAAGAAAAAATAATTTAAAGTTTCTACATTTGTTTTGAACTGCAATATACTTCTTCCTTTTATTTTAAGAACCATTTCCTTGTCATTTGTCTCCATCAGAAAAAAAATGCAAAAAAATCACTAGAATGTGCCTATTTACCCAAAGTACGTACTAGTTCAATAGTAAAATCACTAAATCTAGTATTATACGAAATCATAAATGTGGCATCCCTGGGTTGGAGCGAAAGTAATGGTTGGAGTAAAAACTAGTCCGTATTTCTACTGCGTTCTTTTGTTGAATTCACAGAAATGTTCAAAAATAAATTCAAGGAGTAAAACACGATCCTACAAAAGACTGTTTACTTGCTCACTGGTTGTAGTATTGTGAACCGAAACTCAAGTGCGCAGTCATGTTGAATACTTCTGTCCCTTTCTACTTTACAACTTCAGGTGGGATGAGGGTCAGGATAGATCTAGTGATATACCGCTAAAGGAAGTGCTTGAGTACAGAGTCGAAAGCGGTATGTATTGTTTATACTACTTACAATGTTAGCCCCCCATAAAGTATAAATTCACCCTTTCTCCCTTCCCTTTTTCGAATACAATGAACCGACTCTTTTGCTGAAGAAAGATGCTAAGAGAAAATTGAAACATCTGTGTCTAAACTTTCTTTGAAGCGCAGACTTTTGTATTTGTAGGGTTCTGCGAGTGTTTTCACATCAATATGAAGAGATAGTTAGCCAAATCTTTTACCATGGACTCCTGCTGCGAACTGACCGTCAGAAAAACACCCGATCTCGCTGTGCTCAATTTCTCTCGCACACGTGAAATGGGTTTGTTGTTTCCAAAACAAATAGGAAGTTATCTTGTGCTTTTGCATTTCTGCACGCACACAGTTACCATTGCTATGTTTTAATGGTCAGAAGAAATATCAAAACCATCCGATATATATGATACGAAAGAGCTAACAGAGGGAGGCAAAAATTATAGTATACCAAGTTTTCCGCGTGGTAAAATTATGGAGAATAAATATATGATAAAGTCACGTAGATGCGCTTAAACCTATTCCATCTGTCCTTATAATTTTTCTGGTCTCATCAATTTCTCAGCAGAATACGTACAACATATGTCCAAATTCCATATATACTCTTTCTAAACTAATGAGTAAACTCATTAAGAACACCAACTGATATCAATAAACAGGAAAGAAAACAATACTTTATACTTCTATCATTTGGTACACATCTCTATCAACCATAGCTTGTTTCTTTTCGAAATAGCTCCCTCGTGTCACAGCTGTGGTTTGTTTTGTGTTAGGATGAAAGAGAGAAATGCAACATTTGCTTCGCGGTTAAGTTATATATATTAAGATGAGCGGTGATAAGCGAGCTTTAACAAAGAGTGCCATTCGGATGCACAATTTAACGGATAGTTGCAGTCCGTGTTGAGAATCGAACTAAAGCTATGTAAGACATGTTAATATTGAGCTCTTTTGTGGTAAAAGTGAACTTCAGAAACACACAAAAGACTTGAAATATCAAGCTAATGTAAAGCAATTGAAAAATAGCCTACCTATCGCTGCGTCTTTTCTGTGGCAAGGAACATGCAGTGCGCAGCAACAAGAATCGTGTTAAGGACTTTTTTTTCGAACATAACATTCTCTCCCACACCATACAAGACAATATAATGTTTGTTAAAAGAAAGTGCACATAATATTTTGAAATTTTGTTTGTGATCCTATCATGCATAATTATAAATAATGCATTTCACACTATACGTCAATTATACGTCATGGCCCCTCTAAAGCGGGGTCGCGGTGGCTCAGTGGTAGATCGTTCACCTCTGGTGCTTCGGGACCCAGGTTCGATCCCAACTCGCACCAAGTGAAATTTGTGGTGGACAAAAGCCGTGTGCGTGGGTTTCCTCCGGGTTCTTCCGTTCCTCCCACTTTCTTCATTCCACAATTTCACTAATTTCTCATCATCACCCCTCTCCTTTAGCCTAACCGGCATAACCGTGTTACGTAAAACTCAAAGATTTCACTTCATTTTTTCCCTCGAAAGCGATATTTTTCAAAATTAATTATGGTTAGATATTGTAAATTTACGGTATCTATTTTAGTGGACGGGAGATTTTGCATCTAATCGGATAATTTCATGGCTTCTAACAGGAATTTGCAGTTACGAAATTTGCATCACTGTCTTTTCAAAGGATGCCTAGAAAAAATACTACTAGAAAATAACTGAAAACACAAAATGAATTTGATAGCCAAATTCACGTCATCTTGGTGCATCATCATTTTTCTTTAAATGTTTGTATTTAGTATTGGATTAGAGTTTAGTGTCCCTTTCAGCATCAAGGCTATATGAGACGTGAACTTACAAATTAACGTGGGTTCAGAAGCACACGAGTTCCCATCGGAAATCGAACCTAGGTCTCCCGCACCAAAGACGCGTACGCTAATCATATGGACAAGCGTGTTCAATATTTAGTAATGTGTACATAAAGTTGTGAAATTGCGCCTGTATAATGGAATGCAATTCCTTCTACTGATATAAACCTTCACAATACTCAGCTGGACAAAGTATCTTTAAAAAGAAAATATCCCTCTTTATGTTTCAGTTCATGGTTCGACTGAAGGATGGAACAAATTGCAATAAGCGTTTTTGGATCCTACTTTGTGTAGTTGATTCATCATAAACTTGGTATTTGATACGGATATGAACTAAAAACGTACAAATATAAATATAAGTCATTCAAATACCTCTAAACAAAAACTGAATATGAATATATATATACATATACATACATACACACACACACACACACACACACAGATATATTTATATATATTGTTCATGAAAGAGTCATGTTATTTCTTTAATACAAGTACATGAATACAGTTAGCTCCTCTTAATGAAAATAAGTGGTGGTTGGTCTTTAAAACTAGTGTGGAAAGATTAGTAAAGAATCTGGCATAATTTAGAAAAATATATGGTAATTCAGGCCCGTGTTTGGCATCATCGATTGTCTCAAGAGTGGCAACCCTGACTTAAAGGTTTCGCTTCGAGAATAATGGATTCTCTGGGATATATCAGATATACAACTCGAGTTGGAGCAGTATTCTCTATAACAAGCTTTGAAGCAGGCAGCATATCTGTTGAAATAAGTTATTTCTGAGTATATGAGTGGAATTCAGAACTATTTTGAGTCAGTTCGACTTGTTTCTAGTTAAGGCAAGGTAAATCAATCCCCGCATAGAGAAATAGATTACTCTTGTGTTATTTCTTAGTAGGGAACATCTAACATTTTCACGGGAGACAGTGTCTTTTTATGGATATTGACATTTCCACGTATATTAAGATTGCTAGCAATACCTGGTTTCCATAGTAACGGAGCAAGTCATAGGGATTTTAGAGTGAGAGCCTTATTTGAATTGTGAGCAAGAAGGATGCTTGTTTACAAGGTTCAAAGACTGTTTTTAAACCACAGTCTGACTGTATTCAACTGAGTGTGAACTTATAGAATACTGGACTAGTTCTCGATGCGAACCTAACCTTAAACGAAGATTCTGCTAAAGGCGCTTCACTTCTCTGGTGAGAGAAATGTTCTTATATTCAACCAACTCAATCCTATAAGTAACAGAAATAGCCTTTTTGATGGGGAGTCTGTTTATAGACCATTTTAAATGCGACACTAGTAGCAATAGAAGCCACGAACTCATTTTCTTTTCTTTCCTTTCTTTCTTTTATTAATCGCACACACAAGAACATCTGTAAACCAAAACGATCATGTTCGACAATGTTCCTGGGTTCATTGCGTATTTCTATCTCTTGGTAGATGAATGTTTGTCCAGAATCACTATTGGAAATCGGGTTGCAGACCGCGAAATGCATGTTGAACCCTTTGAGACCTGGTGGTAACATTTGCGTACATCATATTTGCGAACACAAAGTACTACTTAGTAAATAACCAGTGGTTTTGAAATAGTCTTTGTTGCTACTTAGTTTATTATCTAAACAAATTAGATGGAGCACTATGGCTCAGTGGTAGAGCGCTTACCTCTGGTGCGTGGGGCTGTGGTTCGATTCTCGGCAAAGTAGTTTTGTAGTGGACAACATCGTGCTCGTAGGTTTTCTCGGGGTACTCCCGTTTCCTTCCACAGTTTCATTCCAACAATTCTTCCATCATCATTCACTTACTTTAATCATTATCTCCCTTAGCCTAACAAGCATAATCCTGGGACGTTAAACTCAAAGATTTCATTTCACTTTTTAAAAACCAATTAAATCAAAATTAAATTGAAGGCTTATTCTTTTAGTATGGGAAACATATTGACACCCATGGCCGTAATCAGGCTTGAAGATTAGGTCGGACAGACATCATTTAGGGTCAGGCTCTTAAGTATTCTTTTAATAAACAATGCTGAACAAACTTAGACAATCGTGTTTTAGGATTGTAGAAAACGACCGTGAATTATGTTCAAACACAATTATTATTATATTTATTTCTCTGACTATTGGATCTTTACATTAGAGTGTTAAACAAAATAGAATAATTGTTTGTATAATAGTATTCAAGAGTTTTCTCATCATGATTAGTTTTGTAAACAATTCAATTACACTTATTTGGTGTTTATTTCTAAATAATAAGTCCTAATACAATTTCATAAAGTTGTAATTCTTCTTTAGTTTGTATCACTTTACACAATGACAAATCCAAAAGGTGTGTTGTATCGGTGCAGTACCAGTTTTTCACGTTTTTCAAAATTTTCCAAAACCCAAACAATAATCTTTAATTTTTGATATTTTAGTCGTCACAAATTACAATTTTATAATGTAGTCAATGTTTATAATTACTGGCCAGTTGGGCGTTTAAACTAATGACATCATAATAAAGTCAAAACCATAATTTTGAGTTAAATTGATTCTGAGTTTAACATCCCGTTCAGCAGCGAGGCTATGTGAGACGTGGACCTACTGATTAACGTGGAATCCGAACCACATGAACTCCCACCGGGAATCAAGCCCAGGTTTCCCACGCCAAAGGGAAGTATGCTAACCGTTAGTCACGAAGGAGCTTCACCATAATTTTAGTGGGCGATAAGAAATAAATCGCCAGTGCTTTTACAATAAATAAAATTTTATAAGTATTAAAGAATAGTGGTAAGAGATTTTATAATAGCTCTTTTATTTATGAGATATAAGTATTTTGAAAAAAAAAACAACTAAAGAATAGGTTGGCGGAACCACAAAAGACTCGTAAAATAAACTTTCTTATAAATACATACGCATCTTACTCACCTTTTATAATTCCTATGCTTACGTTCTCCATAAAAACAGAAATTCTCTTTTAGTGGTACTTTACACAAGATCACGAAGTGGATTCCAATTTAAATAAAGGCAAAATACAATACAATAATCCAGAAGTGTTTTGTGGGACCTTGAACAAAGAGTTGAGAAAAAGACTCATAAAATGCTTCGTGTGGAGTGTTGTACTGTATGGGGCGGAAACGTGGACATTACGTAAAGGTGATGAAAATCGACTGGAAGCCTTCGAAATGTGGGTGTGGAGAAGAATGGAAAGAATTAGTTGGGTCGAGCACAAAACGAATGAGTGTTAGAAATGGTGGGTGAGAAAAGAACACTTTTAGATATTATTAGGAAGAGGAAGAGAAACTATTGGGACATTGCCTAAGAAGAGATTGTATCATGAGTGACGTCCTAGAGGGTATGGTGTCGGGAAAGAGAGAGAGGAGACGAAGGAGACTACAATTAATGGATTATATAAAAACAGAAAGATCATACGCGAAGACGAAGAAGTTAGCGGAGGACTGTGGAGCATGGAAGCTTCTCAGCTGCGGCAAGTGACCTGTCAATAAATGCAGAATACCTATGATGATGATGATACAAGAAGCTACAAGAAAGGTTGGAGAGAGGGGATAAAGGTATTAAGCCCCTAGATGAAGTTTGTAGAGAACATGATATTTACTACAGAGATAATAAAGATACAGTTTCTAGACATATTGCAGACAAAGACTTTGAAAATAAAACATGGAAAAGAGCTTTTGCTAAAGATGCAAACTTGACAACAGAACGATTACCAGCTTTTGGAAGTGCTTTGGATATGAATACAAAAGTAAGGTTTGGTTTAGGTTTATAAGTATTGTGTTTAATCTTTATGGATTTGCCATAAAAGTTTTTTTAAGATTTATAATAAATATAAGTGTGAAGTTAAGTAGTTTTACGTTTACAATATCGAACGAAGAACTTCAGAAATTAAATATTGATCTCATTTTAACAAAGAAACAGTTAAATGATAAAGCTAAGAAGATTAAAGAAGATAGAGAAATGCAATTATCTCTTTCTATACCACAAGTTAAGAAAATGAACAAAGAAAGGAAAACTAAGGACAATATTTATTATGGCGGTTTTATATTTAATCTTCCAACAATTTTAGCTATAATAGGTACTCTAGGTTCTGCTGCTACCGGAGCTGCTACTATAGCCCAAACGGTGGATGATGCAGAAAAGAATGAAAAGGAATTAGAAGAACAAAAGAGACATAGCTTAGCAATGGAAAAGAAGCAAGGTGGTTAGCTTCCAAAAAACGTAAAGCCCAAAAAAGTAAAGAAAAAGAAGAAATTAAGCCTTTAAGTAACTTGGATCTAAATCATCTTGTTAAACAGGTTAAGGTAAGAAACTTTAGAGGTGTATTTATGAGTGACGAATTACCTAAAGAGCTAGAAAAGAATGAGTGTGCCATTGTTAATTTTGATATCTCTAAAAATGTGGGAACTCAATCGATTTGTTATTGGAAAGAAAGAAATAGAAAGTATGTATTTGATTCATTTGGAGGTAATCCACCAAAAACACTCCTAAAATATCTTGGTCATACTATAGAGTACAGTAGCAATCGTATACAACATTTCAGCGAGTTAATCTGTGGGCATTTATGTATTGTAGTATTAAAAGTGTTTATAGATTGGTATAGTTCTTCAGGAATTATTAGTCAGGTGAATAGAATTAAAGGTATTTGGAGAAGTTATATTTAAATTGTTTTATGGGTTTAATTCATAAAACGATACAAATATTATTCTTTATAATAAATATGGATAAAATAGTCATATGGGTTACAATCCTTTAAACCTAATCAAAAGACAATCGAAAATTTAAATAAACCAAACAGATCTATTGAGTTTGATATGGATTTAGGAAATGGATTTGTTCATCCTTTTTATGCTGATATGTATGTAACTTTTGAAATTGGAGGTAGAAATGCTGATGGCGAATATACTACTGGTCAAAATATTAGATTTATTAATAACTTCTTCCCACATTTATTTTCTCAAATACAAGTTAGTAAACATGGACAGATATTGGATTTTATAGATTATCCTGATTTAACTTCAACATCTGTAAACACATGTACGATTTCAAAACCAGAAGCAAATCATTATGATGAATGTGGATGGGAAGGAATTACATGTCGAAGAACAGATGAAAAAATCGTATTTTTGCTAAACTTTTACCAGGATTTTGTTCAGATTTTAAAGATATTATGTGGAAAGGAGGATGGAACATACGAGAATGATCAACCACATGCAGGTAAAGTTAAGATTACAAATATGATGTTGAAAATGTCTATTGTTAATTATGAACCTAACTATGCTACCTTGCTAAGCTCTAACATATTAAAAGAGGGTAAGATTCATATTTCCTTCAACACATATCAATGTTTAGAGAAATTAGTTACAGGCAAATATTTGGAATTCGATCTTACCACACAATTTGACTAAAGTGAATTTGATATGTGTAATTTCGTGATTGCATTTTTCCAAAGTGATAGGAATGATAATCAAGAAAGAGATTCAAGCTATTTTGATCATTGTAAAGTCCAGAACATCCATTTTCGTAATTCAAGAAATGAGTCTTTTCCTTCAGATTCTTTGAACTTAGATTTTGAAAAACATAAATATCTCAAATCTTACGAAATGTATACGATATATAAGATAGTTACAATTGGAAACACTAAGATGTTTTATTATCCTAAGGAGTTTTTAAAAAATAGACCAATGTTTGTAATTAATACAAGCAAGCATAAATCGGTAGCTGTAAATGATAGAACTAATTTGAAATTGACTGTTAATTTTGAAAGCGATGTACCAGATAAAATGATTTTTTATGTTCAATGATTGGTAAGAAAAAATTGAATATGATGTGCAGAAAGAAAAGAATGATTGAGAAGATATAAATCAATTATATATTTATTAGATTTGATTAGTTTGTGTTTTTATAATATCATAAAAACTTACTTAATAAAAATGGATATTCCAGATAACATTCCACGAGAGAATCTAATTGCGTTAATTGAGGATACTATATTAAACCTTGAGAAATTATTAACAAAAAACAAAAGAAAGTTCAAAAGAATAAGATATGCATATATCACTCTTATTACGTTATCAATTCTCCTATCAGCTTCTACAGGGTTTGTTAATATATTTATTCCTGTTACAGTATATTCGATTATTACAACACCATTTACATCAGCTTCTGCAGTAACCACGGGTCTTTCAACACGATTTAATATAGCTTCGAAGAAAGATTATTATAAAAATATGGTGAATCAAATTGAATTGTTTAAAGATGAGCTTAATGCTATTAAAGTAATGAATGGAGAATTAACAGTCGAACATATAAAAGATATTGTTGATAAAAGAATAGAATATATTGAATGAAATAAGATCATTACAAAAATGAATGTTTTATAAAAGAATTTTTGTACAATAAATAGGAAATGACATCAGTATTTTATGGTTGTATATGTTATAAAAGCCTATGCGCAGAGCACGCTACTCAATCTCACTTTAAAATTGTAGTTATGTAAATACTTTACACTAACCTTCTGTGTTAAATAATATTGGTTAAAGTACTATTTCTTCTATGGTAATCAAAGTACTGGGAGGGGGGAAAGTGCGCTAGAAGTAACCTACCTATAATACTGAGAGAGCGCCCAAAGCATCAACACTTCCATATTGAAAAGCATTTCAGATTATTGAACAGAAAACCTTCGGAAAGAAGTTTCATTCTGCCATCCTTACTAAGCCACAATTATTCTCTTAAAGTGATCAGTGGGGATCGTAAATTTCTTGTGAGGGTTTGCAGTAGTTAGTTTTCTGTTTGGAAAGACGCCCCGATATTGGATATTCTCTGTTTATACTAATATGTTCTGTTTGCGCCTCTGACTATATTTCAAGAATGTAAATCACATTCTGTAATGACAATATTGAGAAATAACCTCCATGCGACGAAAAGCTTCAGGTAAATACATTACAGAATTTATTCATTCCTATTACACGATTTTCTAAATTAGCACTTAACATTCACACATACCGACGTTCTGTGAACACGTAACAGATCTGAGATGTTGAGTTTTAGACGTAATTACTGGTACTTATGTCCTGAAATGATTATGTATACATCTCGTTTATGTTAACGTAATTACCGCAGTTTATATAAATGTTCACGAATTGAGGAAAATAGCTTTACATACCAAAAGCTTAATCCAAACCGGAATCGTACGGAGTACCTTACTATTAGAAGTTCAGTGGTTTATCACTGAGCTAACTTAACCACTCTTCTCGATCTTCTTCTGGCGAAATAAAACTGAATTTGTTTCTTTCATTGGAAATGTTCTAGGAGTGTTACATAAAACGAGTATTGGGTAGTATCTAGATTATTTCCTCAAGCATTTTCTTACGTATTTTAAATTTTACCTCTTTTCTTTTTCCGTTTTTGTAATTACACAGTTCTTTCCATGTATTTTTGTATATTTTCCCATGTATTTGCCTTTGTCATATAAATGTATTAAATGGTTAAGAGTAAGACAAAGCAAAGTGTCTGAAGTATAGCATTTATAATATAGTTAATAAATAAACCAATTTGACAGGAAAAACATCCAGCTTCAGACAATCTTACTATACGAAGTAGCACTATTTCACAATAGGCGTTCTCTCGCATTGTCATACTCCTCCTGAAACAGAACGTAATCAACCAAAAACGGATTCTTACACATTATATTCGTCGTGATATCGAATGTTTTTTCCGACCACTAGATTCTTGCTTTCTACAGTGGTAGTTGTACTGGAATCTCGGAACTCCAAACTAAAATATGCATGCTCTCTAGTAACATAATATTTTTAGCGCGAATTTCATTTACACTGAAAGTTCCACATGTGTCTCTAAATACATTTCTACCTGTGTACGGGGCCATATTTGCTTATGGAGCATTCCGGTGGCAGAAAACTGGGGTGTGGGTGTAGATGACACTGGGTTTGATTAGTTTTCTTTCACATTTCAGTTCTGAAAATTGTAGAAATTTATTATCCCAGGCACATTGATGTGACGTGGGATTTTGGGGTTTGCTAAAATAAAAGTAACAAACATTTGTTTGACTAGAAGAGGCAACTGAACTGGCTGATCATTATGCCAATTTCCATAACGAAGCAAAACTTATTCCGAATGAGGAATTTCCACTATGTACTTACGTATGTAATGATACTTGCTTGCAGAAGTTTAAAAAATGTAGGAAAGCTGCAAAAAGGTATAACACATTTTTCTTTGGCAAATAATTTAAAAGATCTGACCTCCGAAGAGGTACCATCATCTCCTCCCTTTTGTAATAACGCTATACTATTAATCTAAACATGGGCTTAGTTCAAGAATGAAATCATATACTCAGGAATCTACTAAGCTTATATTTTTCTCTTTCTAAGAAAATTCAAGAAATCAGTTCCGTGACTCCACAGAAGGATTTGAAAAGTATAAATCCACATGCATATATGAATTTTCAGTTCTTCTCACTGGTCTAGTGGCTAGTGAGCGCGCCTTAGATCCATGTAGTCACAGGTTCCATTTCCGGCGAAATAGACTTGAAAATGGGAACACATTACGGTGGTTCGAATTTCACCTTAAACTGTTTGTTCCTGTATAGTCCTCTATCCAACATCACAGCCGAACGTCAGTTTTGTTATTCCGACGAATCAAGACAGTTTCGTTCCTCACTATCTCAGGGATGTTTACATGACTTCTCTCTTTGTATTGAAAGTGGTATATTTCAAACAAATTATGATAATGGGATCAACAAGTTTGATCATGAGAAAGCACAAAGGGAACGTCTTTAACAGGGACCTCATACTGGTAACTAAATCAACCATAATTTTAATAACAGAAACTGAAAATTATATATACTATTATTTTATTTGTTATATATAGTGATCACCAGTTGAATTAGAGACACCTACCTAATACCGAGCAGAGCCCGCAGGTTGGTCGGAAGAGGGTCCACAGCCGAAGACGTCCCAGACGTCCCAGATGTGTTCTATGGGCTTGAACTCCGGTGGCTGCGATGGCCAGAGAAGTGTTGCTAGATTAGAGGAGTGCTCATCAAACCAGTCTGCTGCCATCCTAGAGCGAGGCATTTTGTATGCTGAAAGATGATGTCACCATCCAGATAATGCAGCCGAGCAAATTACAGGACATGGTTATCGCGGTAGCGTTCACTTGTGAGGGACCGTGTCACATGTGTTAGGGACCTATTTCAGTCCATGTAAACATGCCCCAGATGAGACTACCACCACAACCGGTCTGCACAGTTTCCTGCTGGCACGATGGACCCATTCCCTCGTGCGGTTTGCGAATTACCCGCACCCGTCATGTACCAATGTGAAACATGACTCATCTGTCCAGACAACCCTTTTTTCACATTTCCACGGTACAGCGGCGGTGTCCCTTTGCCTATGCTAGACGTTGTTTCCTGTGTTCTGCGGTTAGAATGGGTACTCGCGTGGTCCGATGGCTTCGGTACCCCATGGAGAGTAGGTCGTTGTGGATTGTGTGGCTGCTAACACGGCTATATTGAACCCCTTTGCGATTTGATGCACTGTGACCTGTCAATCGTCTGTTACTATGTGGACCAGTTGGCGCCTACCACTGTCGTCGACACGCAGCTGATCTCCAAAATTTGCCCGTGCTGATGCGGCTTCAACGGAGGGCAGATACTTGCAATATACCCTTGATACTGTTGCCTTCGAAAATCGGCGTGCTTCAACCACTTCCAAAATCGAGACATCAGTCGTCTGGTTCCTGTGGTTTGACCACGCTCAAATGTACTCAGGTTCTTCATCTTGCCCATCAGACACTGGGCTGACACGGATACTGAGAGAGGAAGCACACGGCACAGTACACGCCTGATGGGTTTCATTTACATGCACCCTCTCCAGGGTGGTTTCTGAAACTGTCCTGCTGCCTCTAATTCAACTTTTAATCAGTACCGGCGCCGACTTTGCGGGACAGAACACTTTTGGCCCCCCAATATTTAAAGGTAGGGTCCTCGCCCCCAATATAATCCAATTTAGAAGAAATTAACAAAGAGGAGTAAGAATTTGTGTCGTAAACTTCGTCGTACCTTTAATTCAATATTAGGAACAGCCTTGTTATTCGATAGAAAACGCCACTTTCAAAGTTGTGTTTAATAGAGCATTCAAGCTTCAACCAACGCTATCGCAGCAGATATGACAATGGAAGATCAATGTGGTGCACAAACGTGCAGTGAAGTTTCCAAATTTTGAACTTGAATTTGCTTTAGGCAAATCTGATTTAGGTCGTGAATTTCTTAGCAGAGCGGATGGAGCGGACCGAGATCCTGTGGGGGAGTGGCTTTCATCAAGCAGTTGATAGAAAACGTCTGAATATGATGATATATATTTATTCATTGTTTGCGCAAATCTGTCTTCAACATTGGGGAGACGGAAATATATATATATATATATATATATATATATATATATATATATATATATATATATATATATATATATATGTTCAAAGTATTTATGAAGTTCAAAAACAATGCTGTGGAGGATCAGGGGAGCAGAGTTGTCTTCAGTGGCCTATAGGGTGCTATCGGGCTCAAGCTCGCCCAGTAATAAATTTGTTAGTTTTTCGCATTCCACTTAGAACAATAATCTATAATCCTTCTTAGCATTTCTAAGAATTTCATTGACTTTCGATTTGCTTACGCTCTTTGTTCAGAAATAATACTGTATTTGCCAAATTTCATATAATGTAAGAATTACGTCCTCTTTTTCTTTCTTTCGTCCTTTCTACTTTTCTGTTTCTTTTTCTTGATGCTACTTTCTTTCGTTTCGCCTATCATACTTTCGACTGTAATTCGAATTAATTGTTAGTTGTAATTCAAGTCGGCCGTCATCAGTAACACCAAAACTAAGAGGAGTTGATAAGTGAAACTGATGTTCCACACCAACTTGCGCGGATATCAACATAACGGGACTTTAGTTATTATAGCAAAGGAAAAATTATATAGTTTTGTTATCTTAAAAAGAAGGAAATGTTTGAATTAAGGAAAATGAAAACGGGGGAATAATTAGCCCGGAAAATTAGATAGGCCAAGAGTATACCTCCTTTTTCTTCTATGGATAGAATAAAAGGTGAGATTCACTCCTAAACTTTTGTATTATACCATATAGGATTTATCGGTCTGCAATACTTGCAATTAAAATTTCAATTTATGCATAAATTAAAATATAATTAATTCTCAAACTCGGGTGGGCAATTGCCCATTTTCTTCCCTGTAATGGGCATGGCCCCTCGAAACAAAATCCTAAAGTCGCCACTGGTTGTCTTCAACATTCCGAGGTGGTCAGATTTGAGACTTATTCTAGGGAAGGGAGACGAAACCCATATTACGGTAAGAGGCCGCAGTGGCTGTGGTAGAGCGTTCACCTCTGGTGAATGGAGCCCCGGGTTCAAACCCTGCTCCAGCGAAGTGAACTTTGTAGCGGACAAACACCATTTGCGCAGGTTTATTACGGGTTCTCAAGTTTCCTCCCACTTTCTTCGTTCCACCATTTCATTCATTTCTCATTATCACAGTATCTTTTAGCCCAGCCAGCACAAGCGTGGGACATAAAACTCAAAGATTTTCATATTACGGTAGATAAATCTGATTTCTGAGGTGAACATGTAGAGTATATTATATATTAGGTGATCTAGATGAAGTAGTAGTAGTAGTACGTATCTATATTACAAATCCCTGCCGTGAACACATTCTGGAATCTGAATACATGCATATTTATAATTGCTATGTTTCCAATTAGGCATCAACAATGATCCACGTTAAAATTTTGGACACTTGGTTTATAATAATATAAATAATGACTTCCCCAAAACTATGAAGAAAGAAAATTATGTATGACGAAACAATACTCTTATTTGAGCAAAATGGTGATATTCTCAATAGCATTACAGGAATCGTTACAGAAATCTGACGCATGTCATATACTCTTTAGTTAACAGATTACAACAAAATACCTTGGTTTGTGTAATATTTACCTGTACCTTGGGCAGAAAGTACTCATACATATGCACTATACTTAGTAGAATGTTCATTTCATATTAACAAAAGAAGAATGTTTTTAATATATGTAAGTGATTATTATGGGATAGTTGATGATATGGACATGTTTTATGTAAACAACACTAATGTAAACGGACCAGTGGTTCTTGAAGATAAAAGCCAAGCCTACTCATGACTTTTATATTCAGTCCCTTTGTCGAGCGACATTTTATACAACAAAATACTTTGGTTTGTGTAATATTTACCTGTACCTTGGGCAGAAAGTACTCATACATATGCACTATACTTAGTAGAATGTTCATTTCATATTAACAAAAGAAGAATGTTTTTAATATATGTAAGTGATTATTATGGGATAGTTGATGATATGGACATGTTTTATGGTTATCTAGTCAGTGAGTTTGTGTACTTAACAGTTTTAAGAAAAGGATATTTAAGTTATATCAAATAATAAACCAGTTTAACATCGTTTATAGACGTTGTCAGTTTTATTAAAAAGGTGAGATT
This sequence comes from Thermobia domestica, assembly GCF_964235325.1. Classification (NCBI taxonomy): domain Eukaryota; kingdom Metazoa; phylum Arthropoda; class Insecta; order Zygentoma; family Lepismatidae; genus Thermobia; species Thermobia domestica. The sequence goes on along the minus strand of NC_137454.1, from coordinate 280,117,841 downwards.
AATGGTATTTAAATATCGAAGCTAATGTTTTTAATGTCAAAGAAATTCTACCACTTCGGATTTTTATCTCAGCAAACGAACCAGGTTTACGACTATCATTTTGATAAGTCGTTATAAGATGTAACCTTAAGATTACGGAGAAAAATATTGCAGCAATTAAATTCTTTTCTTTGCTTACGAAGCATGAGTAGATGCCTAGGCTTATACTAGAAATAAATTAAATGCGCGTTTACTGAAAAGATGGGTTCTACTGAAATTGGGTAGTCTATATACTCTTCGAATGCTAGGGCCTAGGAGAGAGGAGGATATAAGATTTCACATCAGATTACGTCTTGCACAGTCACACACCTTCATTTTCATTAAAAATGGAAAAGCCAAGAGAAATCAATTTCATCTCACTTTCCTTTCAGGCAGTCGGACACAAATCATCACAGTTATCTGCAAAAAGCACTTTTCAAATCGCATTACTGGGGGAGCCTCCATTTCCAATGTTGGGTTGACATGTTTCCCAATTTCCCCGGGATTTGTGCCCGTACCTACAGCTGAGACAATTTTCCAGAATGAGGAGAGGAACATATTCTCCTCTGGCATTTATTGCAATTTGTGCCCAAGTAGCGGAAGTGGAATTAATACATATTGATGAGACTACTAAACGCACTACAGCACGAAGTTCACTTTGAACTATTGAACTACTACAGAACGATTCTTTCTTAAAAAAAAATAATAATAATAATAAAATAAAGTAAATGTACTGGTAAAAGCCAAGGGAAATCAATTAGATCTCACATTCCTTTATGGCAGACGGACACAAATTATAAAACTTATTCCAAAAAGCACTTTCCACGTCAGATTATTGGGGGGAATGTCCCCCCACGTCCAAGTTTGGGAGAACATGTCCCTCTCATCCTCCCGGGATTTGCGCCAGTGAGCCCCCAATATTTTCTTCAAGTCGGCGCCTATATATACATCATCGTTTTCCACTTCATCGTTTAAAGTTTTCTACACAAGTATTTATAGATATTGAGAAGGCAACACTTCTTTAATGGTCTTCGGTGTCAAGAATGTTAAATACGGACATGCTTGTGTACATTGCTAAAAACTGTTAATCAATAGTAACAGATTTTATGTATTGCTACGCTAAAGATATACTTTTCATTATTTTGTGATGAAATTTTCAGATTCAATAGTAGATTACCTTAACCATAAGTTTTCCATCAGTCTCTGCCATTGTAATATTCTGCTCCACCAAATTTATCCATGACCATTGTATATGGAACTTATTATGAGGAATAACATTGTGCTTCGAATCAGCCACTTCGAATTCAAATTTATCAATTGCGATTGACAGGTTCATGACTTTCAACTGATAGTATAGGTGGCCTTTATCAACATCATCTGTATTAAAAACAAAACAATACATAAGTAAAAGAGTTTAATTAAAGTAACACCAATAATATTAACACTCACTACCTTTATGTAGATAAGAGCAACTAAACAGCAAGCAGTAAATTTATATTGGAACAAGTGATTTCTTACTTCAAAATAAGAAAAAAATCATATAGACCTTTGGAGCTAAGTGCATAGCTTCAGAGCTAGGGTCGTTTAAATACGTGAGAAACGTAAACTGCAAATATTATTTCGAACACATGGAACCATAAAGTGGCGGTCCATATCAGCTTAAAGGAAATTACATGTACGGTATCGAACAATGTATATTTTACTAGTGTTCAATGCGTGCGCAAGGGATTCGCCACATAACATAATTCCCGATTTGCCCTCAATGAAATTCAAAAATATGCTCGAAACTTAAAGGAGTGTGTCTATTGTAAGCAAAAGGTAAGTCCTAACAGCAATGAAGACGAAATTTGTCGGCTGGAAGTCCAAAGTGTTAGAAACCACCAGTTCCACAGTTCATCGTGTTCGAAACCACACATGTTGAAATGTACTTTTTTACGGTGTAGTTCACGGATTTCCACGCATAAGCATCAAAAAATATATCGCATCAAGCGTTTATCTGTACATGACAAATTGTAGTGCTGACGATCTTTGACGCTTCCGACTTTCCGCCACGCATTAAGTATCCACTGTTGCCAAGTCCTATCTTTTTCCTAATTAGTCCTATCTTTAGTCCAAGCATATGTTAGAATTTTATCGGAAGCAAATCTGGGATTTATGCTCTATGTAAAATCCCTCACGCATCTACTACACATTCTGTAATCTGCTTTTTTGCATAGAGTATGTGTGAGTTTCTTTACGGCAATATGAACTGCCACTCCAAAGTTCCCCATGTCTGAAATAATGCGTGTTGCAGTTTATGCTTTACACATCTTTGGACGGCCCAAGCTCAAATTATGCACATACCTCCACAGGTCCATCTAAACTTCTTTCTCGTTTTGAGGTAGCGAATCGCCTTCACATTAATATATATATAGACAGATAGATAGATAGACAGATTTTATTAATTTGAAACTGCAAAACATCTGGCAAAATAAGCATCACACAAAAGCTGTTATTTTGGAAGGGTCTGTGATAAAAGTAGTCTTCCTTTGCGTCTAGGAAAGAAATGAGGGTAACTACGAATATGTAAATAGTGACCTCGTCTTTATTGCACATTCAAAAAAAGAAAGAAAGAAAGAAAGAAAGAAAGAAAAGAAAAAAGAAAAAAGAAAGAAAGAAAGAAAAAGAAAGTAAATTTTATCCGAAACATGTCTTCCATACATGGTGCTGTAATCAGTGAAAACTATTTTCACTGAGGTTTCTTTAGTTGGAAGCCAATACGATTCGTTCCAGAATAAATCTGCTAAAACTAGTATCAATCATTTGTTTTAAACGTTTACTCGACTCGTGGTAGGTGACTTGGAAGACTGTTCTGCGTTCGGCATGAAGTCAGATAATTTGAATGTGGCAGTGCAATTACGTACAGTGCGCTGTAATAATCGTACTTGGCTACCAAGTATTTTATCGGCTGCATTTCTTCGTGTTCCACTCCTAGAGCACCTTAGAGGCTATCTGATATTGTTTGTTTGATACCCACTTATTGAATTGAAAAATGTTAATCTAATCGTTAATCAAGAAGTTTGTTTATCAGTCGTTTTATTTGTTTTATTTCGTATTACTTTTGATCATCATCATCATCATAGGCATTCTGCCATTATTGGCGGGTCAGATCCTACAACTGAGAAGCTTCCATCCTCCAGTTTTCCGCTAACTTCTTCGTTTTCATATACGAGTTTTCAGTTTTGATATCGTCCATTAATTGTAGTCTTCTTCGCCCCTCTCTCTCTTTCCTACCACCATACTCTCTACCACGTCTCCCATGATACAGTTCTTTCCCTAACAGCACAATCACATAGCAGACATATGCCTATCATGTTCCTTCAGGTACATGGGAATGTGTCAAGTATGTGGCTTATGCATTTTTGAGAGAGAAATCACATGGATGGCAAGTGATAGTCACAGTCTATGTCCGTTCTAGGCACATGCATAACATGTACCTGGGGAACGTGCCTAGTATGTTCTAGTTATGTTCCCCATGCCGTAAGCGTCAATGAACTACAAAACTACTCCCCCCAAAAAATGTTAAATCGCCTATATGCGTAATGTGTTTATATTAAGGTGAGTCTAAAAAACACTATAAAGAAGAAAAAAACATGTATCCCAGGGTGGGCGCGAACAACGAACATTTGAACTACTAGCCGCATGCTCTATCGACTTGGCCACAGATGCGATACAAACATTAGCGCTTGTAGAGGGGTACATTGTTGAGATCTTTGAATTTGGCTAATCAGACTGCTCCTTTAACCGCGTATATTCGACGATAACCGTTTGGGATCAGATAAAATCTACTCGCCATGTAATTTTATAACAAAATGACGAGTGTCTATTTACTTTATTTCATGGTTCTTCCATATTAACTTTTAAATGATCGGCGATAGTTGCTATCTAATAAAGTTGATGCGTTTGTTGCTTATAGTACACAATCGCTTAGAAAAAGAAGCAACAAATGCATCAAATGTGGGAGATAAATTTAGAACACCTAAATGTAGCATGCCTAGCACATCTTGTGCTGTTAGAGTATCTGAAACAGTATGTGCCTCAAGGACGTACCTAGAACATGACAGATATATGTCCCAAGTGACGACATAAAAACAAATGACTGTTAGAGTACGAAACTGAACCAGGTATATAAATACTACATTTGTGGCACATAGTTACAAATATCAATTAGGTGTAACAAATACCTAAAACTGTAAGTAGCTGAAGTACATAATTAGCACATGAATATCATATGTTCCAAGTGTCGGGTATCTAAAATGTAGCTGGGACACCTAAATGGTACATGCTTAGCACATCCTGTGCTGTTAGGGTTCTTAGCCAATGTTCCAACCAGTTTCTCGTCCTCTTCTTAATAATATTTCAAATTCTTCAATTTCCCCCCATCATTTCTAGCACCCTCTCATTCGTTTCCCACTTGACCCAAATAATTCTCTCAATTCTTCTTCACACCCATTTCGAAAGCTTTCAGTCGTTTTCCAACATTTTTGCATAATGTCCATGTTTTTGACCCATACAGTACAATACTCCACACGAAGCATTTTATAAGTCTTTCTCTCAACTCTTTATTGAAGGTCCCACAAAGTAGTGTTTTCTTCCTTCTAAAGACTTCTTTTGCCTTTCCTATTCTTACGTTAATTTCACTTTCACATTTCATATCATTATTTCAACTGATTTAGAGGTAGAAATTCAACAGTATCTGGATAACAAAAACTTGTATCAAGATTATTTAATGATTTAAAGCAAGCATTTCATACATTCAAGCATACGTATTGCTACAAAACTACAGAATACGGGATCTTGGTTCACGAGCTAGCTACATAATAAATTTTAATATGTCTTAGGAAATGGGAAAGAAAATAATGATATAAAAATAATATATAGTGTACTACAAGGCTCCATATTTAGATAGTTACTCTTCTTAGTAATGGATATACAGTTAGGAGCGAAAATATCTCCTCCCCTGACTTCTGTAACCCCATTAGTCCAGTACTTTTGCTGGTATCACAAATACCCGCACAAAGATGCAACGCTACATACACTTAGCATTTCAACTAGCAGACGACAGCTGGTATCGCATTGAAACAGCCTTTCGCTGATGAATTGATGCACGAGAAAAAGATCTCTACTTCAATGTCTATTATTTGGATCAGGTTGTCCGAGTGCCATATACCAACGACATAATTCGTTGTGTGCATAAAGTACTATTTCAATATATTTTGTATGTGAGAAGAAAGAAAAGAACACTGATCATGTATGAGTTAGAAAATTGTTAAAATTAACTGAAAATATGTAGACCTAATCTGGAACGGGAAAAGGAAATAAGATTGTAAACTTTTGTGTTCATTCATAAAATTACTCCAATTCATCGCCATTCTCGTCATTCGAAACTCTGTTTTGTTCTCCACGGGAGAAGAGCCTGCATATCACACGGAATACGGATCGGAATTGAAACGGATGAACGTTTAAATATTCGAACTTAGGGAGATTAGAACCTTGGTTACCTTCATAGGAAAGCGTGCAGAAATCACTTGCCTATGCTGACACTTACTTCATGATGAACAAAAGCAGTTACTTGGAAACCTTTCACGTGATGTTAATCAGATAATAAGGCCTGTATGATAAGATGATCGCTAGTTAAGTTACTCATCATTTCTTTCTTCAGCTTTCTATCAGGTCAAATAGATTTTTCTCAATTAGAAAAATGCTCCAAAAAGTTCTCCAAGTTGAGGTCGAGGTTTTAAAGTTTGTACCCCAGGCCAAGAAAAAGAAAAGGTGGCAAACGTTATTTTGTAATTATTTAAATTGTGTAATCATGTTCAGGAATATAAGTTAGATTTATAAGTGTGATATTTCATAGGAAAATGCAAAATAAATCTATTACTTTCCCAACTAGTAATTCATTTTGTCACCTTTGTCACTTTACACAAATATTTCCTTAGTCGTCATACAAAATGGCCTAAGTCACCTCTTATGAAAAATCCAAAAGGGGTACTTTGAGAGTGAGTTTCTTTCGCACGATGTTTCTCGAAAATGTCTTATAATTTAGTTTCTTATTTTACACGAAAATGTTTCGTTAATAACTGTTGTATAGTGTTAGTTACTTAAAAATATAGGACCGGGAAAATTTAGTGCGCTGTGCGTAACCATTTATTTATTCTTCTGAAACCATATACAATTCAACTTATTTTATTCCATTTCTTTACTTAAATTGTCGGAAGTTTAAAAGCTACAATCCATTTATTCCGTATTGAACGTATTTCCCCTCAGAGAACAATGAAATGACTTACGACAAGAAATAAGGATATAAATTTATATACCCTCTAAATTCAGTCATTATTAATTGGGTGTTTTGTAATTAACCGTTTAGTCATCGCATTCACAGTAAACCATAAACAAGACAGCAAACCTAATTACTTATTCATACGCAGTTACTGAGTGACGCAACTCGGTGACACAACTGCTTGTGAAGAATTGCTTTAAATTGTAGTATTCGTACGAGGCAACTGCAGTTGCCGTCACTAAAACGGTTGCCGTCACCGACCTCTCCCGCGCAATTGTCTCGAGCAACTCTCAGTGTCTGTTACTCGAAGAAAAGCATTGTTTTAAATTGTAGCTTTCGCACAGGGACACTGCAGTGAGCGTCACCGCACTAGGTTGCCAGTGTTATGTTGATGCCAATGTACTACTATGAGCCAAATAAATGACGTGTCTCTTTATTTTGAAGTTTTTTTTGAAAATATCTCTATTTTCTTTATATGTTCGAAATTTCGGAAGGTTTCCCCAGCAGGAAACGTTAATAACCAGCCCGTTTTAAATATTTGAGTTAGATATTAGCTTAAAATAAATAAATCAGAAGCAAAAAATATTAAATCGACCGAAATTACGAGAATTACCAACTTTGCTAAAGAACGCGAGGGAATTCTGCAGTTCAACACGAAGCAACGACATCTATGTCATTGAGAGAAATGTGGATTAGATCTACAAACGAAACTTTTAACGAAACATTTCTAATATGTCCTACTAGCAGCGTTCACCCCGCTTCGCTGCGGTCACCCCGGAACGCAATAAACTTGGTTACTTAGATAATTTTTACTTTTTCGCTTTCAAGTGATATGATAAAAACCATAGTAGAATGCAGTAAATGTTAACATTATATCGCCTGTCATTTATGTTAACCCGCCGAGTGACACGGTCATGCGGGTTGCATATAAATACGTTTATTTTTACCTATGATGAACTAACAAAGGATTTGTACGTTATGGACACTTGAATGGTCAATTATCTCAAGACACTGGTAATTAAAAATTAAAGTGATATGATAAAAACCATCTAGGGTCCAAATCCTAATAACCCCCCCAAAATGAAAGAAATTGGTTCAGCCGTATTAGCGTGATGAGGGAACAAAGGATTTGTACGTTCTCTTTTATATATATAGATTACGTGCATTATCTGCAATCTTCAAATACATGAATCTATGCCAAGTATTAACGTATAGATAGAGCAAATAGTTGAAATTACCTATGGAAAAGGACGAATTGGTAGCACGATCGTAATGAAAAATCATTTTTACCGTAGAACAGATTCAGTTGTAAGAAAACAAATCGCTTAGTTAGTTAAAGCAACGAGTCTGTATGCCGGAGGTAACAGATTCAAACCCCATAGAAGTGCAATTGTCACTTTCATTATTATGGTTATTTTATTTATTTCTTTTTATGTGGGAAAGAATCAAATTGTAATATATGTGTAAAACTCATGACAATACCAAAAAAGAAAATATGTCGTTGTCGCACTTGCATTAGTGTCCCTAATTTTTGTTTGCAAACAGTTTCGTAATTATTTTCCCCGTGCTCACTGCTCACAATATGCTCGCTGGTGTATAAATAATGCTTTCCAGTAAACGTTAATTCTAATTTGGAGAATTTTATAAAGTTTCACAATGTTTATCATTAAATAATCTTCTATCTACTTGTTTGGACATTTTGATAAGAGATTTCCCTATTAAATGTTTAATTTTCCCTAGATGTTTAATTACGGAAAAGTTTTACAATGTATTTGTTTTAAATTGAAATTGTTTTGAATTTAGCACATGAGGTAAGTAGCCCGAAGGAGGATAACTGAAGTAGCTGATATTGTAAGTAAAAGCAACCTATTGTAGAATGATGATGCTTCTTACCTTCAGCACATAATCTTTACGTTAGAGAGTCAGATGGAGAAAAATCCTGTTTTTCCTCCCCTATGACCACCCATCTTAAACCTCTACATACCATGGTTCGTCTTACACAATTTCGGTGCTCCAAAGACATTCATATAATAATAATAATAATAATAATAATAATAATAATAATTATTATTATTATTATTATTATTATTATTATTATTATTATTATTATTATTATTATTATTATTATTATTATTATTATTATTATTATAATCCTGAATATTCCATACTTACCTAATGTAGTAACCTTAGATATCTTAGTTTAAAATGCTTTCTTTTGTAATAATTTGAGCAACCATGTGGGAGGCGGCACGACGTTTTTTTCCCCTCTCATTTCGGTACCCTCCCAACAGACAAGGACAACGTAACTGACAAACAGAGACAACGATACGTAATTTCTGATAAGCAGAGCAGACAAAATGAATAAGAAATATATTTATATCACCCTCTCCCCCTTCATGATTGGAATATCACGTAGCATTTTTAATTCTACCGAAGATAACCCTGTGCGGTTAGGGGTGAGTAACTAAAGAGATACCTAATACATAGCTCCCCTTGATTGTAATATTACCGCTTCTTTAATTGTTCGAGGGAGCTCCTACACAACCAAGGGTGACAAAAAGAATAGGAAAAGTGTCTATTGATTGTAGTGGCTGATCCAGCACGGATTCCTGAGGGGGGGGGGAAGCGGTGAAGTGAAGGATTTTTTTGATGATGTGAAGCTGTCACAAATTACCAGTTAACTAAACTAAACGTAATAGTGTGGTTAACCGGAACCCAGTCAGTTCAAATTGATGTAAAAGTTTAATTTTTTACTTCATATTAAAGTTTTGGTTCCAAACGAGAATTTCAGTCCGAGTGGTCAACGATCAAATCTCGGGGGGCTTTTCGGTGTAGACGCTATGACCCCTTATGGGAAAATTAAAAAATATTAAAATTCTTAAAACTTTCGAAATTTTCGTCTATTTTAAAGGAATTTTTGGCTTCGTATTCAAGTGTTTGTTCCAAATGACAATTCCAGTCCGAGTAGACAATGATCAAATCTCGGGGGACTCTGCAATGTAGAAAAAATAATGACGTCTATATCGTGATCCTGTTGGTGACATCACGAGTCATGACGTTAATAAAGCACAAAGTAAACGGTAAATGCTGTCGGCTCTCGTAGCTGAGTGAGACAGTCTGTGTGTGGTTGCTGAAGTGTGTGGATGCCTCTGCGCGCTGTGCAATAGGGCAGGCTTTTCTGTGAGTTTCGTGCTGTAAACATATCACATTATCTTCTTCAATAGATATATCGACAGAAAATCTGTTTATTTGCATAAACTCTTGTTTTGCACCAGTAGAAGAGAAACACAGTTATGAATAAAAAGGTAAGGCAAAATACAGTTAAATTTTCATTTGATAGACAGACAATGAGTTTTCGACCAAAACCTTTTGAAGTTCATGTTTGGTTAGCAGATGTTGTCAAGTTACATATTAATCAAATCGAGGGCTTGCAGTTAAATAGTGATGAGTATTGTATATATGTCAAATTTATATCCCAAAGTGCCATGGACAATATTTTACGGACTTTGCCGGATAAGTTACCTTTCAAGCATGAAGACGGCACTGTAAGTGACGTGTTCATAACGAGTGAAAATGAGGATGTAACAAAAGTTAAAATAGTCAATTTGCCTATAGAAGTTGAAAATCCATCAATCAGTGCTGAATTACGTAAGTACGGAAACATTAAAAAAAATTGTGGAAGAACAGTGGTCAGAAAAATTTCTATTTCCTGTAAATAATGGGAATAGACTAGTCTACATGGAAATCAAACAGCATATCCCCTCCCGACTCTTAATCAATGGTCATCGTGCAACAGTATCTCACTATGGCCAGCCACCAACATGTTTTTTGTGTGGCTCAGACCAACATCTTGTGCATAGTTGTTTATTGAACAAAAACCGTCAAAAAAGGGAACCGTCCCACAATACGACATTACATGATTTATTACCAGAGCAAACGATACCAAGTAGTAAAAGCAATATTACACCCTTCAAAAAAGAGCCGACTGGTGCATCCAGCTCTGTAAGTGCTTGCATTAGTGCTAACGAAAAAGATAGACTTCCTCTAGCACAGGCACATCCAATAAATCAAGATCCTGTCCTTGCTAACTCAGTTTTTGAAACTGAATTTCCGACTTTGCTCAGTACCTTATCGAACCAACATGCATTAACCCTTCAAGAACAAATACATGAACAGAGTACAAGCACAAGGACCAAACACGTACATACTGCCGTTTGTTCTAACACTGAGGTCTCCAATCAAAGTGATGCTTTTGCCGAGAAAGTTTCACAGGAACAACCCGGTTCAGCTGACGCAAAGTCAGCAAATCTGCACGAGGCGACTATAAGTGCGGGAAATATGAACGAAACTGGTGTTGTCTCCATGCTACGGGATGGGGAAGAAAACGGTACACCATCATTATGTTCAACGAAGAAAAAGAAAAGGAAGCTCAGCCAAAGACAAGGTCAGACTGGCAATCAACACCTCTTACAGAGCAAAGAATCAGAAAAAGTACAGGATGATTCTAATATGAACGAGCCTTCAACATAGTTTTTTCTTACTTTTGTATATTTACTGTGGTTCCATGACATGCATCTATAATGTTCGTTTCTACTTCAGTCCATTTACATGCGCAGAAAACATGAAAAGTGTTGATATTTCTGGATCTACTAGGTCAAATTAAATCTGAACGTATGTATGCACCCATATATATGCAGCTATATTTACTAACTAAGAAGTAATGAATATTGTAGTTCCCAATGCCAGGCGTATAGGTACATTAAATATCAATGCTTTTACAAGTCCTATAAGAAAACGAGCACTAGTGGATTTTATTAAAATCCATGATTTCGACATTCTGAGTTTACAGGAAGTTGTGTTTTCGGAATTCGAATTTTTACAAAATTACAATGCATATGTGAATATCGGGTTAGATGGGAGAGGTACTGCTTTTGTAATAAAAAAAAGGAATATCGGTAGACCAAGTGCATCGAATTATATCAGGGAGAGGTATCAGTGTGGTGTGTGATAATGTCCTGTATATTAATGTATATAGTCCTTCTGGAACGACGAAACGGATTGAACGTGAAATCTTTTTTAATGAAGACCTTATACCCCTAATACCACCAACAACGACCAATATTGTGTTATGTGGCGATTTTAACAGTGTCTTGAGAAAAGAAGATACAACAGGACATTTTAATAAATGTCATGCATTGGACAATATAGTGCGACTACTAAAGCTACACGATGTTTGGATTACTCAATATACACGTATTGAATATACGTACATAACTTCGACAGTTAAATCACGGCTTGACCGAATGTATGTCTCCCAACAAATATTACATAATGTATGCTCACTTTCAATTGTTCCGACCTCCTTTTCTGATCATGCAGCGGTCTACCTAATATTAAAAGTTCAAGGTATTACACGTAAGACATATGGACGCTCGTATTGGAAACTGAATGAACAGCTTTTGTTTTCCGACGATACAAAGCTGCTATTTAATGAAAAATGGAAATATTGGTGTACACAACAAAAATATTTTCCTACATTAAACGCTTGGTGGGTGCGCTATACAAAAGAAAAAATTAGGAAGTTTTTGCAATGGATGAGTGCCGAAAAACAACGGGACAGTAGAAATACTTTAGAATTTTTATATAGTGTATTAAATGATTTGTGGAAAGCTAATGCGACTCCCCAGAACTATTGGCGTGTAAAAGAAATAAAAGCAAAAATTTTAATAAAACAAAGGCAATACTTCGATAGCTATAAACATAATATTCAAACTGCCGATTTATTGACGAATGAACGCATGACACTCTATCATGTAGTTCGAACACTCAAACGGAAAAACAATAATTTTATAGACTATATAACCACAGTTGATGGGAGAAAAATAACAGCGTTTTCAGAGGTTATGACTCAATTTCAGTAATATTATAGAGATCTTTTTACAGCCAACCAGGCGAAAGATGATGAATGGCCTTTCCTTTTTGATAACTTAACAGGTTCATTGTCAGATATTGATAATAACAGTTTGATTGCACCCATTTCAAAAGAAGAATTGTTCAATGAAATTAAATCTACAAGTAAGCATACCAGCCCTGGTAAAGATGGAATTATTTATATGTTTTACGAAAAATATTGGGATATCATTGGAGACGTCTTCACAAAAATTAGTAACGAAATATTCGAACACGGCAATGTACTTCAAAACAACGGGGTAATAATTATGATTCCCAAAAAGGGAACGTCTGGACACATTCAAAATTTTAGACCTATTACGCTTTTAAACACAGACATCAAGATAATCACTAAAGTTTATAAACGTCGCATCAGCCTCTTTGTCGACAAAATACTAGGCGACAATCAAACAGCCTTCTCTCGAGAAAAGAATATTTATTATGCACTAAGTACAATCCGTGACATTATTGCATATTTTCGTTTTCGGAAAGTGCCAGCATGTTTACTCTCTGTTGATTTTCAAAATGCGTTTGACTTATTGGAACATAATTATTTGTATGCCGTTTTAGCTGCTTATAACATCGCACCGCGAATCATTAAAAACATGCAAGATCTATATACAAACGCTACCTCTCAGTTACAAATTAATGGCCACTTAAGCACACCAATCAAAATTCAGAGAGGGATCCGTCAAGGATGTCCTTTGTCTATGCTACTTTTTGGACTAGCAATAGAACCATTATTACGAACACTAATTTGCTACAGGGAAGCCAATCTTCATGATTTCCGCACTATAACTGTAGTGGCCTTTGCAGATGGTGTCACGGTAACATGTACTACTAATGAACAAATGATACATGTACAACGTACTTTAACAAGATATTGTTCTGCGAGTGGCGCTAAAATAAATTTTAACAAAAGTAAATGCATGATGTTTAATAATTGGTCATGGAGAGCTATGTCATCAAATCTTGTGCAATATGATTCGGAACAAAAACTGAAAATTCTAGGAATTACGTTCACTTGTGGAGAAGACGATCAAGAGAATGCAATTTGGACTCCAATTGTGAATGCAATTAGACACGATAGTGCAATAGTTCAGTATCGAAATTTAAATCTTGTTCAGCGTATTTGGTACGTGAACACGTATCTCTGTTCAAAGCTATGGTATGCTGCACAAATTTATCAAATTTCAGATACATATGTTAAGAAACTCCAGTCAGTAATTGGCTGGTTTATTTGGACAGGGTGCTATTTTAGAAATGCAAAAGAAGTTATGATGAATGATTACAATCTAGGAGGGTTAAAACTAATTAATATAGATCTTAAATGTAAAGCTTTACTTCTCATGCGCACCTCCACCTTGTTTCATCTTGATGATACACATACATGTGAATGGCTACGTTGCTGGACACCACAATTACCTGCCCCAAATCCACCAAATTATGATTACATAAAACATAGCCCAAAATATATGCAAACAATTATACTTGAAGGGAGTTATTTACCCACGGAAGTGCCTGGAATATGTCAGACTTCAAAAATTTTATATAAGTTTCTCTTGGACAGATCTACTACCAAATATGTACCAAGAGTAGTCACAAAAAATCCATGCAGACATTGGTCCCAAATATGGTCTAATTTGCATTGTACCTTTTTGACATCTCAGGTGAAAAGTTTTTGGTATATGGTTATACATGATTTATTCCCGACAAACAAACACCTATCCGAGATACAACGTTCCGATTCAAGTGCCTGTGCAAAATGTGGAGATGATGATACATTGATACATAGACTTACAACGTGTACTACCGTTAAGAACATTTGGATACAACTTGTAACGATGCTAGCGTTAATATGTCGTACATCCCCCAATGCTATCTTGCCTGAAATAATAATTTACCCTGATTACAAGTACTATCCGAAATCTAAAAATAGCGCTGTATCATGGCTAATAGCCAATACTCTTTGGTATATTGGCAGCTATAGATCTTTTCTCACAGTGGAAGATTACATGGATTTTTTTAGAAGAACAAGATGGAAGACGTGTCAGTGTTTGGAGGAAAACAAAACGTTTGAAAACTTTCTTAAGGTGGTATTGGACAAGTAGGATAAAACCATCACTTTATTTCTTCACTTTGCTGATCAGACATGTTTGTTCTCCATTGTAAATTTACTCTGTAATACCATGTATATAGGAAAATAAAGTGACTATTAAAAAAAGTGAGCTAGCGCAGCAGGCTAGTAAGAAAGATTGGTTTTGGTGTGGGTTCAAATCCTTCCTAAGGAGAATTATTTTTAAAAAAGTTTATAACACTTCTTTAGTTAAAAAAAGATTTAAAATAATATTCAAAAACTGATTTAACAATTATTTTTTAAAACATTTTCATTAAACTTCTTTCATTAAAATAAGTTTGCTCTTGTACTATACAGATCCATAGCGAAGTTAGTAGTAAAAATAGTAGTAGTAGGAACGGGTTACAATGCAATTCAGCATTCATATGTTTCCGTGCGATGTTGCCAAAGGTAACTCTCTTACAATGCTTTCTGGCTAGGCCTTAGTGTGTTTCGAAAATATGCTTGTGTTCGGGATGAAGTTCCAAGGTTCAGCATTGACTAGGAGTTTTTGCTATTAATATCCCTTCTAATAATATTGGAAGTGGACAAAAGTTGGACCGTGTTGAAGCTGTTTGCTCCTAATGTAGTTATTTTACTTTATTATTTAACGAATATATTGAAAATATATTTGTCAGCATGCACGTATGCAGGAATTTATTTCGGGAGGAGTTATCTGGGGGTCCGACTTCAATATTAGGATAAATTGTAATATTTAAAAAAATAACCCCCAAAATTAGGTTAAATTTACAGAAAAGTTAGGATTTCAGAGGGGTCCTGACCCCTGAACCCACCCCTACTTGTGTCCTTGTTTGTCAGTAATGTTTCCTCATTTTGAAACCCTCAGAAACAGAGTTTATAAAGGAAAACGAGTTATTTTCGATAAAGTATCACTTCAAGGAGACGCGACATTTTTTATTGCACATGGTGGTTTACCAACTTAACAAGGGCAAGAATTCTTTTACTTTGGTTCTCTGCCATTGCGGTCTATTGAAAGGTTAGGTTTGTAATATATACTCCTAAGAACAAACGTGTTTGCCAGAGAACCGTGATACTGAACAGAGCTCAACAGAAATGCATGCTGAACTTTCGTTTATAGCTACCCTTTGGTGTTTTTTTCCCTCAAGGTCAATCGAGTGATGATTCAGTTCAGTCCCTGTTCTTAACCTGTGTTCGTATTACTTCGAACAGTTTTGAATTGTTTTCCAACCACCATATGAACAGACAATCAGGGCAAATCATAGCATACAATACATTTAAGCAAGTATATTTGTCGCGAAATTATTACACACATTACCCAAAGACACTTAATATATGAATCCATACATTTATTTGTATAGGTAAAGCAAAGAGTGGAAATTACCTATCGAAAGAATAAATTAACAGCACGATCATAATGAAAATCATGCCTCTTAATATAACAGACTTCTTTCGCGTAAGAAATCGAAACTCAGTTGGTCAGAGCAACTAGTCTGTACGAATTAGGATGTTAGTTCGAGCATAATACGAGTAAGAGTTTTTATTACTATTGTTTTTCTCTTTTTTTATGTGAGGAAAAATCAAGTTGTAACATCGCGATATCAAATGTATTTGGTTAGGTAACTTTGTCCTAGCTAAACATTAAATATCAGTAACCGTCGAAATTATTTCACTAACCGATCAGTTACTGAACATTTCAAACACCAGTGGCATAACATGAAGGTTAACCTCACGTCCGCAGCCCTTAGTTATGCGTCCATACTTTCAAGGTCGGACCTTGGGCCGGGCAACCCGGGCGACTGCCCAGGGCGCCAGGGTCAGAGGGACGATAAAACGAGCCTCAAAAAGTAAATTTTATCATTTATTTATAAAAAGTAAATGTGTTTCCTACTGTTTATATTCTTGTAAAGTAGCGGCAATTACATAATCTTTTTCCATTTCACCATGGAAGAAGAGAGTTTCATAGCACTAAGGGGACTGTATCGACAAATGGAGAGAGGGCATGTAGAATAAAGAGTGGAGGGGGAGTAAGTATTGTTTCTTTCTTTGCTTGAGTTTAGCGTTCCATGGTTATAGCTTAATAGCCAAAGGAGATGTGGACACTGATTATAGTGAAATCCGAACCACGTTTATCGTTCAACAGTAACCCACCGGGAATTGGTCCCGGGACCACAGAAGGCAGGCGTGCTAGCCACTAGACCAAGCTGGGGGGGACGGTGTTCGTATTGTTTATAGCAGGCCATATTCTTTGTGAAGATTTCCTAGGTAATGAATGTCTTTTTGAAAAATGGGTTTAAACTATTAAAAACACTAGGATAAAATGTAAATACTACGGGGGAGGGCGCCAAAAAGTCACTTTGCCCAGGTGAAAATTTGGCCTGATCCGTCCCTGCGTACTTTCTATATATTTTTTGGCCTTGCAGCTTGCGCGGTCCCCACGCCACAGGGTTGTGGGGGCGCCATTTACGCCAATGCTTCGAACGTAATTCAATAACTGTTTCAGAAATTCTACCATCAGCGTAGAAACGGGAATATATATTTTTCTAATAGTCCCATAGAACCTTCACCCAGAACACCAGATGCAATATTTCAGAATGGGCTCTGGCTGAGTATAAGGAGGATCTGATATTTCCTAAGTAAGTTCCTTTCAGAAAGTTTGATATTTCTTTAACGGTGTTGTAAATAAACATACTCATCGTTATTAGCCCGACACCAAACCATCCTGGACAAATCCCTCTAGAGCAACGATCGGCAAAAATTTATTCTGGCTAATTTTATAAGCGACTCAAGGGTGAAAAACTTGTTAACGAAAGCAATGCTGTGCATACACTGCCATGCTTCTGGCAAAATATAAAGTGTTTTATAATCTTTAGACACTTTTCCTATTCTTTTTGTCACCCTTGGTTGTGTAGGGCGCCTTCGAACAAGTAAAGAAGCGGTAATATTACAGCCAAGGGGCGCTATAAATATATTACGTTTCTTTTGTTACCTAATCTTCGGTAGAATAAGTCATCTTCGGTAGAATAAAAAATGTTACGTGATATTCCACTCACGGAGGAAAGGATGCTCTAAATATATTTCTTATTCATTTTGTCTGCCCTGCTTATCAGAAATTAAATACTTTCTTTTGGGAGGGTGCTGAAAATAGAGGGGCAAAATAAAAGGTCGTGCCCCTCCTACAGTTTAAATTTTGTTACGTGATTGCTCAAATTATTACTAAAGAAAGCACTTTAAACTAAGATGTCTAAAGTTACTACATTATGTAAGGGTGGCATATTCAGGAATAATAATAATAATAATAATAATAATAATAATAATAATAATAATAATTATTATTATTATTATTATTATTATTATTATTATTATTATTATTATTATTATTATTATTATTATTATTATTATATGAATGTCTTTGGAGAGACGAAATTATGTGACACGAATCATTACATGTAGAGCTTTAAGATAAGTGGTCATAGGGGAGGGGAGAAAAAGGATTTTTCTCTCTGACTCTCTAACCTAATGATTATGTGCTGAAGGTAAGAAGCGTCATCAATCTAAAATTGGTTGCTTTTGCGTAGAATATCAGTTACTTCAGTTCTCCTCCTTCGGGCTACTTACCTCATGGGGTAAATTCAAAACAATTTCAATTAAAGACAAATACACTGTAAAACTTTTCCGTAATGAAACATCTAGGGAAAATTAAACACTTAATAGGGAAATTTGGTATCAAAGTGTGAAAAAGAAGTAGATAGAAGACTATTTAATGATAAACATTGTGAAACTTTATAAAAATCTCCAAATTAGAATTAGCGTTTACTGGGAAACATTCATTATGCACCAGCGAGCATATTGTGAGCAGTGAGCGCGGGGAAAATAATTATGAAACTGTTTGCAATCAAAATTGGGGATACTAATGCAAGTGCGACATTTTTTCTTTTTTTTTGGTATTGTCATGAGTTTTACACATATATTACAATTTGATTCTTTCCCACATAAAAAATAAATAAAATAACGACAGTAATAAAAATGACAGTTGCACCTCTGTGGGGTTCGTACCAGCTACCTCCGGCATACAGACTCGTTCCTTTAATTAACTTTTTTTATTTTTTAAACACTTTATCTACATGCTTAGTATTACTTAATGGTCACAGGAAGATTTAACGTTAAAAAAAGAGAAGAAAAAAACCTCACAAAAACATATTGATAGTATGTACAAAAGAGCAGACGATTAAGTTAAGACAGTTAAAAAATTAGCAAAATATTTCCGCTTACGAACAATAGAAATACTGGTAGCAGCGGATTTGAGGGAAGCAAGGTAAAGATCGGGTTGATAAGGTCCGGGGTTGGTTAACAAATAGACAATAGTGTGTGCCACAAACCAAACAACAGTATTATTCTTTGTAACAAGGTAGTAATTAAAATCTGGATAGAGTATTAAAACAGTGGCACGAAAAGAGGAAGGATGAAGACATATTTTGCTTAAAAGTACACATAACTGCTGCCAAATACTAGTGGCTGAGGAACAAGTTTCGAATCTATGGCTAAGAGAGTCAGGTTGTTTTCAAATATTACACAAGTTATCAGCACCAATGTTTAAGTGATACAAACGTTCTTTTGTTTCATATGCTTTATTAACAATAACATACCAAAGAGATTTGTGGGTATAGTTCAGAAATTTAGCATGAACATTACACCAGATACGACACCAGTTATGAGAGGGTTGCTTGACTATTATATGTGGTATAACTGCGGAATGAATGTTTAAATAGTACCAATACAAGTCCTTTACAGACATGCATTCTATTTCACATTTTGCCAAACGTGCATAAGCCATGGTATGCCGTATAAACAAGCAACAGCGCATTCCGCAGGTCTCAAATAAATAAATAAATACTTGCAGAATATCGAATCACACCTTGAACTGTAACCATATGTTTCTTTCTACTGGAGTCCTACCTGATCAATAAAAAAGTTGAAAAAAATAAAAAATAACGACACGAAGATTCGAACACGGGTTGCGGAAAGAGGAATTCTGCACGGATCCAATGAGCTACGGAATAAGATACGTGAAACATCTACGCTATAAATATATGGCAATAATCGTAAGCTTCACGCTGTGAAAGAACTTTTTTCTCCTTTTATTAAGTTTTACGATATTTATATAGTGTTTTGGGTGAACTGCAAAGAGATAGATCATGCACTTACCGATTTGGTTAGGGATTTAGTTTTAAAAACTTTCAAAACATTTCATTAAATCGCGATGTGTTAGCAAGGAATGTGTAGCGATTTCGTTCTAATAGTAAGGGGCAAAAGATAGTATCCCACAGTAGCATGTTATGGTTACTACGAGCGCAATTTTCCCCGTTCCAGTACTTTGACCAGCGCAGAAGAACCCAACTAATTATACAAAGTTAGAGAGCGCAAAGGTATTTCCATAACTACAATGTTAAAGTGAGATTGAATAGGGTGCTTTGAGCATAGGACTTTATGATGTTATACCCATAAAGTTTAAATGATTAGAAAATACATTTACAATTTAAACAATCCTCATTGCCGCATAAAGACTTGGAGTTAATAAATATAATTCTATAACAAATTCGATTATATTCATTCCGGTATATATGTAATTTTCCGTTTTTAATATTTCTTTTAAGATGTTGATAATGTTTTTCGTATCTAGATGATAGTTTTAATACAGCTTTTTCTTCTTCTTTAGATGATAAAACAGCATAACTTTCTCCATTAATAATTACATAATAAAAATATCTTGTAGCCCTTCTAAATGAGTACCTTTAACTATAGTATATTTAAAGTCTGGTTTATTTTTTCTACATTCTATACATTTTTTAGCATTTGGATATCTTGGATTTATTTTAAATTTTTTTGACACATTAAACATGTTAAGAGTGATAATGTTTCGTACAGACATTCACGACAAAGAGAATCTTTTTCTATATATCTAAACTGAGCTTTATGTTTTTCTTTCTTACATTTCTTACAAATTTTAGTTTTGCTATTTTCTTTATGTGTTTTAGTATTATTATGTTTTTCTATATTTAGTAAGTATTTGTTACATGGTTCACAAAGTGTCTTACTCATATTTGTAAAATATAATAATTTTTATATTTAAATTTCATTTATATTGTATTATCCCTGTGAAAACTTTATAGTTATATCCATAAAGTTATACTTATATCTAAACAAAAAAACTAACTTATACCTAACTTACATCTACATCTCTTCTATCGTATAATGTCCCCATGGTAGAGTATCCCATTCTTTAAAACACATCTTTTATCGTCTACACAACTTAAAGCTAACTTATTTACTTCTATACTGTACAAATCGTGCTTATAACTTCTGATTAAGTTCATCTTTTTATAATATTCTTTTTGATTGAACAAACAGTCTTTATAATCGTTAAATGATAGCTCTTTATTTATAACATTTTTCGTAACTCCTTTTGCTTTTTTACAACATTTATCTTTTTCGAACCTGATTGAATACATTTTCGATCTTAAACCAACAAATTCTTCTATGATTGTTCCTTTAAGTTCATCTTTCATCTTATCAAGTATTTTCTTATTAACCTGTGGTATCTTATATTTGTTATCTTTAGAGTAATCACTCGTGTCGAAGTAATCAATATAATTTTTCATATCCTCATACATATCTTCTGTTTGAATATGGTATATATAACTATCGGTATCTGTATAACATACTTCTATTTTGTCTTGGTATTTTGACTTCATCACATTATAATGGAAGTCGTACATTAAATGCTTTGATAAATCTAAAATTGACATACCTACATAAATCGGTTTGTTAAATTGCACTTTAACCTTGTTCATGTGAACAGCTACTAAATTTTCCGTAAAAACTGTAGTACTTTTATAATTTGGTTTTGCTACAAGCTTCTCGTATTTTTACTCATCACTTACAAGTTTAATATTAACTCTCTTTCTAATATTCTCCATAGTCTTTCCAAATACTGAATTATTCATGAGCTTATAGAAGTCTTTTTCAAAATCATTTGTTGCTTTCGTTCTCATCTGCGTGTTTAAATCAATATATTTCATTAACCAATCTGATTGTCCGAGCTCTATTACTCGATGTATCTTCTTAAGTTTTAATCCAAGTGAAAGACATTGTTTTAGGTTTCGATAGTGAATTACATATTTTTCTTTGTCATATAGGGTTGTTAATAGCTTTGATTGTTTTGAGCCAGGCGGACATACGTTTTGAGGAGCTAGTGGATAGTCTTTGTGATAGTTATGTTATTCTTTTGGATATTCAAGATCAACTTCTAATATGTAACCAGTATCAGAATTATCAGATATGCTTGTGAAGTCTATTTCTCTTATCTCATCTTCGCTTAACCATCTATATCCCTTATACGGTAGATATTCTCATCGCCCACACATATAATTTATTAGCATCTAGGTACATTAAGTAAGAATCTACTTTATTCTCATCATAATCTTCCATATACTTATTATTTGCTTTAACATAACTTTTTGAGCATTGACTAATCCCACCTCTTATACCTTTCTCTATCATTAATACCATATCATAATCACACAACAATTCTAGTTCTATATTTGTCATCTTTAACATTGCATCCCAAGCTAAACCTGGTGCTGTCATATACCAAGCAGGATCAAGGTCATAAGCTTTAATACTAGTTTCCCTAAACTTTTCGAATATAACTGCTAACAGTAATACATCCGTTTTTAAATATAAATCATGGTATTGTCCTATGATTTTTAATGTTGAATTTTCCCATACTTTTTTTGCATGTTCATAATCTTCATTATTTATATGTGTGTTCATAAGCTTGTTGAAGAATGCTTCCTTTAGCGGTAATTTTCTTTTTCTAAACCTATTCCAATTGTTAACATAATCATATGGGTAAACACCTTTTCTTATTACAAGTTGAAACTGTTCTTTATTAGGATAAAAGTGTTGGGTATGTGTCATTTGTTCAGGTTTCAAGTTCGATGACAATTTTTCAAAACTAGAAGCCATAAATCTAAATGAATCTACAAATTTCAATTTAATAGTCCAACCTTTTTACTGAATGATATGTACCTTGCTTCGTTATTGGGTATTACATCTATTTTTTCTTTACTACATCCAAGCTCTTTTATAAATAAGTGAGAGCCATATCCTGTCAAGTTATGTATAATCACTGGTACAAACTTTGGTACTCTAACTTTTAAATTGCAGTTATTACATAGAGGTGCTTCAAATTTTCCTGTTATATGATCATGATGCTTAACTTTATGATTTTCTTTAGTATACTTCTGCTTACAGTAATAACATATAGATTTATTGAACTCTTTTCTCTGACTTTTCGTTGATGGTAATTCGTTATTTTGTTTGTAAATGTTCGATATGTGTTTGGCTTCTTTTGTTAACAGTCTTATAAATTTATTAGCAGCGTTCTTACCTCTATACAAAACAGGATTAGTTTTACTTCCATCGCTCTTTACAACATAATAACAAAATCCAGATGGCTTATGTTGTTGATATTTCTTCGTATATGATTCGTTATCTGGATAACATTCTTGACAACTCATAACTTTATATAACAAGGATTCAAATCAGCATAAATCACAAATGGCATTTTCATTGTGTATTGGTAGTTTTTAAATTCAACGTATTTACCTTCTTCAGGCATTATTAGTTTTACTGGCTCTTTTGACGAACAATCTTGCTCATGTTTATTTAATGCGTCTTGGGAGTCAAGGTATAACAAACATCTATCACATAAATATTTTCGAGCTCTCTTTTTAGTTAACTGTGCATATACTAGTCTGCTTAAATCCTTAATCCAACAATAATGTGTTTTAACTTGGTCTTCATTTTGTTCTTTTATATATAATAAATTGACATGATTTTCTTTCTTGTTTTGCGTGTGATGTGGTATATAGATTGAATAGTCTTTATCATACGCATAGACATTTATAGAAATATTAAGTAATTTTTTTGCTTTTGGAACATCGCTTAGTTTCACAGGAAAATGAATATCTTCTAAGTATTTAACAACTTGCTTGCACTTGGAAGGTCGTTGTGGATCTTTATTAGCTAGGTACAGTGCAGAACAAATGGAATATAAGAAACATTTTTTATCTTCGTTCTTTACATTTATGACTGCTTGTTTATTTTTAATTGTATCAGGTAGATCTATGTATGTTGATCCTCTATATGGTGTATATTTGATGATTGCTAGTTGTAAAAAGTTAATGTTTATAAGAGCCCAGCCAGAACGTCTAGCTTGGAACTCATCCATTCTTGTTCTTAATCTTTGTTTCATTTTAGTTATTTCATCTTTTAAATTACTTGATTGATATATTTCTTGGTTTTCAGTGTTAAAATAGAAGTTTAGAGTTTCTTCACCTTTCTTATATTTACAACTTATATAAAGATTAGCTTTCAATGAACTATTATGAATTAGTTTTACTTAAGCTAATTTGTAATCTTTTTAATATAGCTTTAGATGTTGTAGTAATATATTGTTCGAGTGGATCTTGTGGCTTATACTCTGTTTTAAATCTCCATGTTTCTAATCTTGACTTTAATGTAATAATTTGACGTTTTACATCGATTGGAATTGATTCAACTTTGATTCTTGGTTCTTCAATTACTTGTTGCTCAAATGGGAATATATTTCTAATCTGTCTTCTGCTTTGTTCATCGTCATGTTGTTTAAGAAGGTTTATTAGTTCATCTTTTCGTAACCGGGAATATCTTTTGATTCTCTTCTCTTTACATTGTCGTTTTAACTCTATTACAGTAAATTTATTATAATCACTCATCTTATTTATTATGTAGAAAATCTTAGTATGATTCTTCAATTTTTATCTTCACCAAATTTTTTAAATCATTTTCATTAATTTTTTTCTAACACATCATTTAAACATCAGCACGCGCCTGCCATTGCTTACATATGTTTCCTTGATGTGTTACTATAGAGCTTTCATGGGAAGACCCATCAAAGTTACATATACACACTTAACACTGAATCACTTTTGTAAACTTACTCATCGTCATAATCATCACTAACATATTCGTATTCATCACTACTCAAATCAGGTGTTTTTTGTTGTATTATTAAAAATTCTTTTTCCTTTAACACTATTTGCTTCTCTATTAACAGTGCTTGCTTTTTGCTGCTAAGAGTTTAAGATCTTCGTGAATTAGTTTAAGTCTATCATGTAATAAATCAAAATGTTTCTCCATTTTTATTATATAGAAAATCTTTGATCACTACGAATTAAGTTTCTACATAGGATTAGATATTAACCGATCATACATACAATCAATTTCTTTAACCAAATTTTCTTCTGATAGGGATGTCCAGAACTCATTACCCTTACCTTTACGAAAATCTAAACACACAAAACCCGCTGTTAATTGTCTCTTATACTTAAAAACAAATCAATAACAAACTCATCATCTTCTTCTCCATCCACATTCTTTAGGTCTACATAACAACAATGCGAAATAACACAATCATACTTTTCTTTTACTTTATTTAGAAGGTTAATCGAGTTTGGGTCTTTGGTTTTAGATAATATAGTCATGTCTGGATATTTTTCTTGGAGGCATTGTAATTGTCTTTATATTACACTCTTGAATTCTTCCAACCCAATACCTATAACTTTCATATAACTTTACTTGTTCTCTTTTGTCTGAATCATACTTTTCTAAGATTTGTTCTAATTGTTCAGTTGTGAGGTTCTTTTTAATAATAATAAGTTTATGTATTCTTCCTGGATCTTCAGTATGTTCTACTGCTATTTCTTTAAGCTTTATGTTTTCTATTTTTAATCTTTCCATTGATTGTTCTATCTCTTCTACCTTTTTTGTAGTTCTTCGTTATAGTGTTCGTATTGTATAAAACCCTGAATAAAGTAGTCTTCTATAATGTTATTACATTTATCATAAAAATCGAACGACACCCATGAAGCTATTTCTAGAAATATTCTTTTCCAAACATATGTTCCTGAAATTAATAAGTTACTTTTATTCCTACCTTTTGGTTCTATGCAATATGATGGTTTTTGCCGGAGCATATCTGCTCCAGCTAATTTTTATCATAATATTCAAGTAGTAGTTTCTTACTTCTTACTAATCTTAGCCAATCCTTAAATGATTTTCCACTCTTACCACACAACTTAGTAGCATTGAAATAGCCTGTTTTCTTATCTATAATCAGTTTAAAATCAACAAAAATACCATACCAGTAATTATCTTTAATCTGCTCGTAGCAAATATCATTTAAACTTAGACAACTATCCATAGTACTCATATTTATTGTATAGAAAATCATCTTTTAACTTTATTTCGTTACCATCTAGTTTTACTATGTAAGATGTACAATTTGTTGTTGGAAGAGTAACGTTTGGTTACCCTTTGTTAAGAGTAACGTTTGGTTAACCTTTGTTAAGAGTAACGTTTCGTTACCCTTATCTCATTCAAAATAACCTTTTATGGTTATTATTCCATAAAAGACAACATTTATATTTACATTACAACATTACTTTTATCTATCCAACTATTATGTGAATCATAAAATCCTAGTCATTTAACGTATACTTTATCACCTTCCTTTCTCAACACCTTTTTTACCAAGTATTCATCTTTATGGTTCGTCTTTAGTAGTTCTGGTTCGTAAAATCTACCTTGCACATCTTCTTCTTCTTCTAAATCTTTAATTCTATACGTAGGTGGATTAGATGGAATAACTTCGCTAATAACAAATACTTCTGTTGACCAACAGGTGTATATCCTTTCTCAAATAATCCTTTCGATTTACTAATACGAACATGATCACTTAATTTGTATTTGGGTTTAACACGCTTATATTCTTTCTTATACACTTTCTCCAATATTGTTCGCTCATTTTTCTTGCTAACTTCTATAGGCTTTAAACCAATTGTTCTATGTACTCTATTATTATATTCACTAACCAATGTTGGTAATATTCCTATCCATTTGTAATTCCCTTGTGTTGTGAACCTTTTCCACATGTTCTGTTTAAGTGTTCTATTGAATTTTCAACAACAGAAGCTTTCTTACCACTATAAGTTGAGTAATGATTAATCTTATTTTCCGCCATCAACTTCTTAAATTCTTTATTGTAAAACTCTTTGCTTTGATCAGTTTGTAAGTTACTGGGTTTTCTCATTTTTAATATGGATTCAAATACTTCCGTAACATTATTTCCATTCTTATCTTTAAAAGGAACAGCAACGCATATTTCGAAAACACATCAATAATCGTTAGCAAATACTTATAGCCTTTATTTAATTTGGAGACACCTTTCAACACACCACTATCCATTTCCACAAGGTCAGTTTGCCACAAATCATCTATACCTTTAACAATAAAACTTAATCTAGGATAATTCTTTCTGGAAGGTTTGTGAATTTCTTCTATATTGTATTCTCTATAGAGATGCAAAAAGGCCGGCTTTTTTGAATCGATGTTTTTTTTTTACATAAAAAGCCGCCTTTTTTGGAAAAAAACCGAGAAATTTGGAAATTTTGGCTTTTTTCATTTTCATGATTTTTCTATCCAAATAGCTTTCTTATAGTATATTCTATAGTTAGATAAGAATTCCACGACCTAAATGACATATTTAGCTGTGTAATTCACCATCAAGATTGATGGAGCACATATTTTACGAATTAAAGCTAACATGAAGAATGTAGTATTTGAGGACAATTTTACAGGCTATTTAACTTTATTTTAACTTTTGAGTTATCGACATTTTTTTCTTCTCTAGATCATTTTAGTTTGTCATCCGTTTTTCATTTCTAAGAGCTTAGTATTCTAGCTTCTAGCACAAAAGTTAAACTACGTTTTTCTATATATCCGTCAAAGTATACGTTTTTAAATATGTCCGTCAAACCGTACTTCCACATTTCGGTTATACTGTAGTTGTGCAATGATTTAGCAATAATTTTCCAGATACAATCTTGAATACCAATTTATACAAATAATCAGTAGCAAATTTAGAAAAGTACTTTGGGAGGGGTTTCTCTGATTGTTTCGTTTTCTAAAAAGTCCTAATTTTATTTGGGAGGTGCTTGAAGTTTATGAGTAAAGGCATAACTAATATTTCGTTTCGTTTATATGTTTAGCAATAATCTTCCGGATACAACCTTGAAGATCATTTTATACTGAGAATCAGTGACGAATTTAAAAAAGTGTTTTGGGAGGGGTTTTCTTACTACTAATGTTTAGTTTTTCTAAACATTCGTAATTTTTATTTGACGGGAGCTTAAAGTTTATGAGTAAAGGCATAACAAATAGATATTTCGTTCGTTTTAGACATTCCGCAACTTTGGGGAACAGGCTTCAGTCCGAAAGACCTATCCCTTAACCTTCGCAAAACTGTCACTGCTGGTAATTAGTAATAATAACGATTTAAAAACAATAAGAAAGGAAGTCGGCCAACTCCTACACTCCTAGTCGGCCAGCACACGCACTATTTCTACATTCACAGATGGAATGAAGGAAGGCTTTGTCAGAATGGTCGAATGCTGGGTTGAATCCCGGACTTCCCGATAGAAGCGCAAAAGCCAACCACTCAGTCATATTTGTTGTGCAGTTGTATTTAGCTTAACTTAAATATATTCCGTAGTCCTATTTTTTTGGGGGGGAGTTCCCTAATGATATGTTGAATCCCTCTTGTTAAAAAATCAGAAAACCTGAGGACTGGGTAAATCGTGATGTGGTCAAAGGCGCCCATGTTGTGGTTTCCAAGGAGGGGTAATTATAAGCGATGTTTGAAAAATAGTTTCAAATTTTGCTGTAACTAATGTAAAAATTCTATTGGATTTTCAATATTCTGAAGTACATTTTCCTCTAGGCGGGCAAGCTTCTCCTTGCCCCGTTCCTGATGGGCGCCCTTGATGGTGGTTACAAAAAAACTTGACTGTACAATTTCAAGAATATACAGAACCAAAAGTTCCAGATGTGCAGCCTTTAATTGTATCATATAAATCTAAGTATTTCTCTTATGTTTTATTTTAATTTTATTTTGTTTCAAAAAGAGGGTATGGAATATTCTGCAGTAAAAATACTACATACAATTTTGCTAGTTATTTGTATATTTTTTTAAAAGAAGTTTTTACTTTTAGGGTTGCCTCGTTTACACCAGCTGTTTTTTTTAAAATAACTGGTTTAAACTATAAAAAATAAAAAGAACAAAAATGCGAATCGTGTGAACTTCATGGTGATGTTTCCACATGTCAAACCATCTGCATTAGTCTTATTTCCTTTTCACCTTTTAATTAAGGTATCCCATGTTCAATTCTCGGTCGAAATACAACCCTTCTTCCATGTGTAAACCAAGTAGGGGTTCGGATGTCACTTTAAGCGAAAGTCTTCTCCTTGATAACCTCGGTATTACGTAACGATTTAAGCCTAAACATACGAAACGAAACCAAATTATATATTTCTGCATGCCTGTTGTTTTATAAAGAAGCCAAGGTTGCTTATATATATTGATTGAAATTGGTAAAATTATCGATTGCCTACGTAGCTTCCAACATTAGCTTGGATTAGACTTTCAATGATATCTACATACTAAATTTGTAATTTAATACCTCAGTTTTAGCGTACTGATTATAATACGTTGACCTTTAAATTTTACATGGGAAGCAATAACAGGACTTTCCCTTATTGTTTTACATTTAAAAGAATGACGGGATTTTCCCGATGGCTAGGGCGGGAGTTTCTCAATTTAAGAAATTTACTGACCGGACTTCTTTAAGCTTATGGAACATCTTCCAGCATAACCCCGTTGTTGCATAATAACACCAAGGCGAAACAAACTTATTTCTGTGAATATGTAATATAAATACATAAAGCAAAATATCTAAATCAAAAAAACCTGGTTTAAACCCCCAAAAAACCTGGTTTAAACCTTGGTTTAAACTGCCCCCCCCAAAACGGGTTTTTGGAATTTTCAGAAACAACCATGGTTCTTGCCAACTCTGCTTACTTTTGTATATAGGAGTTTAATTTTTTTTATTATATACATTGGTTAATCCTTTGGAATTCATAATGTAAAAATGGTGAAGTAAAATTGTTTAAAATATCTTTTCAAAATTCACGGTTTATTTTCGAGGTTTTATATTATTATCGGCATCAACCACTAATTTAATGACTTTTTGTGTTATAGAGAAGCGAAACAAAGTATGCTTTATCAATTTAAAGCAGAATTTTGAAAAAAGCCCAAAATTTCCCAAGCAAAAAACCGAAGTAAAAAAAACCGAGTTTTTTCCCAAAATAAGCCGGTTTTTTTCCGAGCCCTTGCATCTCTACTTCTTTAATACCTTTACCTTCATATAGTCAACCTTTCTTTTTAACGAATTGAGTTTTATTAATTCCACATATACCACATACACCTTTCCTTAGATATCTTCCGTTCTTTGTTTGTTCAACTCTAATGGTATCTTTCTTCGTATCTGTTCATTTCTTACATTTAGCGCAATACATTATCATTATTATTTATTGTATAGAAAATCAAGAAAGAATTAATATTCATCATCATTATTTAATACTTAACTTTTAACATTATCATCATCACTTATTTGTTTTCATCTTCATCTTCTCTTTCTATATATATAATAAGCAATAATAATTTACCTTCTTTCAATTCAGAATTTTCAGATGGTAATTCAACAATTTCTTTTCGTGTAAGTAAATTAACTCTTCTTTCACTGATTCAAGCTATTCTAATGTTACAACATCTTGTTCATCGATAGCATTAGATACATTAACCAATCTTTTATTCTGAAAATCAACACAGGATGTGTAATTTGATCTAAAAACTTCTCTAGATTCTTCTTTTCTACTTTTAATGTTACCAAAAATATCATATTTATTATATAGCAAACGTCTTTAGGAAAGCTCTCTTTGTATGTAGATTACAACAAACAATAATTGTCCTTCTTCCATAGCAGAATGTTTATTTGCTATAATCGTAATTATATCGTTCTTCTTAAAGCTAAAAGGTAACTGTTCAAAGTATCACCTAAATATATTTCTAAAAAGTATTTATCCAAACTTAATTCCATTATTGTACCATTATTGAAAAATTTGTAGCCATTAGAGAGATTAAATATTCTAAAGATTGGCTCCTTAACATTTTTAGATCTCAATTGACATAAAAAGGGTATAGTTTCTTTCTGCATAATAAATTTGGTAGTATACATCTTAATCTTTTGAAAATCTCCTTTCTTTATGTATGTGTCTTGTAACGTGTCTAATACATCTTCAAATCGTTTTCTATGGTTCTCTAATTGACCTCCTATTGACCTAAGCTGACCTACGCTAACAACATCATTTAAATTCTCCAACAATTTTAATTTTTCTTCACTAATTTCAACATCACATTTCTATTTACAACATTACCAAATATATCCATGCTAATTTATTATAAACAAAATGTCCATCCTAATTTTTCAAAGCATTTCTTTAACATCTCTATTTGTTTAGGTGAGTGTTTAAAATCAATATCAACATGAACATCATGCTTTTTCAACAGATAGTACAATACACATTTTAAGTTAATAAACAATACTCTTTTCGGATACAGTTCTTTAAAGGCCTCGTGTAAGTTTTCGAACTCGTTTATAAGTGTTTCTACCATATGTTGTAATTTTAATGGATTGTGATCGGTAACATGATAGTGTATTAAATAGACATCATCATAATATTTTGTGTATTTGTTTTTCTTTAGTACTTCTAGAACATCTTTTGTTGATATTAAATCTTTTGGTATATCTCTAAATTCAACATTTAACACCTTGAACACATCTTTGGAAATAATTCTATCCTGTAAAGCTTGTAAACTAGATAACTGTAACTTAAATCTTTTTGTAGTATCATACCATGGTTTTCTTGCACAACCAGCTTTCATTTCTTCATTAGTACTGTAAACCCAACCACTCTCCACAGCACAATCATTACAAATGTAGCTATTCATACCTTTTGTTAATGAGTTACTAGCACAAGTACTGCATTCTAATGGTCTAGAGCTATAATTAAACAACTCCTTTAAGGTAATTATTGGACGTAACTTTTCCAGCACTTCATACGTGTACAAAAATTTAGGTATTAATGTTTTCCATAAATCAATAACTTATATACGTTGTTTCTATCTTTTAAGACTATCTCACTAACATACTGAAAATATTCATCAAAATTACATCTATCTAGTGCATCTAATTCACCTTCATGCTTCTCAAAATATTTTAAAAATCTATTGTGTATAGCTTCCATATTTATCTTAAACAAAACTTTTATGGATACAAACCATAAAAGCACTTAAACTTAATAATATTTAATCATTTTTAATCATGTACATAACGCCACTAAAAGAATACCCTTGATTTAGAAGATTTAAAACATTTACACAAAGATGACCACATATAACTGAATTAAAGTCTTGTATTCGTTCGTCATTGTAAAATAAGTTTTCGGTACCAAGATATTGTACTAGTTGTTTAGGAGGAACACCTCCATAAGAAACGAACACGTACTTTACGTTGTTATCTTTCCAATAGCATATCCAATGAGTACCAATGTTTTCTGATTTATCGAAGTTAACTATACCACACTCATTTACATAGGGCTTTTGTGGAAGTTCGTTACTCATAAATACACCTCTAAATCGTTTGATCTTTAATTCTTTAACCAACCCCTCTATATCGAAGTTGGTCAGTGGTTTTAGTTTTTGGACTTCTTTGGTTTACCTGCTCCTTCTTTTTCTTCTATAACCATGTTGTGCCTTTTTTGTTCTTCAAGTTCTTGTTTATTTTTCTTAGCATCAAGTACTGCACCTAAGTAATCGCTGCTGCACCACCTGCTAATGAACCAACTGCTCCTAATGCTGCTAGAATGGCTGGAATTGTAAAGATAAAACCACCCACATGCTCTTTCTTAATCTTTCTCATTTGTGTAGTAGTTAGAGTTAAGTCCATTCCTTTACCTTCTTTAATTTTCTTGGATTTATCGTTAAGTTGTTTCTTTGTTAATACATGATCGATATTTAAATCCTTTAGTTCACTGTAAGGAACACTAAACATACAACCTTTAGTAGAACACATCTTCCTATTTATTTAAGAAAAAATCTTGGTTTGTAAAAGTACAGTTGTTGTAGCTCCACCAAAATCAATTAAGGAATCATTCTCATCTGTTATCCTTATCTCAAAATTATCAACCTTGTCTTTAGATATAGGGAAAAATAATGGATAAGTAGGCTCGTAAATACTACTATGTTTAAACTCAGCGTCTGTTTTAAATGATGCTATAATTCCTGTTTCTCTATGTGTGTACTCCGCATCTTTAACAAACATACCATCTGCTATATTACAGTGAACATTAATTATATCGAACGGATGCAACTTTGATAACTTACTTCCAATATGTGTTTTGTTCTTTTCTAAAAAATTGTGAAACCTAAATGCAAGAACAGTATCTAAATTTCCCATTCTGATATCAATACCACCTGTTTCAATTTTTACTCTATTTGTTATATGATCCTCTTTTAACGTTATGTTTATGGAGCGAGATTTTAAATAATTATTAAGACTGTTTAAGCTGTATTGTACATTTGGTATACGAACAATTTCATCTCCATAGTTAAACCACGCACCATGTGTAACGTTTGGAGTTAGATTTGTACTGTAAAACCCAACTAGTCCTATACTTAAATAGTTGTTACTGTTGTCTAATTCGTAATGGAGTTTCTTCTTTAAAACAGAAGTATTACTCGTTAACTTAAATACCTTAGTCATTTATTATATAATAAATGAACGAGTTTGATTTACTTAGAGATATTCCAAGAGAGAAAGTAATCAAGTTAATAGAAGACTTTGATCATGTTATCGGTTATACTTTCTGCAACAACTGGGTGTATTAATATTTTTATACCCGTAACAATTTACTCAATATTGACAATGTCTCTTGCAACTGGAAGTGCTATTATAACAGGTTTGTCTTCTAAGTTAAACATAACGAACGAAAAGATGAATATAAAAACATTGTCACTTGTATTAATTCATTTAAAGGACAGTTAGAGATGATAATAACATTAAATGGCGAAATGGATGAACAATATATAAAAAATACGTTGCATAAGATCAGAGAACAACTTAAAGATATAGGATCATAAAAGATATTGACACCCAGGACTTAACTTATAATATAAGGACCTAACGATTTATCGGGTCTGAATCAAAATTTTCTCTATAATAAATGAGTAAAAATCTATTAATTGGGATGTAAAAGAGATGATAAAAGAAACAACAGCTAAGAAAAGAAATGGAGAACTTATACCTGATGATATTTGATGTTTTATTGTGGGACCATCTAGTTGTGGTAAGACTTCTATTATTTAACTTCTTATTACAACCAGGTTGGTTAAACAATAATTACTTCCACATATATTCTAAAAGCATGAATCAGCCAAAGTATGAACAATTAAAAGAACGATTTGAAAAAGCAGATCTAAAGTTCAAGAAGCAAATAGCAACGTTCTTAAGCAGTAATGATTGTATTGTACCTATTGATGAATGTGAAAAATACTCTGTCGTTGTGTTTGATGATTACATTTTAGAGAACCAAGATACTGTTAGAAATTACATTACAAGAGGTAGACATAGACATTTAGACTGTTTCTATCTTGCACAGACATATTCAAAAGTACCTAAACAGCTTATAACAGATAACGTTAACTTCCTATGCGTATTTAGACAAGATGATACTAATCTTAAACATGTGTATAACGAATTTGTTGGAGGAGATATGCCTTATGATAAATTTAAAGAGATATGTTCAAAATGTTGGCAAAAAGATTATGGTTTTATAGTAATTGATATGACAAGGAAGATAAACAATGGTAAGTATAGGAACAAGATAAAATTCTTTATAAACGTTTGATGTTTTTTTACGTTTTACGTTTTAACGGTTTACGTTTTTTCGACGTTTTTAACGTTTTTTGATGTTTGTTCGTTTTCTATATAATAAATGGATGAGAAAAAATTAATAAGAATATTAAGTTAAAGGAGTTCTTGATAAAGGGCTTCAAATCTTGGAAGAAAGGAAGAGCATTCATATACGATAAATTTAAGACACAAGAACAACTTGTAATTGATGCTATCCAAAATTTAGGAAATGAGATCAAAGAAGTAGCAGAACAAAATAAAAATCTAATAACTGAACTTGTTCCAGCTGTACATAAGACGGCTTCAATAGATCCTAGTCTACTAGAAACACCTAAAAAGATAACTTATGATAGTCCACTAAGTAGTAGTAATACACCTATAACAGGAGAAATAAAACAAATGAGAAAACAAATTAAAGACAAAGACGAAGGAGTAGAGCCTTTAACAACAGCACAATCATTTGGTAAGATTGAAACAAAATATTATAGTAGAAGAAATGGTAGTGTATTTGGAATAAGAGCTGTTGAAGAAGATGGAAGAATAATAAATAAGATAGGAAATTCTGAAGTTAAAGTAAGTGGTGGTGATTTGATAATTAATGGTAAAACTTATAAAGGAAAGGTCTATGGAAGTTGTTAATGATGAATACTAATAAAACCATTGAAGATTATGATGATGATGATTTTGAACAGTACAAGGAAATAATAACAGAATCAGATGCTGCCTTCCAAAAATATAATCGAGATAAAAAAAGTAGCATCTAATAGAGGTTCTAAGTACATTAATATTATCAAGCCTATTTGGGATGATTATATTAAACCATATTTACCTCCAACACCACCAAGAAAGAAAACACCGAAGTCTGGGGAAGGAATAAAAATATAGAACGAATAACCTAAAGAATATATATGGATGGATGATGTGAGAAAGTTAATTGATCAGTTAATAGTTATAGATGGAGAAGAAAAGACTGGTAATAATAACTTTTATAATGAGAAAGTAAGTATAGTGAATATGATTAATAATAAGCTTTCGCAATTTATTCCTAATGATTCGAAGGGTGTAGGTTATTTGATTAAGATCTTAAATACATTACCACCACGATTCTGGAATGATGAGAAGCTTGGAAAAGGATTAGTAAATGATTTAATTAATAAATTACCGTTTGAGCTACATATTCCAGGATTTTCGTACTGTGGTCCGGGAACTAAGCTACAAGAAAGATTAGAAATAAGTGATAAAGGTATTAACCCATTAGATGAGG
Organism: Thermobia domestica; assembly: GCF_964235325.1. Classification (NCBI taxonomy): domain Eukaryota; kingdom Metazoa; phylum Arthropoda; class Insecta; order Zygentoma; family Lepismatidae; genus Thermobia; species Thermobia domestica. Next base: position 280,082,223 of record NC_137454.1, on the reverse strand, counting down.
CTTGTAAAGAACACGACATATACTACAGAGACAATAAAGATACAGAGTCAAGACATATTGCAGATAAGGAACTAGAAACTAAAGCATGGAAAAAAGCATTTAGTAGTGATGCATAAATTGTTGAGCGATTAGCTGCTTCTGGAGTTGGAACTGCTATGAATGCTAAGGTTAAGTTAGGATGGGGATTTTAAGTTTTTAAATGTTATTATGTATAATTCTTTTATGGGTACATCAATAAAAGCGTTGTTTCAAGATTTTCTTTATAATAAATGGATAGTATTGAGAGTTATGAGTTACAGAGTTTTAAACCTAACACAAAATTATTTAATAATTTGAATGAAGCTAACAAAGATATTGAGTTTGATTTCGATGTGGGTGATGGGTTTATACATCCACACAAAGCAGATTGTTATATGACTTTTGAAGTTGTTGGTGCATCAGTTGGAGGAACATTTGGGGCAAATGATACTATAAAACTTGTAGATAACTTCTTACCATTCTTTTTTTCTCAAATTGAGGTTAGAAAGCATGGAGTTGTTATAGATAAGATTGAACTACCTGGATTAACATCTACAGCTATTGGAACATTAAAGAGTTCCAAACCAGAAGTTGAATATCTAAGACAAGCAGGATTTGAAACAGATGATAAACTTGGTCCACGAAAGGACTTTAGCGTTTTGTATCCATTAAGATTAATTCCAGGCTTTTTAAGTGATTATAAAGAGGTTATGTGGAAAGATGGATTGAGAATAACATTTACAAAAGCCACCAACAATAACGACGTCTTGTACAAATGGGCTGGAACAGGAGCAGGTGCAACAGCTCCTCATGATGGAAAAATAACAATAAAGAATATGGAGATAAGAATGCCTATTATTGAATACGAATCTAATTACGAAAACAAGTTAAAGTTGAATATTCTTAAAGAATCTAAAATCATGTTTTCATTCCATACTTATCAGTGTGTTCAGAAGACTGTTGTAGGTTCTTTCTTGGAGTTCAATGTTACTACTAAATTTAATTATAGACAATTTGATATGCTTCATTTCGTAGTTGTAATGTTCCAAACTGATAGAAGTGGTAAACAAACAGCAGATGCTAGTAAGTTCGATCATTGTAAGGTAAAGAATATCTATCTTAAGAATGGAAGGAATGAGATATTTTAAAAAGAATCAAGAAACTTACATATTGCCAACAAGGACTATTTTAAGATGTATGAAGATTATACTGCATTTAAGAGAATAACATATGGTAATACCGAAATGTACTATGACACTAAAGAGTTTATAGATAACAGACCAATGTATGTGATTAATTGTAGTAAGAGGAAAAATGTATCGGTAAATGAGACAACAAAAATAAAGATTGTAGTAGACTTTGCAGAAGCTGTGGCTGATAATACTATATGCTATTCGATTTTAATTGCACAAAATAAATTTACATATGACCCTAAGAATGAGAAAGTAGTAGAAGAATTTTAGATAGTTAAATGTATTTTTGTAATGTTTATGGAGGTTTTCCATAAACGTTATTTTAAAACTAGCAAAAATGATTAAAAAGTTTTTTGTTAAAGATAAAAATTGAAGAGTGATTATTGATTTTCTATGTAATAAATACGATGGCGAGTCATATTGAACTTTTAAATAAACTTGGAGGTCTTGAGCAAAAACAAGTTATTGGAATAAGAGAATTAGAATTAGATCCAGAATATAAGATTGTGAAAATGGAAAAGATTAAAACTAAGTTTGGAAAGAGTATTTTAGTTGAATGCGAAGAGTTTCAAGTCTCTCTTGAGCCTAGATTTACAAACACTTAACAGATTAAATGATTGATGAGATCATTAAAGATGGATTAAAAATCAAATACACTGGTCTAAAAGATAATTTGACGTCAATGAAGACTAGCGCTAGTCGCGAAAGCAAAACGGAGGCACAATAGAAGAAGCAGCAGAAAGAGAAACAAACAGAAAAAGCAGCCTGAGAGGCAGCCAAAAGCAAAACCAAACAAACAAATAAGGGAAAGGCGTAAGTCCTCTCAGGTCCACCTATGCACAGGTTTTACTGCTTTTTATTTTGAAAATTTATTTATGTTACAAAGTTTTTAGATGTAACATTTTATGATTTTAAATGTCATAAAAGCCTACTCAATATCACTTTAACATTGTAGTTATTGAAATACTTTGTGCTCTGTAACTTTGTATAATTAGTTGGATCCTTCTGTACTAGTCAAAAATATTGGGACGGAAAAATTGCGCTCGTAGTAACCATAACATGCTACTTCCCACGGCAAACATGCATTTTCTTATGTGACAGAGAATATATCACTTGGTAACAGGGACGTAGCCAGGACTTGATTTCACGAGGGTCGCTGGCTAAATGTTAATTTGGGGTGTGTTCGGGGGTTCACCCCGGGAAAAAGTTAGAATAAAACCGCAATCTTTGGGCTTATATTAACAACTTTTTCAAATGTCGGGGGTTCCAGACCTCCTGGCTACCCCACTGCTTGGTAGCATCCATTGTTCCTGATCATAATCAGTCTGTTCACTTCTACTTCAGCCATAATTTTATTCTTCCAAGCCAAAAAGAATGTATTCGTTCTACGCATTTGGCGCTTTTAAATTAAAATTATGGTATAATTAAACGTGTGATTTTGCCATTTGAATGTGCATTTTTGTCCCTTACTGACCAAAACAAATCTTATGGGCGCAATCTGCTTCCTAAGCCCCGCGTGTGTGGTTCCTCCTGTTCCCAAGAGAAAATTTAGTTTAGATATTTTCTGCAAAACTATTCGCGAGATATAGAATTTCATACTCAGTACTTCTGTTTACTTGGTACGGGAATTCATAGAATTGGAAATAATTCGTTTGTGTAAGTATAATTATGCAGAACAACGATGAATAAATGTTTGGTGTTGCTAAAGATGTATGCAACTTGTTAGGAAATTTCCTAGAGAGGTGGAAAATATTCTTCCCAGGCTGGGACAACAAGAATTTATTTATTTATTTATTTATTTAACAACCACCAGATACAGCTCAGAGGCCATTTTATACTGGATATTTAACAACAACAAGAACAACTACAGCAATGGAAAGGATTTGGGAAGGTGTCGGCCAGGGCCTGTTTAGTAGGTACCATCCCGACATTTGCCTGGTACAACTGAGGAAAACCCTGGAAAACCCCAGTCAGTTTGGCCGGCAGCGAGATTCGAACCCGCGACCTCCCGAATGCGAAGCCAACGCTCTACCACTTGAGCTACTTCGCTCGGTGCCAAGTAAGTTACTGCCAAGGAAAGAAAACTAGAGACGGAGAATTTCCCTAGCTTCTCCCTAGAAATAAATCACTGGTCGTAACGAACGTTTTTTCATGACGTATTACTGTCTGTCATTCTGTGTGGCTCCGTGGATGAGTGAGCAAGGGCGTGGCTTGATAATCGTAGGGTTTAGGGATCCAGTCCGGTCGAGAAAAGTTGGTATTTTTTCATTGTTCGTTCCCCATATCTTAAGATGTTACTCTCCCTCCCTAATCATCTGATGCTCTCAACTGAGTTCTCCACTTGAATTCAACAATTGGTAATGGGATGCTCTCAGGTTCGGGTGAGATTTTACATGTCTACTTACAAAAGCAAAATTTGCGACAAAATATTAATGCTATCCGATCATTTTGTCTCCAATTCTGAATTTGCACATGTGAGTGTATTTCTCCTTCATCATATTTGCATCTCCCGTACTCCTATGTTGTCAGTTATGACATAAGATGGCTTGGGAGCAAGATTTCAAATCATAAAAGCGCTATACCAATGGGCTCACTCTCGCTAAGCATTTGATTAAAAGTATATGTTTCCATACTGCAGGAGGCGAGCATTCGCTCTTCCTACACCCTCCCCTGAAGTGACAGAATATTTATTCAGGTTCTGCAAAGTCATTTCAGATCAAACGACTTAAAGAGTGTTCATTCCAACAGCAACAGGATTGGACTTTCATTTTTTGTTGCACTTTATCTTCAGGAATAGGACGAATATCAAGTAGTATGTTTACCCTAAGAACTAAACGTCTAAGATTCATCTCATCTTGAAGAAATGATGCTGTAGACGGTAGTGGGAATTTCGCCCAAGTGTATGGGAATTTTCAGTACCTGGCGATTATGCCACCCGCCTTCTTTTAAAGTTAATTCGGTTGCAATACTTCCCGGGAAATGCTTCGGACTCAGCTGGTGGAACACTTTAGCTGTAAGTCTTCATATGGCTGTACCATCCAGAAGTGTCCCTCCTTGTACAATATCCATAGAGAAATCACTGTCCCTCGTAGTTTGTTCAGAATAAATTAGCTATACATTTGTCATACATATTTGTTGATCTACGTGAACTACATATTTATGAAAGATAAACTAAATAATCGTTTCGAAGAAATCGTCCAAAAATTACTCACCGCCATCAATAAACTGCCACTTGCGGAACTTTCCCAGGAAAATTACTTATACCACAGTATAGAGATGTTGATGCAACTTTGGTATATCAGATAGAGAAATTCGGGGATAAGTGACGATAGGGGTGAAGTGAATAGAGTTAAGGTTAATGATATGTGGCAACAAAGCATGATCAGCGCTGACCTTGCAAAGCCCATGTATGTGCGGTATTGAGTCTGGAGCTGACAAAAGAAGGTAGTGCACAGAGGAAAGAAGCGAACTATTGAGTGCAGCGTGCATGGAGAGAAGGGAAGGTGAGTAGATTTGTAGCCCTTTTGTTGCTATTGTAATATGGAAGAGTCAGAAACCAGGGCAACTCTTTCCTAACGTAATTGTCCCCAGACTACCCATATTACAATACTTCCACAGCAACATGAGGCGATTATTAGGTAAGTACCTATGTAGATATGCCTCAATATATTGCGAACATAAAGATACAAAACATGGTTTGAAAAAAGACGACGAAGTGAGGTGAAGTGACTAACATATTTTGGGGTGGTGTGAATAGTCCTGTATAGAATATTGACCGAAGAACTTATTTACATCTAACTATTTCTTGTCTGTCCTCCAAACCACAATCTCCTACAGAGAAACATGTGTTCAAGACCTCCTCCAAACCAGTCTCGTACAGAGAAACCTGGGCTCAAGACCTATTGGGAACTCTTGTAAGGTCAAACAACTCAATGCTCCCAGGACGGTAGGCCTACTTTAAACACGATCTCGATGTTTATTTCCTTCTTAAGCATTTCTACAACAATAGCTTATGTGTCTTTACATCATGTAGGTGATCTTCCTTAGCTGTATACTCATTATAAAGCAGTTTATATCTTGTGGTTTACATTATGTCAAGGACACTTCTCACTACTTCACCCCATATGTATATTCACTTCACCCCCATGTGTGGGGTGAAGTAAATAATTTAACTCGTATGATTCATTTGTTTTTGCATGCACCTGAGACATAATATGAACCATACTTATATATATTCAGAATGCAGAAGGTCTGTCCCATCCTTACATAATTGTCAATCAGCCGTACTACCATTTCTGTGTAAGATTTTTTCATTTTCATGCTTACTATGTTCACTTCCCCCAGAATTACTGTATAACAAAATTGTTAGACTCGTCTTCGAGAAAACCGCATTTGTTTTATTTTCACGCTTCAGTAAATTTACCGTTTTGGGAGGGTACGACGACAATTCGAGACACTATCCTAGAGAACCTTAGTTTAAAATTTGGTGTAAACGATTCCTTGAACATGATTTATAGGTGAATGTACATATTACCTAGTTAGGGACAGCAAACATATATTTAAGTTCACTTTCTGGGTATATAGAGGCCATGAATTATGTAAATCCGTTTAAATCTCGAATACGATTTTTTCTCACGATCATCATACTTCCTTTTCTCCTGATTTACACTAGGTTTTATCAGTGAGACACGGCTACTTTGTGGCGAATAGTTGGAGGCTACTGTTAAGTCGGTTTTTGCACAAGTCATGTTTTATTTTACGTCATAATAACTCATGTATAACATAATAGATGAACTGATTGTTGTTTAAAACGATCGTTAACCCTTTTAGGTTCTGGTCTTTTTTTTAAGGTAAATTATAAACTTTCAGTCAAGCAGCTACAACATCATGCCTTTTTATCGTAGAAGCATGGTTCATACCTCGTTTTTTTCTTTTTTTCTTTTCTTTTTTTTTAGAATAGAGCACCATTTCAAATGGTACCAGCCACATTTCCCTATCATGTACCTAAGGCGCGAACATTTAAGAGAAATCGGAATTTTTCTCTGAAAATATATATATATATATATATATATATATATATATATATATATATATATATATATATATATATATATATTGTAATTTTGAGCTCCTCTGGACTCTCCTGTTTTAACGCAGAGATCTGAAAATCAACTGAAAAATATTAAGGAGTGTACTAACTGTGTGTAAAAAATTTCAAGCTTCTATCTTGAATAGTAAGGGCGGGAAAAATATTTATCAATAATCCCCACAATGCCTCCGATTACCGCGAAAGACCATGATCTCAGTAAAAAAAAAAAAAAAAAAAAAAAAAAAAAAACTTCCTGAGACATCTATATTCATCCTAGGATCATTTCATGACCATCATTCTCTTCAGAATAGAACTGCCTTTCAAACTGTACCAACCGCATGTCTTCCTCATGTATTTGAGGCGGGAAAATCGCAAAGAAAGGGATTTTTTGGTTAAAATATCCCTCTGTTATACTTTCTGCCCCTCTGGATCCCCCTGTGCTAACGCAGAGACCTGAAGAAATCTGTTAGACACTACTCGGTGGACTGAATGTTTGTGCAAAATTTCAATCTTCTAGGTGCAAAAGTAAGTCCGCCAAAAATAATGAAAACATGCCTAAAAAATACTTTTTTCAAAGTTATGACGTTATCACTTGCTATGTCTCGACGCAGGAAGGCATGTTCTACAACGCCTCTAGACTTGAAAAATACAAAGAAAGGTTACTTTTCGATCGAATAATGAAGACACTACTTTAGTACCTAAAAGTATGCTCTAAAACTCCAAAGGGTTAATAATAATAATAATAATAATAATAATAATAATAATAATAATAATAATAATAATAATAATAATAATAATAATAATTACTACCTAAGAATAAAATATGATTGAGGAAAATAATTGACAGAACAATATTTGGTATGACGTTTGTAGTTTTGTATGATACTACTACGCAACATGTACTTCATGACAAACTAAAGTACTAGTTCCAAAGGTAATACGTTTGTTTAGCAGTTTAATATAAAACATCACAAAACATAATTCATATTCCTGGGCATCTTGATACAATTGAAATAATTACAAAATAAGGTTTGCCACTTTTCTTCTTCCTAGGCTGCGGAACTAACATCAAAACTTAAACCTTAATTTACGGAACATTTCGAGACACTTTTTCATTAAGAAAGGTTTATTTTACCTTTTCTAAGTTGAAGAAGGAAACGATCAGTAACTGAACTAATGTTGTCTCTTCATACAGGCCTTAGTAATTGGACTACTTTTACATGAAAGGTTTTCAACTACCTAACAGTTTTTGTGCAGCAGAAGTAAGTGGTCAGCATAGAAAGTAGTTCTCGCATCGATTTACTACCGTAGCACCCGAGTTCGAATGCCTGCAGCTCTCAAATTTTTAAAGTCCTTTTATTTGAATTTCAATCCATACTTTGTAGGATATGCAAGATTGTCTCCTGTCGAGAAGAAAAGACATGATCGAATCACGAGAATGGAAGGGAATTGGAGTAGGCCCATAAATGGAGACAAAGACTCCATTATTTCCTTGAAATCCTTGCAGATTAGAATTTCAATCATTTTCTAACTGATATGTGATCAGTGTGTTTTTCCTTCTCTGACATACAGAAAATAATAAAATAAAACATTATGCACACAACGAATAATTATATCAACAACATATTGCACTTAATGAACAATACCCTCCAAACAATAGCAATTAATCTGAGAGTGGAGAAATTTCTTCGTACAATTAAATTCACAGCAAAAGCCTATTAGGGTGTTTTACCTTTGTACCAACCGTCGTCTGCTGGTTGAAATACTAGCATCTGGCCAGGCGTTTTTGATAGCAGCAGAAGTACTGGACTCGTTCTAATAAATTTACAGCAATCAAGGGAAGATACATCTGCTCATAACTGTACAATAACTTAAATAAGAGGTAGAACAATCTTATTTGCTAATGACAATACTATATTTATAACACACGTAGCCTACTATAGAAGAATTGGTTCCATATATTAATGAAGACAAATCTACACTATGTCATTGGTTATACATATAGTATTTGTCTTTAAATTTACAGATGTCAAATTGTATAATTTTTCACAAGCTGCTCTGACAAGGGAAGTTCGACAGAAAACATTCACATGCAGAGAAACTAACAAGGAAGATTCTTCAAGTGTCACACTCCGATTTACTCGGAATTCCTGGAGTGAATAAAGGAATCAAAAGTAGAACATACATGTTTTCTTTATATCGGCCAGCGTGGGGGATGAAAGGGTTAAACACCCCATAAAGTGAGAATATAGGGCAATATGACGTGCTATCGTAACTCTATAGGTTTGTTGCTAAAACCAGTGTCATTTTAGATTTTGTTCGGAGGGAGGATTCTAAGTTATGGTTAGAGATGGTATATTTATTGAGGTGCTAATTTGATTGCAAAAAATGCTTCTCACTATTTATTACCGCTTTCATTCTATGAATATTAATATTGAAACTGGAGCATCACATCAAATCGATACTTTTATATCGCTTCCTGTTTTAGTAGATTAACACCGCTAAAGATAGCATGTTTTGTTGAGACGCTGAATCAATTCCGAAAGTGGCTTGTCGCTATATAAATATATTATACAGCTTTTGTTCTATGCTGATCTACGTTGAGTCCTGAAATACTTCATATCTACCACTTAACGGTTTCAATAAAGGGTAAACGGATAAAATTGAATTTATTATTGAGACCTGAATTAATTCCAACAAACCGTTTCTCAATATGTCTTTTTGCTTTTGTTATGATATAGTCGCGTTTGTTAGTTATGACTGACGAACGGACGCAGCCCTACTATGAGACTTACGATACTTATGCCCAGCATAATTTGGAAGTCTAAAAGCTATGATATTGACACCTTTTCGTTATCTATGCAATGATTCATTACAGTTTAAATAGTGTTTCATTACTGATAATACAGACGAATATATCAATTTTGCATTGTGGAGTCAGATATAAAACATTCGTACGTTCTTTAGAGTGATTTCATATACACTAATTTGAGAGACCCGAGTTCGATTCTCGGCGGGAGCTGATGTGGTTCTGATTCCACGTTAAGCTGTAAATTAACATATCATATTGCATCGCTACTGAAAAGAACGCTAAACTGAAAATAAAATAAAATCAATATTTGATTTTCTGAATCTAATACCACAGCAATTTCGTTAATTATGAAAAATATTCCCCGTTGTGCATTTTCTTGATTTGTAAATGCTCTTAACATTAGTATGTATTTTATGTAATTCTCATGTACGAAAGCAATATTTCAATGTACTTAAAACTAAAATTAAGAATATGAGAATACATTAAGACTTCATGAAGAATATGGGAGACAAGGGCAAGAGAGAATTGTTCTGACTCTGCAATGAAGTATACCAATCAGGAGAGTGGCCAAAAGACTTTGTGACGATGATCATGATACCGATAGTTAAGAAATCAAACCCACAGAGATGTGAGGATTATAGAACTATTAGTCCCATATCTCATTTGCAGCAAAAATTTTGCTTCGAATTCTGAACAGAAGGTTGCATGGAAGAACAGATTAAAAAGTTGAGGAGAAACAGTTCGGATTCAGGAGATGTAAAGGCACAAGAGATGCGATTGGATTATTAAGTACGATCGGTGAAAGCTTTATAGAGAAAGGGAAAGAGGTATATGTGGTATTTGTTGATCTAGAAAAGATACTGTCCGCGTGGATTAGGAATTGTTGTTGGAAGTTCTAAAGAAGATACGGTTGGAATAGAAAGATCGAAGACTTATTAGAGACTTATATATGAACCACTAAGTAAATGTTAGAATAGGGGAGGAAGTAACAGAGGAGAATGAAATTGGAAGGGGAGTTCGACAGGGAAGCTGTCTCTGGAAAATAATATTTAATACTTACCTAAAAAGATAGTTCAAAAGAGGCTACATAATGAGCACGGCATTTTAGTAGAAAGTAGGATAATTAGGTGTATTCTTTTAGCAGATAATATAGCACTTGTTGCGGGATCTGAAGGGGCAGTCAATAATAAGTTACAAAATTTGAGGAAGTGCTGTGAAAAATATGTGAGAAAGACAAAAGCCATGGTAATTAGAACGAGGCGGTCGGTGTCAAATATAGAAGTAGGAGGGGAGAAAACAGAATAAGTGTCAAATTTTCGATACTTGAGTAGTACTTTTAATGATGATATGAAGTGTGAACGTGAAATAAAAGCAAGGATAGGAATGGCGAAAGAAGCCTTTACGAGGAAGAGAATATTATTTTCTGGACCTTGAATAAAGAATTGAGAAAAATGCTCATAAATTGCTTCGTGTGGAGAATTGTACTGCACGGGTCAGAAACATAGGCAGTACGCTAAAGTGACGAAAGACGACTGGAAGTTTTCGAAATGCGGGTATGGAGAAGAATGGAGAGAATTGGTTGGAGTCGAGCGCAAAACGAGTGAGGGGTGAGAGGGTTTTAGAAATTTTGCGGGAGAAAAGAATTTTAAATATTATTAGGAAGAGGAAGAGAAGCTGGTTGGGACATTGGCTAAGAAAGAACTGTATCATGAGAGATGTGCTAGAGAGTACGGTGCCGGGAAAAAGAGACAAAGGGTGATGGAGGCTAAAATTAATGAACAGTATCAAAACAGAATAATTTTACGTGAAAACGAAGAGGTTAGGGGAAGACCATGGGGCATAGAAGCTTCTCAGTTGCGGCAAATGACCTGCCAATAATGACAGAATAGTTATGATTATGATGAATCTTGTTTATGATGTGACCTATCTGTTTGTAACACGGTGCTAGTTTGTGATCCTGTGTAAAGTTTGATATGTGTTTTCAAGTTTAACGTGATGGAAGCACGAGGAGCAAAAAACAAAGCACTAAAACAGATGAAGCGAACTGAAAATACAGTGTTGGCGTAGCAATAATTGTTTATCAGTACAGTAGTTGTATAAAGGTAACCAAGAAAGTTCTGTCGCTTTCTCACAAACCAACTTTGAACATCGATATGTCACCTAAGACGTACCTGGAAGATCAAAAATAGTCCCCATCAGCATCGACGACCTTCTGCCAACGTTCTGTAAGGCCACGGATTCCATCTCGGTAGAACTGGGTGGTCCGTGAGGCGAAGAAGGTGTCAAGTGCATTTTGCACCTCTACTAAAGTCCGTTCCAGGCAATCTGATAGGAAACTCCCCTACCTCCCACCACTTACCACTGCAAAAGGGGAAAGCTAGTCGTTGACCTTCACACAGGGAGGGAACCTTTTCTAATAAACAGAATCGTGTAAAGTCTAAATTTGTAAGTCAGTTTGCTCGCACCTGATGTTGAGAAAGCACTGCTGTTCCTTTTAGCTATCAACCCCGAGTAACAATTACTGTTTTTAATATTTTTCTTGTTGAAAAGTGTTGCATATTATTTATGTACTAAAGTTTACCCTACTGTAAAACATTTTATTGTCTTAACAAGTATCGAAAACATTAAAATCAATAAGAGCACAATCTGCCCAATTTTATATGAATGTGGAAGTTGATCCCTAAATCGAATACAAGAACGGAAACTGCGGGGTTTCGAAAATAAAATGTTGATAAAAAATATTTGGAGCAAAACAGGCATACATTCAGATAAATTAGATTGCTATACAAGCTTTTATTTCACAACAACTACAGGTCACCGAGTATTATAGAAATAGTAAAGTTAATACGTATTCCTATAAGATAAGATGACATGTTGCTTGTATGGGAAGTACGTACCAAGTCACCAAGTCCTCTTCTAAAGACCTAGGAGGCGAAAGAGAAGGCTTCCGGACAATATAAAGCAGGATATTTGAAGGATGTTTGATAACAAACAGGGTACATTGACTTTTCTCAGGTTAAAATCTAATGGAAATGTTTGTTTCTGTTACGATGAGCCTTTGAGCTCTTTAAGCCAAAGTGTTCGTTATTTTTGTATAATTTAACGAACTCGTATTTATCGTTACTCTTTGTTTCTTAGAAATAATCAACTCTTGTTACAATAGACTATCCTGCACGCCTGGGGCCGCGGTGGCTCGATGGTAGAGCTTTCACCTGTGGTGAATGGGGCCCCTGGTTCGACCCCAGCTTGCACTAAGTGAACTTTGTGGTGGACAAACACCGCGTGCGTGGGTTTACTCGGGATCTCCCGCTTCCTCTCATTTTCTTCATTCCACCATTTCTTTCGTTTCTCTTCATCATGTAGCCTAGTCGGCATAACCGTGGGAATTAAAATTCAAAGATTTCATTTCATATTATATTCTGCACGCCATAACCAGTGATGAATTCATGGGGTAGCCCGGAGGAATCTTCCCCCGGAGAAACACTTAAAGTTTCAATCACAAAATGTAGAAATTACTTCAACCAAACTTCTCTCTCCCCGAGGAGTTCAAATTCCACCCGGGTGAAAGTGTCTGAATTCAACACTGGCCATAACCGTCTCTCTCTGCAAGTTAATTACTGCAAATGTTTAGGCCTATTCCTATTAATGGAGACCGATAATATTTCTTAGACAATAAAAAGTCATTTTCCCCTCTTCTGCAAGAGATCTTGTTCTTTTCAATGTAAGAACAACTGTTGATAAGAGAGGAAACAATATATTTTTAAAGTATTTCAGGTTCTATTATCATCATCTTAACGCTCTGATAATTTACTCATATGTATTATACTTGGTTTTCGATTTTACACTGTGTGCGTGGGTTTCTTGGGGCTCTCCCGTTTCCTCCCACTACTTCATTCCACCATTTCATTCATTTCTCATCACCGTCTCCTTTGACCTAACCGGCATAACCGTGGAACGTAAAACTTATAAAGATTTCATTTTCGGATTTCGATTTCATATTATTATGAAATCATTGTATCAATAAGAAAATACAAATTCAATTACCAACCCTTCCATCACTTGCCATTCCAACATGATATCCCAAGCCCGAATCTCAAAAAGAAGGAAAATAAATACATGCGCTTGTTGCGTTTGCTACAGAAAAGATGGTGGTTTTTAGCAAAGAAGCCAGTGAATTTTTCAATGAGTTAGGATCAACTTTAATTAAGAAGTCAGGCTACCCAAGAAGCAAAGACTATTTAATACAACGAATAAGCCTAGCAATACAGAGAGGAAATACAGTCAGCATTTTAAAATCCTTCCCATCAGCACAAGAACTAGATGAAATTTTTTACTTAAAATAAGTAGTATAAACATGGTGATGGACATCGATTTGTTTTTCTAAGTTTATTTAGTAAATCCGTTCTATTTTCCTTTATATTTCTTCGCTGACATTATAATCTTATTTCAATTTTTTATCACTAATTCCGAAAAGATTTGCCTAAGATATTGAACTTAGACGGACTTTTTTTTTTTTTTTTAATTTATAGTGCTAAACTGTGGTCTCCAGTTCCTGTTCTGTGTTCTGGTAACATTGAATGTTTGTCGTTGCCGAGCGGTAGGTGTAGAAGTGTGTGATGAAATAGATCTTTTTTAACGTTTGTCAGATGTTTAAACATGATATATGCAACTGTTCTTTTCTTTCTTTAACCCAGAAGTAGGGTTTAGGTTTTATTTAGGCAGCTTCGAACTGTATTCCCTATTACACTTTGTTGGTTAGTTTTATATAAATTATGTATTCTGTTTTAATAATCCAAAATTTAAGTTAAAATTCCTTGTCAGTGCGGTTCCGTATAATCCTTGAAATCAAATAATTAGGTCTTCTCTGAAATATGCAACTGTTTCACAAAATGTAATACAAAAACAATAGCGAGTAAAAATTATGAGGTATTGTTATAAAATAATAATAATAATAATAATAATAATAATAATAATAATAATAATAATAATAAAACCATTCTTTCATAAACAATACAACTGTTCAATAACATTTCCATTATAACAACACATGTTACCTCACTAATGCAGGCAAATGCAATTGTTTTAAAATACGTAGTATTATTATGAAAATTGTAATTTGTTTTTAGACATATTTAGATACACTCTATACCTCCGTGCGCGGGGGCTGGTGGTGGAAGATTCACCTGTGCTTGAGCGTGGTGAGGGAAAAATCTTTTTCCTATCAGCTTACGTGAAACAGGTTATAGGTATTTGAACTGGCGTCCTCTAAGGTTATTTTCCAAGGAATGAAGCAGGTGATAAATCGAACGGGTCAATTTCCGGGGAGTATGGTGGATATATTAGTATTCCCCTTCCAAGGCGTAGAATGGTGTCCCTAGTCATCCTAGCCACGTGGGGCTTTGGTTGTCCTGTAACAGGAGGATCCTTTTGCGATTCAGAAGTGCTGGGTCCAGAGTTTTGAGTTTTCCTTGAACCGGCTCAACTGCTGGCAGTACACTGTTGCAATGATACTCTGACCAACTGGTAGCAGTTCCCGATGCACGATACCGCGAGTAGTCTACCAAACACAGAGGACCTTCTTGTGGTGCAGTGCTGGTATCGGCTGTTTTAGAACCGGTGCATGAGTTGATAACTAATTATGACTGCGCCGTGGAGCTTCGTACAAGACCCACTTCTCATTATATATCAACACCCAGTCCAGAAATGGCTCCTTCCTCAGACGAGACAGCAAAGAAACATAGGTGTCTGTTCGCGTTGTCTTCCGGCCCGGAGTCAAATCATATGGGACCCATCGACCTAATTTCTGGTGCTTCCTGGTTGATGGAGGTGTTGCCGAAAGGTTTCTTCACTTACACTGAATTGTAGTCCCAGTTCGTCACATGTCTGGCCACTGTTCGCCTCAATTGCTGCCTGAAGATTTTCATTTTGTAGATGTGTTTGTGCTCCGGTACGTGTTGCGTCTTCGAGTGTTTCATCATCGCCCTTAAACGTGTTAAACCACCGCTGGACTGTTCGCGTAGTGACTACACCCTCAGCAAAGACTTGGCATACCTTCCACCCCACTGGAGCGGCGTTTGTCCCCAGTTTGAACTCGTACAGCATACACTCCCTTATGATACTCTGTGTTGGTCCTGTGTTCACTCTGTCTTTAGGAATTTCACGGTGTAACTGAAATGCCACAAATATATAGTATGTTGGATATACTCACACCAACAACTGACCTTCGCCTTATCTCCATTTGCATTCAATTCACGACGTGAGAGCAAATTCAACACAGAGCTCCACAAAACGCACAGAACTTTCTTGATTACACTAGTTAACAAAGGTTTTGTTACATAAAAGGAAATACCTGTTCTTAAAGGAACTTTTTGCGCTGAATTCGAATATGCACTCGGTTTTTCTCCATCACGTACAATTTTCCCGTAACAGAGGGATTTTCGGGAAAATCCCTAAAAAATTTCCCTTTTCGTTTATTTTACACCCCAAGATCTTGTCCCCTTCCATATACTAACACAGAAATTATACCTAAGTATACTTTGATTCATATTTAACAAACCCTCCAAGTTTCGTAATAATCGCTTTATTCTTTCTAGAGAAATAAATATGTTTGTATGTATACTGTGTGTACTGTTTATTGCACCTTATAGTAATGCTTTCAGATGTCTTAAGTTGAAGTAAAACGTTTTGCTTTATTAAACAAACACATATATAAAATATAATACAATAAAATTTACAAGTGTGACAATTTACAATAAACAATAATACAAATGTACCAAAAGGTCATGAAAAGACAATCAAAACTATCACAATATATGAAACTTCCATTGGGTTACAAAAACGTACACTACTTCCTTCTTTTGTAAGAAATGTTGCATTCTCTAACAAGACCCCAACAATAGTCCCCCATCATTGAAGGATCCCATCGTCCCTGGTACCTTTTCTCCATTGCCATTATATCTTGGTGGAATCTTTCCCCCTGTTCGTCGCTGAGAGCACCTAGGTTAGCAGGAAAGAAGCTGAGGTGGGAGTGCAAAAAGTGGATTTTTAAAGACATCCTACAACCCAACTCTTTGTATTTCTGTATCATGTCCTGTACGATTTCTGTGTAACTCTCAGCTTTGTTATTGCTCAGAAAGTTGCGCACAACACACTTAAATGCTGTCCAGGCAGCTAGCTCAGCACTGTTTAACTTGCTGTCAAAGCTATCATCAAGCATTAATTTCCTAATTTGGGGACCAATAAACACTCCCGCTGAAATCTTAGCATCACTCAGGTTAGGGAACTTATCTCGCAAATACTTGAAACCTTCACCAGATGTGTCCATGGCTTTGACAAAGTTTTTCATAAGTCCTAACTTGATATGAAGTGGCGGTAGTAATATCTTATTAGGATCTACCAAAGGAGCGTATTTGACGTTGCATTCTCCAGGTACGTAATTCACCCTAGGTTCCCATTCCTTCACTTCATAATGTTTGTCATCAGCTCGGCTATCCGATAAACATAAAAAACATTGGTACTTCGTGTAACCGCACTGCAGTCCTAATAAAATACCAACTACCTTGATATCACAACATATTTGCCAACAATGGTCCTTGTAATTTATAAGATTTAGCAAAGTTGACATGGTGTCATAGGATTCCTTAATCTTCACTGAGTGCGCAAGTGGTATAGAAGGTTTTTTATTTCCATTATGTAAAAGGACAGCTTTAAGGCTGAGCTTTGACGCGTCGATAAATAACCTCCATTCTTCTGGAACGTAAGAAATTCCTAGCTCCGCCATCAACCCATTTATATCCGTACATACGCACACATTATCTTGCATTGAGAAATAGCTTCAAAATTGAACATGCCTTTTCCTGTACACTGATTTGTTCGTTTCTGCATCCAATAAGTTCCACTGCTGGAGCCTTGATCCCAGAAGTTCCGCCTCTTGTTTTGTCAGGTGCAAATCACGGACTAGGTCATTAAGTTCACATTGCCGGATGAAATGTGGCTCGCGAACACAGTCAGGGATGAACGTTGGATCCTTGGATGTACATGTTGATGTCGATGGTTCATCAAGGTCATGATCATCGTCAGAGTCTTTTGGCCATATCTCTTCCCAGTTGGTAGGGGGCTCGGGAAGTGGAAGTTCTTTTGCATTCTGTTACGTTTTATAACAAATATTGATAACCATTTCATGAACAAAACGAAAAAACTTGGAGAATTGTGTATATAAGTATTAAGATATACATATACTGTACGTTTAAAAAAATATACGTTGGAAGTACATTCTATTTTTATACACGTTTCTAATTTACAGAGAGCAATACAAGTGTGTTGTTGACTATTGTAAATATTCATTTTTATGTCTGTGTTTGTAGTAATAAAGCAAATCGTTTTTATCCCAACTCAGGAGATCTGAAAGCATTACTATCAGGTGCAATAAACAGTGCACACAGTATACATACAAATATATTTATTTCTCTAGAAAGAACAAAGCGATTTTTACGAAACTTTTAGGGTTTATTAAACATAAATCAAGGTATACTTAGGTATAATTTCTATGTTACTATATGTAAGGGGACAGGAGCTAGGGGAATAAAATATCTGAAAAAGGGAAATTTTTGAGGGAATTTCCCGAAAATCCCTCTGTTACGGGAAAACTGTACGTGATGGAGAGAAACCGAGTGCATATTCGAATTCAGCGCAAAACGTTCCTTTAAGATCAGGTGATTTTTCTCATGTAACAAACAAAAAGTTTAAATTTGTTAACTAGTGTTATCTTTAAAAGCTACATTCATTTTTAGTTTTTCCTCATGTGCCGGATGTATTCGTTGGATGGCATGTCAAGTAACTATGCAGGCAAAGGAAGCAGCGGTAGCAGTTTTTTCTCTTTTTATTGTGGAAGGCATGCACATTATGGAGTACATATAGGCTATCACTGTGCTTCCAAGATATGGCCTGGAGAGTATTCTGAAGGAAGGGTTGATATCGGAACTTCTTTGATGAAGCAATCACTGGTTAAGTTTCATTCAAGGCATTACAATCGAGATAGCAGGTCGTAGCCAGTGGTGCTCCACACCGTCACACCTTGTCTTTATTGTGTTCGATAATGCAATCCGTGAAATTGCAGTAACCATAATAACATCTAATGGCTACGTGGTCAGCAATATAGAAAAGGTTTCTACTAGAATCGTTTCAAGAAAATTAAAAAAATCATTTTCTGCTACTCAGCGAATATGTTCACGTGGCCATTGCAGCCTGAGGCGTTTGTAATTCTGGGTAAATGGAAGACAATCCATATATCATGACATTTTAAGAGTGCAGACTACTAAATAGTTTTCAAAATCTAACAATTTTTCTTTTGCCAGTTTTTCGTAAATGAAAAGAGATAATGAAATGTAATTTACCTCAGAAAAAGATAATGTTATTCTACACCCGAAAATACAACTCGAAAGAATTTTCAGTATTGTCATCCAAAAGAATTAGGATGTGACCAGAATTTGAATTACCCAAAATTATAGGTTATGCCAGCGACTAGAAAAATGAACTCAACGGCGACTGATGATTTATAATGTTGTCTGTGTTCCTTGTTAACTACTTTTAAAATAATATTTGTATTTATTTTGTAATAAAGAGTACAAAATAAATAATTTTTAATAAACAGTAGACAAAATACAAATATTATTTAAAAAGTAATTAACAAGGAACACACACAACATGATAGGTCATCAATTGCCGTTAAATTAATTTTTCAAGTCGCTGCCATAACCTAGATTTTTGGGTAATTCAAATTCTGGTCACACTGTAATTTCTATGGATGACAACACTGAAAAATTCTTCCAATTCGTATTTTCGGGTGTAGAATAACATTATCTATTATTGAGGTAACTTACATTTCATTATCTTTTTTCACTTACGAAAAAATGGCAAAAGAAAAATTGTTAGGTTTTGAAACATATTTAGTAGTCTGCCCCTTAACATTTAGCAGACACGTCAAACCATCATCGCAGAAAAATCCATAGCCAGTACTTCAGATTGGAGCTAACACTGTACACAACGGAATACGATTCTTAACGGCTATGCAGACAATGTCTGTTATCTCGTACTGTAGTAGCATTGAGCAGTCTTCTGCCTGAGTATCGTTGCTTACATTTCTCTTCTGCCATTACTTTCATACATGTGTCAGTTTGTGACGACACGTCCTATAAAGCCATAAATTTCGCGGAACGAGAAGCTGCTTTCCCCTTTCGAGCAGCTTCTTTCTGACCATATGTCCCCTTTGAAGGAGTCATCTGTGTATACCTAGGTATTATGATCCATGAATCGAGTACACATCATAGTGATTGTCCACTTACCCGTTGTCCACTACATGAGTCCTACATAAAACACTGTTCACTGCCCTATTCCGTATATCGAACCAAGACCCATCCAAATAGCATTCCTTAAAACCTCAATCAATCTATGTCATACTATACCTTGCAAATGCTGTTGGAAGCATTCCGTCATTACTACTTGATTTTGCAACATTCACAAACAGCAGGGTAATACTTTGCGAATATTATTTACCTTGTGTGAAGGATGTCACCGTTACTTCCCGATTTGTGGAAAGATATAAAATTCCATATAACGGTTGTTTAGTTACAATATAAATAAGTTGATTAGGCGAACTGTCCAAATCACAGGTATTAAGCTCACGCTTAGATATGTGACCTATTGCCTGAAAGAGAAAAAAGTTTTCAAATATAATTAAAGACAATCAAAGTGGATTATTTAAGAACTATGATTTTTTGTTACAGTTTTAACAATGTAATTATATGATATTGTTACACATTTTACTTTATTTATTTATTTATTTTTATTATATATATTAGATCACTTATTTAATCACAAAATGTATTTAAAATAGAAAATAGTTTTCAGAAAGTAACTTATTCCTTCCATTTAATATTTTCAATGATTAAATTTAATTGTTGTATTTAAGTATCTATATAAATATTTAAATTATAAGTTGGACAAATTTAAAAAATCATAACACATACATACATATACATCAACACATACATATACAAAAAAATCACCTACCATTTGGTTGTTAATTGTTTAATTACACTTACTTTATAGGTAACTTATTGATTAGAAAAAAATAAAATCAACCCTACTTGATACTAAACACTTTTAGAATAGAATTTGCATGTTTTACGATGTATTTTCATAAATATATAAAGAATTTAATGGAAATTTGTTTATGTGTAAAATATTTCCAATGTTGCATTGTTATTTTTTATTATTGTAGATCTCTCTAACTTTATTTCCAAATTTCAATGCTCTTACTGTACTAAACCCTGTTCGGCGTAAGCTCTAAACTGAGATAAACAAAGCCACGTGAAACAAACTCTCGCTGATTTGCTGTTGTCCTACCGACGCTTGTACTCCTCCGCAAAATAGTTCATATGATTTGATTATTACTTTTACTATGAAGCTCCATATAAAACTGCTACATTATTGTAAATGATAAAAATATAATACGGATTATCTAATAATGCTGCAATCGAGTGTGGCTAATGAAACAATAGAAATAAACACTAAGCATATGCAGTAATTATGGCGCCAAATCAACTGTGGACGCATGTTCTGTTTTCAAGCCTGAAAGACGTCTGGCATGACTCCCGGTTTCGTGAGTGTTGTGGTAAAACACCAACAAAGTAAACTTTTATTCACTAAGCAACAATTGTTTACCAGCGAAATTCAAATATATTTTTTTAATCTTTCCAGCCTTTCTGTCTTTTCTGCTGCTGGAAATATCTGGACAACACGAGACAGTATTATAAAAATGCACGTGTATAATTTGCTCCTCCCCGTGGGGAGTGGGAGCGATACATCACTAGCCAGTCGTATTTGTGACAAGCGGAAGGATACAAATATTTTGTTTATCGGAGTTTAGAGCTTACGCTGAACAGAGATAGACGCCGTCAGGAATTACAAAAGAAAAATCTCTTCTAGTTCTTTACCAGTGGATAACGTGCCTATAATAGCGGCTACGTTCCCTCGTTGAGTGGCCATGCTAATGAGTTGAATTAGAAAAGATTTAGCTCGAGTGTCTCCTGATTTAATGGCTATACGCTTGCCAATTTCGTTAATAAATTTTGCGCCCTCTTGATCCCAGGATCAACTAGATTTAATTGCTATTGCAATAAACCAATACTTATCTAGGAGATTAACGTATTTATTTCTTTTTTCTTTTGCTCTTCGTGCAGCGATAAGTCCTTCTTTGGTCGATGAAAATTGTAGATTGGAGGGTGCATAAGTGTCCGAGCAAGTGAAATCCCAAATCAACGACTTTCCTTGCTTCCAGGGCACTAAGGTCATACCATCCGGCCTTTTTCCGTCTAAACGGCTGCACCCAATTGGTTCTCTTACTGCTGGCACCCCTGCGGATGTTAAGGCTCTCAAAATAATGTCATTCACATTCGAATGGCATGAATGTCTGCCGGCACTGCTTTTGCATGACAGACCGTGTAAACCTCTTTTATCTACGAGAGCGTTGCAGCTTGGGCAGTGGTGTTGTTCGCATATATTTGCTCCTAGTCGAAGGGTGACGGACACTCAGAAACTTTCGTTGTCTAGGTGTAGTCCGAGAGAAGGTGATGGTAGAACTTGAAGCAATGCTCCGTTTTCAGGGGACATGACAGCAAGTAATCTGACCTTATCTTCGATGTTATTAGAAGTTTGCAATAATGAATCCAAACGGTAATTCACGATAGACTCGTCCCAGACCGACTGATTATTTCGACTTTCGGGAGCCGGGGGTCTGACCCAACTAAATTTGACCATCTGGCTATGCAGTCCTGCACATCCGCGTTAGTGACTTCAACTTCTCTCTCAAGGAGGGTTCCAATCAATTGTCTTGAACTATAGAAAGAGGCCAGAAAAGACGGAATAGCCAAATCCGTGGCGCGACGTATTCCAAGACCTCCATTTCTGACTGGTAGTGATGCTTGTAGCCATGCTTCTTCACTGAGGGTACAATTAAGAATATTCTCCAGTCCTGTTTTAAGAGCATAGTCGAATTTCTCAAGTAGATTATCGTTCCCCCAGCAGGGGGAACAACGTAGAAAATAATCTTGGGATCGAGAAAGATGCTGTGAGGAGATAAAATGCTGAATGTGCAGAAAGTTTGGAAAGGCGTGAAAGTAGAAGATCTAAAGATGAAATCTTTTCCAGTAATATCTTGCTCTTTGTGTCTGGTGTAAGAGCCGCTCCCAGCAGTTCGGCGCTAGAAGATGTTAATAATTTAATTCCAGGCGCCGCCTCGTTGAATCTATCATAGAGATTTTGAGTGTCAGCATTCGTTACTACTAGAAAGCCGATTTCGCATTTCGAGTAATTGAGATACAATCCGATCGATGTTGCTTGTGTGCGTATATGATCTAAAGTATGTAATACTGACTCACAAGGGAACCTTCCGAAAATGATAGTTGCAGTGAAAGATGCGGCCTATGCCAATTGAAAAAGTTGTAACAGAGATGAGCATTCCCAAAAAATTAGCTGCCCATAGCAATAGGTTCAAGAAATATAAGGAGTGGAAGTTCGGGAAACAGCAAGGTTGGACAAGGGGGTAAAGTGCAAATTCCGCAAAAAAGGGGGGCACGGCAAAATACAATGCTGACAAGTGATGTATAGAAAGAGACTTGCCACGATAGGGAACAAATGAAGGCCACCAGTTGGGTTAACAATGTTGCCAACTGCAATGAAAAGTATATGTTTTGCAAAGAGCACTATATGTAGTGAGTGCAATATTCACTATCATGTAGAACATAAGATATGACGTGTATAATCAGTGGTACAATCTAACAAAAGAGAATAGATAAAACAGAAGCACGAAAAATACGGAAAAGACGAAGTTGGCCATAATGCACCACATTTAATCACGATCTGTGCATATTAGAATGAACAAAACAAGAAGCACCGACTATGCAGGAAACCGACGTACTTAGAGTCGAAAAGAAAAACGAGTTCCAAAGTTGGCAGCACTGGCCATGAAAATCCAGACAATTCTAATATAGTTAGGCCACCCGATTCACAAAATAAAATTCCGGAAGAGGCATTAGCCTTCGCATCATTTGTACATGCTCGTCCACATTGTACGTGCAATTGTTCGATGAGACAATGGTCCAAACAGAAGATACATTTGCAGTAAGCACAGCGGAATACTGCCAATCCGTCATACATGGTACAATGATCGCCTGTGAATGTCTCGAGTGAATGTACATATCCACACCAGTAGAAAGCAAACATAATCAAAGGCTTGATCTGCTGTGTGTTCCTGTCTGCAGTACTATCACCGCCTACATGATGTATCCAGAGTGTCCCACCTAACACTGCGACTGAAATAGTTTCAAAGCGAAAAAAAAATGTGACACATCCAGTTGTGCAGGAATGTACCCATGTCAGCGGGCGAGAAACTTCTGTGAGACGCAAGTGCCCCCAAGTCCCCCATCATAAGGTCCCAGGGGCCAACTTCAAACTTTCAAATAGCACCATCGGTCGAGTTATATTTCTTTCGATAAATCATGGAATATGCAACAACGCATATCAGAAATATTTACTATATGGGATTTCAAAATGGCCGAAAAAAATATCTGCTCGGTGACAAGAACAACGTGCATTTTTGGCGGCCATTTTGAAACCCGTGCTTCATATGGCAAATGTTTCTTATAGGCGGTGTTGTATCTATCCAGAGAAATATCATCCGCCCCCTGTTCCCATTCGAAATGTCGCGGTTGACCCCTCGAGCCTTATGATGGGGACCCTGGGGACTTGCTTCTTACAAAGTTTTCTTGGCCCTCGACATGAGTACATTCCTGTGCAATTGGATTTGCAACATCTCTTTTCGCTTCGCAGCAATTTGAGATCACAATGTTTGATGCCATGTTAAGACACAACATATATTTGTGACGGCCATTTTGAAAAACATGCTTCATATAGCAAATGCTTCCTATATGTGTTGTTGCAAATTCTATGATCTGTCGAGAGAGGTATCACTCGGTGCCTGTTGCCATTTGAAAGTTTGAAGTTGGCTCCTGTGGCCCTATGATGGGGATCCTGGGGGCACTTGCTTCTCACAGACTTTTATCATCCCCTGACATTGGTGCATTCCTACATAACTGGATCTGTCACATTTTTGTTCGTTTCTCAAATCTTTCAGGTCACAAAGTTTGGTGGGACACCCTGTATATTCCCACATACGACCCAACCATGACATAATGTTTACTTCTATTATAGGTTGTTGGCTCAACCCAACCATTTCATGTTCCCCGACTTGGCATTGCCTCAATCACTCTAGCATTGATGCATTGCGAGTGATGCCTGTTGCCGTAATTTTCTTTTTGTGAAGCGAGTGGCCTAACTATATTAGAATTGTCTGGATGTTCATGGCCAGTGCTGCCAACTTTGGAACTCGTTTTTCTTTTCGACTCTAGGTACGTCGGTTTCCTGCATAGTCGGTGCTTCTTGTTTTGTTCATTCTAATATGCACAGATCGTGATCAAATGTGGCGCATTATGGCCAACTTCGTCTTTTCCGTATTTTTCGTACTTCTGTTTTTTCTATTTTCTTTTGTTAGATTGTACCACTGATTATACACGTCATATCTTATGTTCTACATGATACTGAATATTGCACTCAACTCATATAGTGCTCTTTGCAAAACATGTATTTTTTATTGCAGTTGGCAACACTGTTAACCCTACTGGTGGTCTCCATTTGTTCCCTATTGTGGCAAGTCTCTTTCTATACATCACTTGCCGGCATTGTGTTTTGACGTGCCCCCCTTTTTTGCGGAATTTGCACTTTTCCCCCTTGTCCAACCTCTGTTTCCCGAACTTCCACCCCTTATATTTCTTGAACCTATAGCTATGGGCAGCTAATTTTTTTGGGAATGCTCATCTCTGTTACAGATCTTTCAATTGGCATAGGCCATATCTTTCACTGCAACTATCATTTTCGGAAGGTTCCCTTGTCAGTTTCTCCGGGTATAGTGCCATCATCTAAATACCAAATGTTGAGCTCAGTATTAATATCTCTAATTATAGGGTGAAGAGTTAATGCAAATAGAGCAGGACCTAGTGGATCTCCCTGTTGAACTCCACGTTGTGAAAGGATAATATTATCTCCTATAAAAAGGTAGCTAGGTTGTGAGTAGCTCTGGTATATATATGGAAAGAAAGAAGGGAAGTGGCTTTTAACTGGAGACAGCATTGAATCTCGGTTAATTTCGTTGAAAGCATTTTTGAAATCTGTTTTAAGTAGAGCTTTAGGTTGAGGATGTTGAGAGGAATGATACATTCGTGCAGCATGGACTTCAATTTCAGCTCCGTAGGGCACGCAGACTCCTAGCTGGTGTGGGGATAATACATCAATTAATGATCCTCGCTTTCTGGAGCATATAATGTTAGCTGTGATTCGCCTCCACACATTCCCAACTGCTACTGGTCGAATGCCACCACTTTTCTTCTTGAGCGCAATGAGTGAAGCACCGAAAAAAATCGGATTTATTACAACTGGTAATTTTCCTGAAACTACCGGATTTAATAATTCGCAGATTGAGTTGATTAAGCGCTCTTTCGTCTCGGAATCTTGAATCATAATAAGATCTTTTAGAATCGCTGGATGGAGATTATCTATTCCACCTGCTGAACCCACCGGAAACGATTTAAGAGCTTTGGTGAATTCTAATGATGATAATTTAGTATGAATAAAGAATGTCTCGGGAGGTTTAGGAAAGTTCAATGAATTAGAGTGAGCAGGATGTTTTTCTCTAAGGGATTGCAGAACTGATTTATCAGGAGTAGTTAAAATATCTTCGGAAGTTAATAGTCCCACTGCTCCTCGTATGTCTCCCTCTGCCAATTTCTCTTCAATGGTCTTGATATTAAATGAGTTGGACGTTGGCGATTGACGAGGTTTGTACGTATGCATAAAAAGTGCTGATAGAGTATCCGTATGCGATTCTGACCAAGTCCTGACTCTGTGCTTTATCCACGATGTGAGATTGGTGCCTTTTTCGGAATGTGGTGGAATACAGAGTACTGCATATGGGTATAGGAAAAGCTCTGTCCAAGACTCAAGATTGTTACGTACCTTTCGTATTACGTCTCGAAGAGATTCTACTACGGCCGATCTAGCTTCTCGAGGGACTCGGCGAAGAACTGGAATGTTGGCTTTGAGATGAGCGAGTACATCACAAAAGTGAGATATAGAGTCTTCAGAATTGAAATCTATGCCATCAAGAACTATTTTACTGGATGATAGTGCGTTATTAGAAAGTATATGATGGCATCTCCCTTTGTGAATAGCTAAACCTTCTGGTTGAAAAAAATGTCTGTTGCATTGAGAGCATGATATACTATTTGGTACATCTGAGCTATCGCCTGTATTTGTACTTTGGATTAGGGTGAAAGTTTTGTGCTATGTTACGTTGATAGAGTCAAAATTTGTATTATTGGTTGGATTTTCATTATATAATGCTGCATCGCATAGTCTCATTAGTGGGTTGTCATTTTTATCAAACTTGTCCATATTATTTTGGCTAATAATATGCGTTTACTTAAATGGTATTCATTGTTGAAATCTTTGCTGAATGGATATATTTCGAAATTGAGTTAAAGGATAAAGAACTCGTCTGTTTATGGAATTTGGCGGATTTCAAGGTTCCATTTTAAAATTAGTCAATGAATTTGTGACTATTCAACTTGTATCTGTTCGAATTTGAAGAATAAATGGAAAGTTTCCGTTGAACTAGCACTCATTGTTGGAAAGTCTCGAAATTATAAACACCAACCGTTATTTCTGTTTTTTACTTGTGGTTCTGTTATCACTGAACTAATTTCAAAAAGGTTTTCACTAAAACTGTTTTCAAAACACAATCAACATCCTTGCATTAAATCCCCTCTCCAAGATGAACCACTCTACCAGAAAAGACAATTCACCTGCGTGCAGTTAGCCCACCTTCATGATAAATTTAAAATTATTTTTATGTCATTCGTTTGATCATCGTTTGATCAGGTTTGATCAACAATTTTCAACGTTTGATCAACTTTAGTAACAGAGATATAAGGGTTCCAAAATGGGGGGCCAGCCCGTCTTCACCTCCGATTCGACTTTTTCTTATGCCAATCGTTTGATCATCGTTTGATCAGGTATGATCAACAATTTTTAACGATTGATCAGCTTTATTAACATAAATATAAGCGATATTTAGTAGGGGTGGCTAACTACATGCTAGCCCCCCCCCCCTTCACGTCAGATTCAAAATTTTTTGATGTCAATCGTTTGATCATCGTTTGATCAGGATTGATCAATAATTTTCAACGTTTGATCAACTTTAGTAACATATATGAGGGTTATAAAATGGGGTGCCAGCCGCCCTACACTTCCGATTCGATATTTTCTAATGTCAATCGTTTAATCTTCGTTTGATCAGGTATGACCAACAATTTTTAACGTTTGATCAACTTTACTAACAGAGCTATAAAAGTGAGATAAGTTTGAGAAAGAAACAATGATAAATTGCCGCCTACCAGGGGAAACATTCGGTTATCTACCCAGCGACGCAAATCTGTATTCAACATAGGGGAGGGGGAGGGACGGATAAGACCCTTAGGAATGTTTTAAAGATGTTTAAAATATTTATGAAGTTGAAAACTGTGGTTTGGAGTATCAGAAAACTAGAATTGTCTTTAGGGATGCGCACGAGACAAAATATGTGGCTGTCTCGTCTCGAAAATGTTCTGTCAAAGTGGTGTCTCGACTCGAAAAACGTATATTTTTCTATTGGAAGAGCCGTGTCTTTACTACTCGAATTTTGTCAGGAAATTCCTGTCTCGACTCGTCTCGTGCACATCCCGAATTGTCTTCAACATTGGGAGACCTGCAGGGGCAGACTTGAGACTATTCTGAGAGGACATAAATTTCTTCTCACTTTCCTTTGTGGTAATCGGACACAAATAATCATATTTTCCCCCAAAACACATTTCAAATGGAATTATTGGGGGACAGTCCCTCTCAGTTCCAAGATTGGAGGGGACTCATCCTCCCGGAGTTTCGCCAGTGTATCTACCTATGCAGAAAATTAAAGTAAATCGGAATTCTATATGCTAAGAGGATGGACCAATAAAATGAGTGCAGAAAGTTGGAGAGTATAAATTCTCTTCTTTTCGTTTAAAGTGATTCAAATAGCGCGTTGTTTCACAATAATGAGACAAAGAGAGTCAAGATAGGTATGTAAAACTAAAATGAAAAGAGGGTTTTTTTGGTTTTTTAATTCTCTTGGACCATGGAGTAGTGAAGAAACTCCTGAATCAGCAATATCAAATAACAGCTGAAGCATCTTTATGCATCCATTTACGGTAAATACCGTATTGTGATCAGGCCGGTAGCCTGCCCAAAAATGTAGGGGGGCGGCTGAAGTTAGGGGGGACCCGATCCAACCATATTATAGTTCATCACTATATTATAGTTCATTTGCAGGCCTACCGTGAAAATTTTAGAGGGGACCCGCAAAAATTTAGGGGGTCCCGGCCCCCCTAGACCCTCCCTGGATACGGGGCTGATTGTGATCTTTCGTGTACAGTCGGAAACAATAAGTAAAGGTGGAGGTATAAGAAACAATAGGTCCAACCTATCCTTAATATTGTTTCTGACTGTACATCTACTCTTGCTTACTTCTTACTTATTTCTGTATAATTTCCTTGTGTGGGCTGCTAACAAACTTTAAACGTTTAGGTACTTGTGTGCTCAAGGACGTAGACATTTCGAGACCTTAGGCAACAAATATTTCGTCGTCGCTTGCCCCCCCTTCGGTGCCTTCACCTAGACGAAACTTACACTTTTCTTAGTATCTGTTAATAATTATGTTTGAAAGTTTCTACAAACATTTTAAATTATAGACAAAAATACATGTTATTATCTTTGCTATTTTATTTCAAAACTTAACTTTTCATATTGATGTATGTAATTTATATCAGATTGCACTAGTGTAATACAAAAGCAATGCCGAAGGCGTTATTCGGAGTTATATATTTTTATGCATTTTGTACTTTTAAATATTTTACATAAACATTATTCTTCTCGTGCTAAACCGAGTACTTCTACCATATAGATATATAGTGTATTACAATTTATACACTATGTTAAGTGTGGCAAGTGCAAACCATCATATCTTTCACTTACGAGCCGCCACCGCTATCCATTTTACTTTCTTCTCTACCTAGAACATTGATGTGCTTGCTTGGAAAGAACTAAAATATATTTAATTGTTATTTATTTGTAACAGTGTTCGTCTGACGGCATTTTCTTTGATAAGGACACCAGTGACCGCCATGACGTACAAAGCAGCCGCAGGTTCCCGTGTAAGCTAATTTTAAAATACCTGTATATATGATGAACATTTTTCGAAGGCAAAAGTAAGGTTACTTTTTTGAAGAAATCAGGGGTGTAGACAGCAGGTTTAAGTAGGAGGGAAGCTTCGTTTTTGAAGAGGGGCCAGGTACGGTACAATGCATAAAACAAACAAACAAAAAAAAAAACATGTGTTTCAGTTAGTGTTTTTTGAGACCTGAAAAATCGGAAAATTTTTGTTTCCTTCCGGAAAACTAAAAACACTGTTATTTACCTTTATTATTATTATTATTATTATTATTATTATTATTATTATTATTATTATTATTATTGCTTTTTCTCCATAAATTATGTTCCAGGTAGTTTTTATTATGTTTCATCAAGAACTACTGAACCGGACCAAACATTATACCTTTGTGTATAACTATTTCAATTTAAGCCCTTGGACACACAACCTATCTATAAAGGTTACCAAGAAAGTTATATTATATCGCTTCCCCCCCTCACCTTCGAACATCGATGTATTACCTCTGGCTAAGACTACCTGGAAAATTAAAGGTATTCCCCATCAGCATCGACGATCTCCTGCCAACGTTCTGGGAGACCATGGATTCCATCGCGGTAGAACTTCGTGGAGCGTGAAGCGAAGAAGATATCAAGTGAATTTTGTATCTCTACTAGGGATTTGAACTGGCATCCTCTAAGGTGACTGTCCAAGGGATGGAACAGGTGATAATCGTACGGTGCAATGTCCGGGGAGTATAGCCTATGCAATAGTGTTTCCCATTCAAGGCATAGAATGGTGTGCCGGGTCATCCTTACCACTTGGGGCTTAGCGTTATCCTGTAACAGGAGGACCCGTTAGCGATTCAGAACTGCTGGCTCCACATCTTTGAGTTTTCCTTCGACACGGCTCAACTGCTGACAGTACACAGTTGCATTGATGCTCTGACTAATTGGTAGCAGTTCCCGATGCACGATGCAGCGAGCACTCCACCCAACACACAAGAGAACTTTCTTCTGGTGCAGTGCTGGTTTCGACTGTTTTGGAACTGGTTCATGGATGCTAACCAATGATGGCGGCACCGTGGAGCTTCGTACAGGTCCCACTTATCATCACATATCGACACCCTGTCCAAAAATGGCTCCTTCCTCAGATGAGACGACAAAGAAACACAGGTGTCTGTTCGCGTTGCCTTCTGGCCCGGAGTTTAATCATGTGGGATTCATCGACCCAACTTGTAGTGTCTCCACAGGTGGTGGAGGTGCTGCCGAATGATTTCTTCACTCACATTGAATTGTAGTCCCAGTTCCTTACACGTCTGGCACTGTTAGCTTAAATTGCTGCTTCCAGATCTTCATTTTGTACATGTGTTGGTCTTCCAGCATGTGATGCGTCTTCGAGTGTTTCGTCACCGTCCTTAAACTTGTTAAAGTACCACTGCACTATCCGCGTAGTCACGACACCCTCACAAAAGGCCTGGCATATCTTCTACTTCACTGCAGCGTCATTTGACCCCAGTTTGAACTCGTACAGCATACACGCCCTTATGATTCTGTGGAGGTCCCATATTCACTCTGTCCTTACGCAAGTTCACGGAATAACTGAACTATCACAACCAGTTAGTACGTTGGATATACCCACACCAACAACTGACCTTCGCCTTATCTCCATTCGCATTCAACTCACGGTGTGAGGGCCAATGGATCACATACCTCCACAAAAAGGGACAGAACATTCTTGGCTACCTTTATACATAAGACTGATCTCTGCAATTGCACTTAATTTCTTTAAGATTTCCTGACAAAATATTTATTTATTATTCGTCACTAAATAACATAATTATTTTATTAACAGCTATATATCCTGTTACACATCAAGTAGCATTAAAAAGAGCGAATGAAATCCGAACTGAAAAACTGAAAAAAAAACGTTATTTTCCACTAAATTTTCCATCTGATAAAAAAATTAAAAAACACTAGTTACATATAAAAATATGTAAAATATCGTTACTAATTAGTTTAGTGCCGTTATTTGATGGTAGTATTTGAAGTACCTTGTTAAAACATTTGACTTCAAACTGTCAAATATGAATCGCAGTAAATTAAAGACTTCGGGGCAAAAACCCGTCAAGTCCAAAAAGTGAGAGTGTAAAGCAGATAGCTTCACAAGATTTTCTCGCCATGAGATTTTCTTCAAACTTGGCACATACTAGACCGAAAATAAATATACACTTTTTTGTTTCTTTCGAGAAATAAGTTAAGGAGGCCAAAGGGCCCCTTTTCAAAAAGGGCCTCCTTGATTGAAAGGGTCACATTAAAGAAATGAAACTCTGCCGATGGAAAGATTACTTAAAAATAGGAAATACGTGTTTTGTCGTTTTTGCGAGAATAGAGTTGTAGAGGGCACTGGCCCCCTTCGAAATGATAAAGGACACAACCCTTAGGAAATTGGATTTCCATGGAATTGCTTGAAACCGTGATATGTTCTAGATGTTATGTTCCTAAGAAAACGTCTCAATTGGCACAACCACAAATCACTGACCGTTTGGCCACTACAGGGCCACTTTTTTGAAAACAGCCGAAGATAGTGATATTATGGATTTCGATTAAAATGACTGAAACTGTGATATGTTGTGATCCTGAGAAAAAGTCTGAACAAGCCAAGAAGCACAACCGCCAATAACTGTCTGGTTACTACAGGGTGGCCTTTTTGGAAAAAGAAGGTAACGGTATTCTGAATTTAGGTGGAATTGCTTGTAACCGTGATATGTTGTAGATATTATGACCCTGAGGAAAAGTCTTCACGGGCACAACTACCACTCACTGGCCATTTGGCTGCTACGAGACCACTGTTTTGAAAGCAACCGAAAACAGTGATCTTGTGGATTTCGGTGAAAATGAGTGAAACTGTTATGTTGTAGATATTGTGATCCTGAGAAAAGGTTTTAATGGACACAACCACTAATCACTGACCGTTTAACCACTACGAGGACACTTTTTTGAAAGCAGCCGATCGCGCCAAAATGACAGAAACCGTGATATGTTGTAGATATTGTCATCCTGAGAAAAAGTCTCAATGGACACAAGCACAAATCACTAATCGTTTGGTCACCACAGGGCTACTTTCTTGAAAACAGGTGAGTACAACGATGTTCTGGATTTCAGTAAGATTTAGTAAGACTAAGATATGTTGAAGATCTCATCATGAGAAAAAGTCTTAATGGACACAACTATCGAATTATGACCGTTTGGCCACTCCAGGCTCAGATTTGTTTTTTTAAAAAACAGCCGAGTATAATGACATTTTTTATTTCAGTGTAAATGAATGAAATTGTGATACGTTGTAAGTCGTGATTCTGAGAAAAAATGTCTAGGACATTCTAGAGTTTTCCTTTGTCTCGCAAAATGAGCATCTGAATGTTATCAACCGGTATGCTTAAATAATATTGGCCGCTACTCTTCCATCCCTTTTTCGGGTTGTGAGATAATTTAGAACTTTTCATGATTTTATACAATTCTACCAGAATTCCAGGTATCCTTCCTTCTTTTGTTTTAAAAAATGTGGCCCCGTTGTTGCTAAATGGTCACTGATTGGTGTTTGTGTCCATTAAGACTTTTTCTCAGGGTCACAATATCTACAACATATCAAGATTTCAAACAACTCCATCGACATCCAGAATAACGTTACCTTCTGCTGTTTTCAAAAAAGTGGTCCTGTAGTGGCTAAACGGTCAGTGATCGTCGGCTGTGCTTATTGAGACATTTTCTCTGGATCACAACATTTACAACATATCAGAGTTTCAGTCATTTTGATCGAAATCCACAATATCAGGATATTCGGCTGCTTTTAAAAACGTGGCCCTGCAATGGTCAAACGATCAGTGATTTGTGGTTATATCCGTTAAGACTTATTCTCAAGATTACAATATCTACAGCATATCACGGTTTTAATAATTTTTACTGAAATCCAGAATTTCGTTATCATCGGCTGTTTTTAAAAAAGTGGCCCTGTAGTGGCCAAACGGTCAGTGATTTGTGGTTGTGTCCATCGAGATTTTTTCTCAGAAACATGATATCTACAACATATCACGGTTTCAAGCAGTTCCACGAAAATCCTATTTCCGTAAAGATTGTGCGGGGTCCTTTGTCACTTCGAATTGGGCATTGGCCCTGTAACCCTTTCTCGCAAAAACGACAAAACCGGTATTCCCTACTTTGAAGTCATCTTTTCATGGGCAGAGTTTAGTTTCTTTAAAGTGGCCCTTTTAATCAAGGAGACCCTTTTTTGAAAAGGGGCCCTTTGCCCACTTCAACCTATTTCCCGAAAGAAACAAAAAATACTTGTCGATTTATTTTCGGTCTTGTATATATGTGCCAAGTTTGAAGGAAATCTGATGAAGAGAAACGGAAAATTATTATTTATATATAAACATTAAAGCTGTCGTTTGGGGGGGAGGAAGTCATTTCGGGGGCTGGCCCCGTTGGGAGTCCCCCGTGGCTACACCCCTGGAAGAGATAAAAAAAACTATGCAAGCCGTTCTCCTTGTCATGGCACCCAAGCAAGGGGTTCCTCACACCCTTTTCTCTGCTAGTCACTTTGACTCAGGTGGATGAAACAAAGATCAGCAGTGTGTCAGAAATATAAACATCTAGAACCGGTTTTCTTTTATCTTCATTAAAATAATAATAATAAATACAAATTTCCATTTGTAGAATGCAATAATTCCGCGTGAGTCGATGAATGCTTTAACTTTGTAATTGAATCTGGAACACTATCACAAAATTATTCGTGCATCGTTACTGGTTCTTAGTGCAACAACCCCTAACGTTAGTGGTTCATTAGTGTAGGTGCTACAAGTAAAATATCATTGGGGTCATGATGAACCTGCCCACACTTCAAGCACTAATGAAAAAAATTGTGCCATTCGTTAGTGCATCATTGGTATTTCTAGAAAAAAAATAACAGTTTGTATGGAATTTGATATTTCTGAAATTGTCACCCCCACACAAAAAATCTTGAATAAATCCCAAAATATGGTAACGCTAACATTAGTGCTCAGTGCGTTTAAGAGAACTAACGATGCACTTACGATTGCCGTTAACCCATGTAACCTATCTATGTCAGTTAGTATGAAATTTGATATTTCTGATGTCGGACCACCCACCGAAAATATTGAATATCTCCCACAATAGGGTAATACTAACCTTAGTGCTTAGTGCGTTTTAGTGCACTAATAATGTACTAATGATGTGATAAGTTTGGTGAAAATCTATCTGCATAAAGACGGGTGGCGAGAAAACTTCATATGAAGAAAGACTCCACCAAAAATCTTCAAATACTCGTAAACTCTGATAGCACTAACGTTAGTTCTTAGTGCACTAATGTGCACTAACGATGCAATTCCGATGGACGACGTTTGGTGTAATTTGGGAGAGGTGAGGGGCCAACATCAGACACGTAAGTTGATGGTTTGTTCATGGTAGATTGCATAAGTTTAAGATCAATTTTCTCGAAATACTGGGAGGCCACAATTTTTTAAAAAAAATGTGCAAAAGTGTACAAAATGCATACATTATTTTTGTTTACTTAAGTCATCGGTATGAAGATTCCGCACTCCAAGTTGATGGTTGAGTTCGAAATTTTAGAGCTAATTTTCTGGAAACACAGGGGTGAACAAAATTATTTGTGTTTAGTTGATTTTGACTTTAACGTCCTCTCAGCAGCGAGGCTATATGAGGCGGAACCTACTGATTAACGTGGAATCCGAACCACATGAGCTCCCGCTGGGAATCGAACTCAGATCTCCCACACCAAAGGCGCTTACGCTACCGCTTAGCCACGGAGGAGTTCACAAAATTATTTGAATGCTGTACAAAATTCTACGGGACAGGTACAATCTTATTTGCTTAGTATATGTCTGATATTGACAATCGGCACTCCAAGTTGATGGTTTGCTTATGGCAGAAACCACAACTTTAAGGCCATTTTTTTCGAAATACAGGGGTATACAAATTTTTAAAAGGTGTACAAAAGTGTACAAAATTCGTAGATTATTTTTGTCTACTTAAGTCTTCGATATGAACACTCTGTACTCCAACATGATCGTTTCGAAACTTTGACGGTAATTTTCTCGAAACACAGAAGAGTACAAAATTATTTTAAAGGTGTACAAAATTGTACGAAATTCACATATTATTTTTAGCTAACTAAATCTCGAATGTGGTGATTCCGCACTCGAACGTCAAGTTGGAGTGCGGAATTTTGATCGCAAATTTCTGGAAACATATGGGTGTACAAACGTTTTTAGAAGATGTACAAAATGTGTACAATGTGATTTGCCGATTCCGGACTCCAAGTTGACGACCTTTATTAAACGTTTAATAGTGTTTATATATTTAATTCGATTATATACGTCACGCATTTCTTTACTTTTAATGATTTTGCATAAATATTATTCTTACCATGCGAAGCCCAGCATTTCAGCCAAACGGTATTTATGTAATTGTTCCCTTTCTATTACACATTCTTGTTTCATTGTTTGAAAAGACACTTAAAATACACTTAAATACACTTAATAGTTATTTATTTCTAGCAATGTTACAAGTCTCTGTAATAAAGTTAATCAAACGTTCGCAATTGTTCAAACCTGAATAAACGTAGATAAAACAACTGATATGAGAAAACACCAAATCGAAGGTGTAAGGGAAGGGGCTGGCGCCCCATTTTTGTAGCCATTCTTTCTCTGTTAGTAAAATTCGTCAAACTTTGAAAATTATTAATCAAATTTCATCAAACGATGATCGTGGATTGGCGTCAAAAAATTTCAATTCTGACATGAAGTGGGGCTAGCGTGTACTTAGCACAAACGTACTAAATATAGCTTATATTTATATTAGTAACGATGATGAAGCGTTAAAAATTGTTGATCATACCTGATAAAACGATGACCGAACGATTGACATAGGAAAAGATCGAATCGGAGGTGAAGGGGGGCTAGTGTGTAGTTAGCCCCCTACTAAAAATTGCTTAAATTTATGTTAGTAACGCTGATCAAACGCGAAAAATTGTTGATCATTCCGGATCAAACGATTGACATAACAAAAGATCAAATCGGAGGTAAAGGGGGGGGGTCCCCCATTTTATAACCCTTATATCTCTGTTAGTAAAGTTGATCAAACGTTAAAAATTGTTGATCAAACGATGATCAAACAATTGACAAAAGAAAAGATCGAATCGCAGGTGAAGGGGGGAGGGTTGTCCTTCGTTTTGTAACCATTACATCTCTGTTAGTATAGTTGATAAAATGTTGAAAATTGTTGATCAAACCTGATCAAACGATGATCAAACAATTGTCATCGAAAAATTTCGAATCGGAAGTGAAGGGGGGCAGTGTTTAGTTAGCCCCCTAATAAAAATATTTTATATTTATGATAGTAACGCTGATCAAACGTTAAAAATTGTTGATTATACCTGATCAAACGATCGACATAAGAAAAGATTGAATCGGAGGTGAAGGGGGTCTTGCCCAATATTTTGTAACCCTTATATCTTTGTTAGTATAGTTGATCAAACGTTGTAAATTGTTGATCAAACCTGATCAAACGATTGACATCAAAAAATTTTGAATCTGACGTGAAGGGGGGGGCTAGCATGTAGATAGCCCCCCTACTAAATATCGCTTATATTTATGTTAGTAAAGCTGATCAATCGTTAAAAATTGTTGATCATACCTGATCAAACGATGATCAAACGATTGACATAAAAATATGTCGAATCGGAGGTGAAGGGGGGCTGGCCCCCATTTTGGAATCCTTATATCTCTGTTACTAAAGTTGATCAAACGTTGAAAATTGTTGATCCAACCTGATCAAACGATGATCAAACGATTGACATAAAAAAATTTCGAATCTGACGTGAAGGGGGGGCTATCGTGTAGTTAGCCCCCCCTACTAAATATCGCTTATATTTATGTTAGTAAAGCTGATCAAACGTTAAAAATTGTTGATCATACCTGATCAAACGATGATCAAACGATTGAAATAAAAGTAATTTTAAATTTAGCATGAGGGGGGGCTAACTGCACGCAGGTGACAATTCTCACAGGAGAAAACATTTTCATGCATCTATATTAGACAACAACTTTATTTATTTATATTAGTTACTATAGTTACTATACTATAGGAAACATTAAAGACAATCTATGTTTCCTATATGCATATTGTAACTATGCGATCAGTGTTTCGAAAATCTCTGGAACCAAATAATAAATTCGAAAGCAATGCATTTAATTATCAAAAGCATGCATTTCAACCAGAATTTGAAAACTACGAGACCAAATAAATACTATCAGATGCTATCAACAGTTTAATTATTTGACAGTATTTTAATGATGGTATTGTCATTGTTCTCTTTTTGAATATAATCTATTTCTTATTAATTGGTTGTAATTTAAATTAATACAACAATAAAGTAAATTCGTTATTTTCGATCACTCAAAAAAAAAAAAAAAAAAAAAAAATAGAAAGATGAAAATAACGAAAGCAATAATTTTAAAAGTGTAAGAGAATCATTAAACAAAATAGGCTAAATGGTTTTCATTAAAACTATATAAAATGACGATCAGTACCCAATTCATTTTCGGTAAGATTTCCTGCAAAGACAGTTTCACATACCAAAGTTGTTTTTGTTTACTAGGTAATGCCTTGCAAGATTACTTCTTGCGAATGTACGTTAGTATTTTTATTAGTATTACTTAGTTTATGATTAAATGCTTAATTAATACTTATATATTGACTGCTTATTATTTATATTTCGGTATGTTACTGATAATATTTGTTTTACTTTGTTATTCGAAAGACTGTTCCTATGTGCTGTGCAGATGACATTGTATGGATGACTTTAAAAGTGCATTCCCACCTGATATTCTAAATTTCCTGCAATTCTAGGCAACACAAAAACGGTCTTTGGGTTGGTTGAGAATTAAAAAGGCGCTGGGCCAAACCTCAATTTTGTTACAAATACATCAGTGTGCCAAACTGCAGATAC
Organism: Thermobia domestica; assembly: GCF_964235325.1. Lineage (NCBI taxonomy): Eukaryota > Metazoa > Arthropoda > Insecta > Zygentoma > Lepismatidae > Thermobia > Thermobia domestica. The sequence continues at coordinate 280,043,680 of NC_137454.1, read as the reverse complement.
CAGAAGAAAATAAATTGTTAAGAATGACGATTTTATTATAGGGCTGGCAATGGATGACACAAAAAGTTACAAACCTTTAGGTGCATTTCGCCAGCCCCCCCCCTACCTTGGAGTTTCGAAACAAAACCTATGCCAATCGTTTGTGCTACGTTTGTGCCGGAATGTACCGCAAAAATTTTCGTTTGTACCACTTCCGGTACGAAGTTATAAGGGTTTTAAAGTGGGGGGCTGGGGAAATGGAGCCACCCCACCTTGGAATTTCGAAACGAAACCTATGGCAATCGTTTGTGCTACGTTTGTGCCGGAATGTACCGCAAAAAGTTTCGTTTGTACCACTTCCGGTACGAAGTTACAAGGGTTTTAAAGTGGGGGGGCTGGGGAAACGGCAGCCCCCCCACATAGGAATTTCAAAACAAAACCTATGCCAATCGTTTGTGCTACGTTTGTGCCGGAATGTACCGCAAAAATTTTCGTTTGTACCACTTCCGGTACGAAGTTATAAGGGTTTCAAAGTGGGGGCTGGGGAAACGGCAGCCCCCCACCTAAAAATTTCAAAACAAAACCAATGACAATCGTTTGTGCTACGTTTGTGCCGGAATGTACCGCAAAAATTTTCGTTTGTACCCCTTCCGGTACGAAGTTATAAGGGTTTTAAAGTGGGGGACTGGAGAAACGGCAACCCCCTACCTTGGAATTTCGAATCAAAACCTATGCCAATCGTTTGTGCTACGTTTGTGCCGGAATATACCGCAAAAATTTTCGTTTGTACCACTTCCGGTACGAAGTTATAAGTCATTTAAAGTGGGGGGGGGCTGGAGAGACGACAGCCTCCAACCTTGGAATTTCGAAACAAAACCTATGCCAATCGTTTGTGCTAAGTTTGTGCCGGAATGTACCGCAAAAATTTTCGTTTGTACCACTTCCGGTACGAAGTTATAATAGTTTTAAAGTGGGGGGCAAACTTCAGAAAGATCAAATTCAATACAAATAGAGATAGAAACATTGAGTTAACGGGAATCGTTAGTGCACTTATAAGCACTAAGCACTAACGTTAGTGCTATCATATTTTGGGATTTATTCAAGATTTTTGGTGGGGGGACCAACTTCAGAAATATCAAATTGTATACAAATAAAGGTAGAAACATAGTGTTAACAGCAATCATTAGTGCATCATTAGTGCACTTAAACGCGCTAAGCACTAACGTTAGCGCTACTATATTTTGAGATTTATTCAAAAAATTTGGTGGGGTGGTCAACTTCAGAAATATCAAATTCTATACAAATAGGGATAGAAACATGGGGTTAATGGCAAACGTTAGTGCATCGTTAGTGCACTTAAACATACTAAGCACTATCGTTGGTGCTACCATATTTTGGAATTCATTCAAGATTTTCGGTGGGATGGGCAACTTCAGTAATTTCAAATTCTATACAAATAGAGATAGGAACATAGAGTTAACGGCAATCGTTAGTGCATCGTTAGTGCACTTAAAATACTAAACACTGACGTTAGTGCTACAATATTTTGGGATTTATTCAAGATTTTAGATGGGGGTCAACTTCAGAAATATCAAATTCTATACAAATAGAGGTAGAAACATGCAGTTAAAGACAATTGTTATTGCATCGTTAGTGCACTTAAATGCACTAAGCATTAAGGTTAGCATTACCATATTTTGGGATTTATTCAAGATTTCTGGTGGGACCAACTTAAGAAATATCAAATTTCATACAAACATTTAGTGCTTTCTAGAAGCACTAACGATACACTAATGAATGGCATTAATTTTTTGTTAGTGCTTGAAGTTGACGCAAGTTCACCGTGCCTTCAAAGATATTGTACCTGTAGCACCTACACTAATGAAGTACTAACGTTAGGGGTTGGTGCACTAAGAACCACTAACAATTGCACTAGAAGATATCATTAGTGCTTTTGAATATGGCGGAAATTTGATGCAATTAAAAATTCCCAATAAATGTCTTATAGGAGTCTAGTGACATGTAATTGTCCATAACTACACTAATATTGAAGGACAAACGAAACTGTTAGTGTTTTCTAGAAGCACTAACGATCCACTAACGATTGCACTAGAATAGATCATTAGTACTCTTGAATTTGACGGAAATTTGACGCAATGAAAAATTTCCCATAAATTTATTATGTGTTTCGTTACATGTAATTGGCCATAAGTAAACTAATATTGAAGTTCTAACTAAATTGTTAGCGTTTTCCAGAAGCACTACCAATGCACTAACGAATGGCACTAAGTTTTAGTTAGTGCTTGAAGTGGGGGCGCTAAGTTCACTCTGGCCTCAAAAGGTATTTTAATTGTAGCACATTTACTAATGAAGCACTAACCTTAGGTGTAGATGCGCTAAGAAGCCCTAACAATGCACTAACGATCGCTCTAGAAGAGATCATTAGTGATTTTGAATTTGGCGGAAATTTGATTCAATGAAAAATTTGCCTAAATTTCTTGTGAGTCTCGTGATATGTAATTGGCCATAACTACACTAATAGTGAAGCACTAACGAAATTGTTAGTGCTTTATAGAAGCACTAACGAATTGGACTATTTTTTCCGTTAGTGCTTAAAGTGTCGGTGCGAAATTCACGCTGACTTCTCCATAGGTTTTTTTACTTGTAACACCTACACTAATGAAGCACTAACGTTAGGTGTTTGTGCTCTAAGAAGCAATTACGATGCACTAACATTTGCACTAACAGAGGTAATTAGTGCTTTTGAATGAGATGGGAATTTGATACAATGAATAATTCCCCATGTGTTTCTTATGGGAGTTCTGAGACTTATAATTGGCCATTTCTACACTAATGGTGAAACACTAACGAAACTGCTTGTATCTTCTAGAAGTACTAACAATGAACTAACGTATAAAACTAATTTTTTCGTTAGTGCTTGTAGTGGGGGCTAAGTTCACGATAAATTCGAAAGTTTTCTTTCCTTGTAATATTAGTGCTTCCTAGTGCACCAACACCTAAGTTTCGTGCTTCATTAGTGTAGGTGCTACAAGTAAGAAACCTTTGCGGGCCAGCGTGAACTTGGTTCCCACTTCAAGCAGTAACGAAAAATAAGTCCATTGGTTAATGTATCGTTAGCGCTTCTGCAAAACACTCATAGTTCCGTTAATGCTTAACTATTGATGTAGATGTGGCCAATTATATGCCACAAAAATCCCACAAGAGATTCATGTGGAATTTTTCATTGCGTCAAATTTCCGCCAAAATCAAAAGCACTAATGACCTCTTCTACTGAAATCGTTAGTGTTTCTTAGTGCATTAACACCTAACGTTAGTTCTTCATTAATGTAAGTCCTACAAGTAAAAAACCTTTGGAAGCTTTCATGAACTTGGTGCCCCACTTCAACCAATAACGAAAAAATTAGAGCTGTTTTCGTTAGTGCTTCACTATTAGTGTAGTTATGGCCAGTTACATCTCAGGAAACTCACATAAGAAATTTAAGGGGAGTTTTTCACTGTGTCAAATTTCTGCCAAATTAAAAAGCACTAATGATCATTTCCAGTACAATCCTTAGTGCATCGTTAGTGCTTCTTCGTGCACCAACCCCTAACGTTAGTGCTTAATTAGTGTAGGTGCTACAAGTAAAATATCTTTGGTGGTCAGCGTGAATTTGCGCCCTCTTCAAGCACTAACAAAGTAATTAGTGCATTCGTTACTGATTCCTGAAAATACTGACACTTTGTATGGAATTTGATATTTCTGAAGTTGCCCCCCACCAAAAATTTTGAATAAATTTCAAAATGTGGTAACACTAACGTTAGTGCTTAGTGCATTTAAGTGCACTAATCACGCTCTAACGATTGCCGTTAACTCCATGTTTCTACCTCTATTTGTATAAAATTTGATATTTTTGAAGTTGGCCCCCCACCAAAGATCTTGAATAAATCCCAAAATATGGTAGCACTAATGTTAGTGCTTATTGTGTTTAAGTGCACTAACAATGCACTAACGATTACCGTCAACCCCATGTTTCTACCTCTATTTGTATAGAATTTGATATTTCTGAAGTTGGTCCCCCCACCGAAAATCTTGAATAATCCCAAAATATGGTAGCACTTACGGTAGTGCTTAGTGTGTTTAAGTGCACTAACGATGCACTAACGATGCGCTAAGTTTAGTGAAAATCTGTCTGCATAAAGATGGGTGGGGGGCTAACTTCATATGAAGTAGATCCCAAACCATAATCTTCAATATCTCGTAAACGCTGATAGCACTAACATTAGTTCTAAATACACTAACGTGCACTAACGATGCATTAACGATGTGCAACGTTTGGTGTGATTTGGGAGAGGTGGGGGGCCAACTTCAGGCACGTAATTTTTTTTGCGGTACATTCCGGTAAAAACGTACCACAAACGATTGACATAGTCTTATCTCGAAATTCCAAGATGGGGGGTTCTGGAAACGGCAGCCCCCTAGTTAAAACTGTCATACTTTTGTACTGGAAGTGATACATACAAAAATGTTTGCGATACATTCCAAAACAAATGTTGTTAAACGATTTGCATAGGTCTCGTTTCGAAATTCCGAGGGGGCATCAAAACGGCAGCCCCGTAGCTTGAAACTCTCGTATCTTTGTACCGGAAGTGGTACAGAAAAGAGTTTAGCGAAACGTTCCTGTTCAAAAGTAGTGCAAAGAGTGGGCATAGGTTTCATTTCGAAATTACTGGGTGCGGGGCTGCCGTTACCACAGCCCCTCTTGAAAACTCATATAACTTCGTACCGGAAGTGGAACAAACGAAAATTTTTGCGGTACATTCCGGCACAAACGTAGCACAAACGATTGGCATAGGTTTTGTTTCGAAATTCCAAGGTTGGAGGCTGCCGTTTCTCCAGCCCTCACCCCACTTTCAAACCCTTATAACTACGTACCGGAAGTGGTACAAACGAAAATGTTTGCGGTACATTCCGGCACAAACGTAGCACAAACGATTGGCATAGGTTTTGTTTCGAAATTCCAAGGTTGGAGGCTGCCGTTTCTCCAGCCCCCCCACTTTGAAACCCTTATAACTTCGTACCGGAAGTGGTACAACCGAAAATTTTTGCGGTACATTCCGGCACAAACGTAGCACAGACGATTGGCATAGCTTTTGTTTCGAAACTCCAAGTTTGGAGGCTGCCGTTTCTCCAGCCCCCCATTTTAAAACCTTAAAACTTCATACCGGAAGTGGTACAAACGAAAATTTTTGCGGTACATTCCGGCACAAACGTAGCACAAACGATTGGCATAGGTTTCGTTTTGAAATTCTTAGGTGGGGGGCTCCCGTTTCCACAGCCCCCTACTTATAAACCCTTATAACTTCGTACCGGAAGTGGTACAAACGAAAATTTTTGCGGTACATTCCGGCACAAACGTAGCACAAACAATTGGCATAGGTTTTGTTTTGAAATTCCAAGGTAGGAGTTTCCGTTTCTGCAGCCTCTCCACTTTAAAACCCTTATAACTTCGTACCGAAAGTGGTACAAACGAAAATTTTTGCGGTACATTCCGGCACAAACGTAGCACAACCGATTGGCATAGGTTTTGTTTTGAAATTTTTAGGTGGGAGGGCTGCCGTTTCCCCAGCCCGCCACTTTTAAACCCTTATAACTTCGTACCGGAAGTGGTACAAACGAAAATTTCTGCGGTACATACAGGCACAAACCTAGCAGAAACGATTGACATAAATTTTGCTTTGAAATTTCTAGGTGGGGGACCTGCCGTTTCCCCAGCCCGCCACTTCAAAACCCTTACAAATTCGTACCGGAAGTGGTACAAACGAAAATTTTTGCGGTACATTCCGGCACAAACGTAGCACAAATAATTAGCATAGTTTTTGTTTCGAAATTCGAAGGTTGCAGGCTTCTGTTTCTGCAGCCCCTCCACTTCAAAACCCTTATAACTTCGTACCGGAAGTGGTACAAACGAAAATTTTTGCGGTTCATTCCGGCACAAACGTAGCACAAACGATTGGCATAGGTTTTGTTTTGAAATTCCTAGCTGGGGGCTGCCGTTTCCCCAGCCCCCCACTTCAAAACCCTTATAACTGCGTACCGGAACTGGTACAAACAAAATTTTTTTCGGTACATTCCGGCACAAACGTACCACAAACGATTGATATAAACTTTGTTTCGAAATTCCAAGTTCAGAGGCTGCCGCTTCCCCAGCCCCCCCACTTTAAAATTATTATAACTTCGTACCGGAAGTCGTACAAACGAAAATTTTTGCGGTACATTCCGGCACAAACGTAGCCCAAACGATTGGCATATCTTTTGTTTCGAAATTCCAAGGTTGGAGGCTTCCGTTTCTCCAGCCCCTCCACTTTGAAACCGTTATAACTTCGTACCGGAAGTGGTACAAACGAAAATTTTTACGGTACATTCCGGCACAAACGTTGCACAAACGATTGCCATAGGTTTTGTTTCGAAATTCCAAGTTTGGAGGCTGCCGTTTCTCCGGCCCCCCCACTTTAAAACCCTTATAACTTCGTACCGGAAGTGATACAAACGAAAATTTTTGCGGTACATTCCGGCACAAACGTAGCACAAACGATTGCCATAGGTTTTGTTTCGAAATTCCAAGGTGGGGGGCTGCCGTTTCCCCAGCCCCCCACTTTAAAATTATTATAACTTCGTACCGGAAGTGGTACAAACGAAAATGTTTACGGTACATTCCGGCACAAACGTAGCACAAACGATTGGCATAGGTTTTGTTTTGAAATTCCTAGTTTGGAGGCTGCCGTTTCCCTAGCCCCCCACTTCAAAACCCTTATAACTTCGTACCGGAAGTGGTACAGACAAAATTTTTTGCGGTACATTCCGGCACAAACGTAGCACAAACGATTGCCATAGGTTTTGTTTCGAAATTCCAAGTTTGGAGCCTGCCGCTTCTCCAGCCCCCCCACATTAAACCCTTTTAACTTCGTACCGGAAGTGGTACAAACGGAAATTTTTGCGGTACATTCCGGCACAAACGTAGCCCAAAAGACTGGCATACCTTTTGTTTCGAAATTCTAAGGTTGGAGGCTTCCGTTTCTCCAGCCCCCCCCCCCACTTTCAAACCCTTATAACTTCGTACCGGAAGTGGTACAAACGAAAATTTTTGCGGTACATTCCGGCACAAACGTAGCACAAACGATTGCCATAGGTTTCGTTTCGAAATTCCAAGGTGGGGGGCTGCCGTTTCCCCAGCCCCCCCAATTTAAAATTATTATAACTTTGTACCGGAAGTGGTACAAACGAAAATTTTTGCGGTACATTCCGGCACAAACGTAGCACAAACGATTGCCATAGGTTTCGTTTCGAAATTCCAAGGTGGGGGGCTGCCGTTTCCCCAGCCCCCCCAATTTAAAATTATTATAACTTTGTACCGGAAGTGGTACAAACGAAAATTTTTGCGGTACATTCCGGCACAAACGTAGCACAAACGATTGGCATACCTTTTGTTTCGAAATTCTAAGGTTGGAGGCTTCCGTTTCTCCAGCCCTTCCACTTTGAAACCCTTATAACTTCGTACCGGAAGTGGTACAAACGAAAATTTTTGCGGTACATTCCGGCACAAACGTAGCACAAACGAATGCCATAGTTTTTGTTTCGAAATTACAAGTTTTGAGGCTGCCGTTTCTCCAGCCCCCTCCACTTTAAAACACTTATAACTTCGAACCGGAAGTGGTACAAACGAAAATGTTTACGGTACATTCCGGCACAAACGTAGCACAAACGATTGCCATAGGTTTGGTTTCGGAATGCCAAGTTTGGAGGCTGTTGTTTCTCCAGCGCCCCCACTTTAAAACCCTTATAACTTCGTACCGGAAGTGGTACAAACGAAAATTTTTGCGGTACATTCCGGCACAAACGTAGCACAAACGATTGGCATAGGTTTTGTTTTGAAATTCCTAGGTGGGGGGGCTGCCGTTTCCCCAGCCCCCCACTTTAAAACCCTTATAACTTCGTACCGGAAGTGGTACAAACGAAAATTTTTGCGGTACATTCCGGCACAAACGTAGCACAAACGATTGCCATAGGTTTCGTTTCGAAATTCCAAGAATGGGGGCTGCCGTTTCCCCAGCCCCCCACTTTAAAATTATTATAACTTCGTACCGGAAGTGGTACAAACGAAAATTTTTGCGGTACATTCCGGTACAAACGATTGGCATAGGTTTTTTTTTCGAAACTCCAAGGGGGGGGGGGGGCTGGCGAAATGCACCTCAAACCTTTTAGGATCTTGGGTTTTTGGGGTATTTTTTAGACTTTCATTCAAGCACCTACTGCCTTGTCACTATTTATCCTAGGATCATGGTTCGTACGTCATTCTCTTCAGAATGGGGCAAACTTACAAATGGTATATCCTGACGAGGATATTGTGCGGTTTTGGAAGGATGGCGCTGCTGTTGTGTTTACATAAGTTTTTTGACAAGCGTGGCGGGGCAGGGGAGCGTAGAGTTTCATTCTGCAATGTATCCAACGGCTTTAAAAGTTGCAGTTTGGATGTTATGCATATCCTAATCTCTTAATAAAGAACGCCGTAAGTTATGTGGTTGTAGTGAACCATTCCTGCAGTAATGCAGATGTATTGTGGATATTGATATATGAATGGAAATTACCGATTTAAGAACAACATAGCACAATTGACAATTCAGTGAGCTTGTACCGTGTATTAAGCAGATTGTAAAAAAATGATTACGTTTTATTCGATGTCATTATAAAACAAGGAGCAGCCTGTAAAACGCTGCTCGCTAGTTTGTTCGCAAGTTAATATGGAGGGTGTATTTTTGTTGTAGTTGTTCTTTTATTTTTTATTTATTAATTTATTTATTTTTGCTTGTTATTTTATGTTCTGCAAATAACTTTTGAAACTGTTTGTCTTAACTTGACAGGGGCGGATCCAGGCTGAATGATTGGGGGGCGGTCGTTCGAAGTCAAATCAAGGGAAGAGTGTATTGCAAAAAAAATAAATAAAAAATAAAACAACTTTAGAAAAGAAGTAGCTATTGTCTGCAATTTCTAGAACAGAAATGGCCACCTGCGATTTCGAAGGTGGACATTATTTTGAGCAAGAACGCCAATGTAAGTAATTTCTTGCAATTTATTGCTTTATTTAACTTCCGCAACGTAAAACAAAAAAAGTAAGGCCTACCTATTTTACGTTTTATTTTTACATTTATAATACAACGGTGAAAATTCTCAGATTTTATTTTTTAAATAAAAAATATCCTATTCCGGGGGGCAATCGTTCCCATCGCCCCGCTCTCTGGATCTGCCCCTGACTTCAGCATATGCGTGAAGTGATTTATTACGAACAGGACAAAAAGAACTGTGATAGATTGATTACAAGTAATCCGGTTAGAAACACTGCTGCTTGCATTTTAGTTCCAAAACCGGCCGCCCGCACTCGTTGGCTGGTCAGGTAATACCACTTACATGGCCATACCATATAGCAGGAGAGGGGAAAAGTGAGGTCAAATGGAACATTTCGGGGAGAATTTTTTTCAAACCTTGGGCCCCTCTGGAATGGCCCTGTGTGAATGTAGAGATCTCAATAAATCTGCTAATAGACTAAATGTATGTGCCAAATTTCAATCTTCTATCATGAAATCTTGAACAGTAAGGGCGGAAGAAATTTAATCAAGAATGCCCACAATGCCCCAGATTACCACAAAAGACCCTGATCTCAGGTAAAAAATTTCCTGAAACATCCCTATTTACCCTAGCATTATAATCTGCCAATTATTCTCTTCAGAATAGAACTGCCTTTCAGACGGTACCATTCACATGTCCTAATCATATATCTAAGGCGAGAAAATCCCAAAGAAAGGGATTTTTGAGTTAAAATATGCCTCTTTTTCAAATTTTTGCCTCTCAGAACCCCCACTTTTGACGCAGAGATCTGAAAAATTTCGTAAATACTACTCGGTGGACTGAATGTTTGTGCAAAATTTCAATCTTCTAGGTGCAAAAATAAGCCCGCCAAAAAATAATGAACATAGACCTAATAAAAGAAAATATATTGTTTAAGTTTATGACGTTATCACCTATGCCTCGACGCAGGAAGGTGTGAAACCATACGTAACGTGTTCTACAATGCCTCTGGACTTGAAAAACAACAACAAAAAACGGGCGAAAAAGCTCAAATAGGAGAGTTATAACGCAATGTACCATAAAACACCCGTATGGTACAAATTGTACCATAAGATCCTTAAAGGGTAAGCAGTTCAAAGAAGATGAATGGTAAGAAATACACATAAGAGGAAAACAGTTTCTCTCCTTTTTCCTCCGAAACAAATCTCGTATCAAAAGATTACGTAATATAAATGCCTACCAGCACAAAAAGAAACATCCTCAAGAAACGTAAAGAGAGACCAACACAGACTAAGGAATACAATAGTTTAGTAGACTTGCAGGGCTCCCAATACAAGATAAAGAAATGGGACCCTATTATTATGAGTGTGGGGAACTAGATTAATAATAATAATATTAATAATAATAATAATAATAATAATAATAATAATAATAATAATTATTATTATTATTATTATTATTATTATTATTATTATTATTATTATTCTTATTATTATTATTTAAATTGTTTCCTTCTCAAATCTCTGACTCTGCCTGAAAGCATGTCTGCATGTAGCGGTCATGTGTACAATTTTTGTCAGTGAACGGCCCCAAAGGCCAAAAGGGTTGCAAATATCCGAGACAGAGGAACAAGAAAACTTTCTTATGATAAATTCCAGATCAACTTGCTTTCGACAGGTGCTTTTCGTTTCTTTTCTTCGGAAACAGAAAAGTTTTGGACTAAGAAGTTACGGTATATAGTACTAAAAAAGTTACAAGCGGATTTAGTTACATTGCAATTTGTGGTAATAAAGAAATTGTCATTAGAGGACATTATTATAAAAATTGGGTTTTATTTCTTTATCCATCGCAAGCCTTAAGCGATACCTACACCTCGCTTCCCCACTCGAGCCGAAGGTCGATATCGAAAATTTCGGATGTTAATATGTTGGTATCGATATATTTGCAATATCCAATGTTGGTATGTTTCAATACCGTTATCGACGATAATGATATATCGACATATTGCACAGACTTAGACAATAGAAATGATTCTTAAAACTTACTGGAATCAACAATGAAAATCTAAATGTGTTTTTCCATTTCAGTAACCAAGGTTGAGGGGGAAGGGAGTAAACACGAACAAACATTTTGATCCAAAACAACTTGTTAAAGTAAAAGTAGTTAATCTTCCCCTCAATAGAAAACTATTACTGTAATTTATCTTATACTTATGTTTCTGATTGTCATCAGAAATCAGCGACAGTACACATACTTTACATAGTATAGCAATATACTCTATAATTTTTAAAAACTAAACAAACCAGAACATGAAATAATTGTGACATTCAAGTGGAATGTTCTACAAAATAATTATAATTCATTGTCTTTATTTCTATTAGTACTTTTGCCACAGACTCAGCTACAAGACTAATAGAACTAGAAATGAAAGATTTCATTCCTTTTTTTCTCAGACTAAAAGACTTGCATTTTGATGAGATTGTAATTTTTAAAAATATAATCCCGTATCGCGGACTAATTCCAGCTGCCGGGGTTTCGAGGTAACCGGTACCCGAAAGTGAAAAGTTTGTTGACTCTCACACGGGATGTACTTGCACCTGAACCCACAAAGTGGGGGTGATGTATATATTTGCTGAAAGCTTGGGTTCAAGGTATGATCAAAACCGGTTACCAAAATTGGGAAGGTCTCAAGAATTTCGCTTAAGGGCAGCACGTTGCTCATTTTTATTAACACCTTTAAGCGTGTCTTAATGTCCTTTGCAACCCCGAAAATTCTGAAACGGTGAAATAGATATGAAAAGAGAAAGATATGTCTCTCATCATTTCAAAGTATAACGTATAAAAGTAAAATAAATTTTCCCAGGGTCCCCCGCAGGGTCCAGACGGGGTCCAACTGAATTTTTTAAAATCCAAAGGGGGATCAACTTACACGTCGTTTGAAAGTTGGTGTTAAATAAAAGAAGTCGCGACTTTCTACGATAAGCCTATGCAAAATAACGGTGGGTCAAAATGTCAACACAATCTTCATTGCAAAGTCTAGGCCTCTTGTATGTATCTGAAGCGGTGGAATAGGTGTAGAAACAAAAATGCGGATATGTCATTATTTCAAAGTAAAAAATAATGCTTGAGACTTCCCAATTTTGGTAACTAGTTTTGATCTTATCTTGACCCAAGCTTTCAGGAAATATACACATCACCTTCACTTTGTGGGTTCAGGTTCAAGTACATTCCGTGTCAGATCTCGACAGTTTGTTCAGAGAGATTTCACATTTCATGTTGCTATTCCTTCGTTAAAGAAACTTCTGATAGACTATCCTCACGGCGAATCACTGAACTTATATACTCCGCATCAGAAAAAAATTATTAAATGTACTGATCCGAAATAATTATAACAAACCTAGTAGGTAGCATAGATCATACACTCCGTTCCAGACTACTAATGCAATCTGAACAAAAAAAGGGAAGAAAAGGAAAGGAAAGAAAAACATAAAGAAAAATTTGAATGAGTGCCATTTTACTGCTAATTTCTATCAGAGATAACCTATATTATAAGTCTACATTGTATCCTAATGAAAGGTTAGAAATTATTAAAAGGAAAATAGGATGTTCCTTGAGACGTAGCAAACCTTGCATATTTCGCATTTCTTAGTGGATAAAACAAATTGAATTTTAGGATGGAAACGAATTTTGTGTTAAATTCATATAAAAAGCTTTCTTTAAATAACCAAGAATGGGACCACTTTCTAGTAATTTCTGAACATTTGTCTGTTCCAAACATCCACTCTCGATTTCACGTATTACGGATATAACGTTATCATTTGCAATGATAGTATGACACGCTAGAGTAAAAACGAGCAATCGCATCAGTAAGCTGATGAGGGTTTGCTTATGGACCAGCACTGGGTGGAGGATTCGAACCCGTAATGACACCCTGTTTGGATTCAGACTTCCTAATCCACAGGAACAGGAGAGATTTTACTTATATCCTTAACATAAAATGTGTGTTTGTGTGTGTGTGTGTGAGGGAAAGAGAGATAGGAAGAAGAGAAGAGAAAGAAAGAAAGGGCATAATAAAGAAACGTCAAGAAAGGTAGATAGAGAGAGAGAGAGAAGAGAGACGGATACAAAAATGAAAACTACTTATGATTACTGTGTATGATGAAGAACGCACGCATTGTTTATTCGGATTCTCCTCAGTGACACCTTGTAATTTCTCCAATTGTAGATGAATCTATGTTGGTGGCAAGTGTTCTATGGCGGAAAAGATATCTGATGGGAATTCGAACCGAGTTTTCCGTTTGGAAGTCTAATATGATACCAATTTCCACCAGTTACTCTACCCAAAACTTGTTTTAAAAATTTATATTCTTTCTCTGTAAGTAAAATAACATGAAAAGTGGATACTACAAACCAATTAAGTGTATCAAATTGTCCTAGTAGCCCACATAGTTATTATTTTTCCTTTTACAACCAACATTTTTAAATCGTCTCTATCATGATAGAGGTGTTTGGTTCCACATTTTTACGGATTGCTCTTTTAGTATGAGAAGTTACTCTCCGATTCTCCATGATCACTTTGTGAAAAAAATTAGCCTGTGATTTGAGCAGGATGAGAACCTATGTTTGGAAAATATAATAATCGTAAGTCCAGGAAGTTACCCCTACACTATCCTGCCACCTAAAACGCTAACCCAAATAGTACTAAGTTTGGTTCTATTCCTTGGAACAAACCGGCTTCTTCTTGTAAGGTTATTGACACCAAAGTGCACGCCGAAATTCATTTATTTGACGACCTGGAGACAAATTAGTGTCCACTAGGGTGCAGCGTTTTACCACTTTTTTCTCAGAACGAAATGTAATACCTGGCAAAAGTGGCCAATCTACATGGACATTTCAGGTATAGATTTTTTTTTCAAATCAGATAATATCTTCTGTGAGAACTATTGCCTCAAAGTTTCAAAATTTACCTGAAAATTGGAAAAAATACCAAAGTTGTTCATTAATTTTAGTTATGTTAAAATAAACATATTTTTGGTTAAATACAAGTCAGCTGCTATGAAAACTAACATTCAAGTATAAAAATTCCAGTTATATGCACTTTGGGGGAATAGGGGTGCCTCCTCTGGGGCCAGAAAAGGGGGCAAATTCAGTACAGTTAAGCGTTTCTACATCTTTTTTCTTCCTTGCCTTTTCCTTCGGGACCTGCTGAACCAATATGAAGTTGAACGTGACAATTTTTTGGATAGCATCGTCACTGGAGATGATACGTGGTGTTATCACTACGAGCCGGAATCCAAAAGACAGTCCATGGAATGCCGATTTGTACAAGCGCGACATGCAGGCTCTGGTTCATCGTCGGCAAAAGTGCATAACAGATGGTGGGACATTTCAGGTATAGATTTTTTTTCAAATCAGATAATATCTTCTGTGAGAACTATTGCATCAAAGTTTCAAAATTTCACTGAAAATTACAAAAAAAAAAAAAAAAAAAACCAAAATTGTTCATTTTTGTACAGTTATGTTAAAGTAAACATATTTTTGGGTTTATACATGCCAGATGCTATGAAAACTGACATTCCTGTCTCAAAATGCCAGTTATATGCGCTTGGAAGAGATAGGGGTGCCTTCTCTGGGGTCATAAAAGAGGGTAAAGTCAGTACAATTAAGCGTTTCTACATCTTTTTTCTTCCTTGCCTTTTCCTTCGGGACCTGCTGAACCAATATGAAGTTGAACGTGACAATTTTTTGGATAGCATCGTCACTGGAGATGATACGTGGTGTTATCACTACGAGCCGGAATCCAAAAGACAGTCCATGGAATGCCGATTTGTACAAGCGCGACATGCAGGCTCTGGTTCATCGTTGGCAAAAGTGCATAACAGATGGTGGGAACTATGTGGAAAAATGAGTCTGTAGCTGAAATATTGCTCTGTTTAGTTGTGCTGTTGTTAGTTATGTATCTCCATTAGTTTCCATAAAAGAGGAGGCATTACTTTCGGAACGATTTTCGTAGATTTAACTGAAACTGTTATGAGTGCTCAGAGATACAATGTAAGCGAGAGAGCTGCGGCACATATAACAACTGTGCTTCAGGCAGCTTCAAAGGCTGGAATCATAATTTCTCAAACATCTAGCGACATAACATCTGCTTTAACTGTAGACAGGAACAAAATAAGGCTTGCGAAATTTAAACTTGCTCGGAATTTAAAAGAAAGTTCTAGAAATGATGATCCATTAAAAGTCTATACTTTGATGACTGAAGGGATGACACTAAAATACACACAGGCATCGTTAGAGAAGAGCACTTATCACTTGCGGCTGAACCTAACTCTCAATACGTTGGTCACATCATCCTCTGGCTCTGCAAACAGACCACAGCTATTTTCGAATACATCATGAACCAACTCAGAGTTGGCTTTGATAAAGTTGAAGTTCTTGGGTGTGATGGAACATGCACTAACACTGGTTGGAATGGAGTTGTTCTTCGAAAATTAGAGGAACTAACAGGAAAACCTATGCAATGGGCTATTTGTCTCTTGCATTTTAATGAACTGCTGCTCCGAGCTCTCTTCACGCATATTCACGGCACTCATTCAAGTCCCTCTTGTTACACAGGTCCCATAGTTTCAAAACTATCTAACTGTGAAAAAGCTTTCAGTGTTGCTATTCAAACCAATAAAATGGGGCTTCTCATCATAGTCCAGAAGAGCACAGAAAACTCAGTAAAGACCTGATATGCTTGTTCCAGATATCTCAAGCCATTGACTCCGGAGCATGCTCGGAAGAGGTTGTTTCTATGTTCCCTGGCAAACTAAACAAAGCTAGCTGGTTGACTAGTACAAACAGAATTTTAACATTGTATATTGCAACAGAAAGCCTACCAAGAAATTAATAGAAATTGCGACATTCATACTTAAGAGTCTGTGTGGTTATGTAATACCGTATCAGAACATAGTCTTCCATTGCTGATGGTCCTCTCGCGTCTTTGTGACCATTCATAGGTCTAGATACTTACCAAGGAAATACCAGGCTGTAATCCGTTCATCCATTCAAACGAATGCATTCTTTGCACTCCCTGAAAATTTCTTCTCGCCATGATGACTGATGGTCGACTTGCTGTCCGACAAGAGGCATTACATAAGATTCTTAGTGCTCGAGAACACGAAGCAGAGAATCTCCATAACTCCATTAGATATAACATCATTCCCAGACTGAATTTTGAGGCAAACGATTACACTGCAATGACCGTTTGGGAAAGCAGTGATGTTTCAATAACTGTACTACCAGTAAGTTCTATGGACGGTACCAAACAAACAGCTCACGGTCAAACTTTCACTTCCTGAGAATGGTCCTTCACCGTCCATCCGTGCCACACGGTGGCAGTAGAACGGATAGTAAAATTGGTCACTGAAAAAACCTCCCGAGTATGTGGCAGTGATGTTAGTGGCGGAATAATCAGGTCAACCTTACTTTCTAGGCAAGCTGCGTCTAAATTTCAATCAAAGTCCCAATTTGTGACAATTTTTCCTGACAGTGACTAATCGGATCAGTTCATCCGGTCCAATATATGGTTGGTTGATTGGATAGGCCTAGCGGAGGAGCCCTAGGTGCAGCCACCTCTACATGGTGGGCTCTAGGTCACTTCGCCAGACTATATTGCCAGGTGAGCGAGGAACTGCACAACCGCTTAACTGTACTGAATTTGCCCCCTTTTCTGGCCCCAGAGGAGGCACCCCTATTCCCCCAAAGTGCATATAACTGGAATTTTTATACTTGAATGTTAGTTTTCATAGCAGCTGACTTGTATTTAACCAAAAATATGTTTATTTTAACATAACTAAAATTAATGAACAACTTTGGTATTTTTTCCAATTTTCAGGTAAATTTTGAAACTTTGAGGCAATAGTTCTCACAGAAGATATTATCTGATTTGAAAAAAAAATCTATACCTGAAATGTCCATGTAGATTGGCCACTTTTGCCAGGTATTACATTTCGTTCTGAGAAAAAAGTGGTAAAACGCTGCACCCTAGTGGACACTAATTTGTCTCCAGGTCGTCAAATAAATGAATTTCGGCGTGCACTTTGGTGTCAATAACCTTACAAGAAGAAGCCGGTTTGTTCCAAGGAATAGAACCAAACTTAGTACTATTTGGGTTAGCGTTTTAGGTGGCAGGATAGTGTAGGGGTAACTTCCTGGACTTACGATTATTATATTTTCCAAACATAGGTTCTCATCCTGCTCAAATCACAGGCTAATTTTTTTCACAAAGTGATCATGGAGAATCGGAGAGTAACTTCTCATACTAAAAGAGCAATCCGTAAAAATGTGGAACCAAACACCTCTATCATGATAGAGACGATTTAAAAATGTTGGTTGTAAAAGGAAAAATAATAACTATGTGGGCTACTAGGACAATTTGATACACTTAATTGGTTTGTAGTATCCACTTTTCATGTTATTTTACTTACAGAGAAAGAATATAAATTTTTAAAACAAGTTTTGGGTAGAGTAACTGGTGGAAATTGGTATCATATTAGACTTCCAAACGGAAAACTCGGTTCGAATTCCCATCAGATATCTTTTCCGCCATAGAACACTTGCCACCAACATAGATTCATCTACAATTGGAGAAATTACAAGGTGTCACTGAGGAGAATCCGAATAAACAATGCGTGCGTTCTTCATCATACACAGTAATCATAAGTAGTTTTCATTTTTGTATCCGTCTCTCTTCTCTCTCTCTCTCTATCTACCTTTCTTGACGTTTCTTTATTATGCCCTTTCTTTCTTTCTCTTCTCTTCTTCCTATCTCTCTTTCCCTCACACACACACACACAAACACACATTTTATGTTAAGGATATAAGTAAAATCTCTCCTGTTCCTGTGGATTAGGAAGTCTGAATCCAAACAGGGTGTCATTACGGGTTCGAATCCTCCACCCAGTGCTGGTCCATAAGCAAACCCTCATCAGCTTACTGATGCGATTGCTCGTTTTTACTCTAGCGTGTCATACTATCATTGCAAATGATAACGTTATATCCGTAATACGTGAAATCGAGAGTGGATGTTTGGAACAGACAAATGTTCAGAAATTACTAGAAAGTGGTCCCATTCTTGGTTATTTAAAGAAAGCTTTTTATATGAATTTAACACAAAATTCGTTTCCATCCTAAAATTCAATTTGTTTTATCCACTAAGAAATGCGAAATATGCAAGGTTTGCTACGTCTCAAGGAACATCCTATTTTCCTTTTAATAATTTCTAACCTTTCATTAGGATACAATGTAGACTTATAATATAGGTTATCTCTGATAGAAATTAGCAGTAAAATGGCACTCATTCAAATTTTTCTTTATGTTTTTCTTTCCTTTCCTTTTCTTCCCTTTTTTTGTTCAGATTGCATTAGTAGTCTGGAACGGAGTGTATGATCTATGCTACCTACTAGGTTTGTTATAATTATTTCGGATCAGTACATTTAATAATTTTTTTCTGATGCGGAGTATATAAGTTCAGTGATTCGCCGTGAGGATAGTCTATCAGAAGTTTCTTTAACGAAGGAATAGCAACATGAAATGTGAAATCTCTCTGAACAAACTGTCGAGATCTGACACGGAATGTACTTGAACCTGAACCCACAAAGTGAAGGTGATGTGTATATTTCCTGAAAGCTTGGGTCAAGATAAGATCAAAACTAGTTACCAAAATTGGGAAGTCTCAAGCATTATTTTTTACTTTGAAATAATGACATATCCGCATTTTTGTTTCTACACCTATTCCACCGCTTCAGATACATACAAGAGGCCTAGACTTTGCAATGAAGATTGTGTTGACATTTTGACCCACCGTTATTTTGCATAGGCTTATCGTAGAAAGTCGCGACTTCTTTTATTTAACACCAACTTTCAAACGACGTGTAAGTTGATCCCCCTTTGGATTTTAAAAAATTCAGTTGGACCCCGTCTGGACCCTGCGGGGGACCCTGGGAAAATTTATTTTACTTTTATACGTTATACTTTGAAATGATGAGAGACATATCTTTCTCTTTTCATATCTATTTCACCGTTTCAGAATTTTCGGGGTTGCAAAGGACATTAAGACACGCTTAAAGGTGTTAATAAAAATGAGCAACGTGCTGCCCTTAAGCGAAATTCTTGAGACCTTCCCAATTTTGGTAACCGGTTTTGATCATACCTTGAACCCAAGCTTTCAGCAAATATATACATCACCCCCACTTTGTGGGTTCAGGTGCAAGTACATCCCGTGTGAGAGTCAACAAACTTTTCACTTTCGGGTACCGGTTACCTCGAAACCCCGGCAGCTGGAATTAGTCCGCGATACGGGATTATATTTTTAAAAATTACAATCTCATCAAAATGCAAGTCTTTTAGTCTGAGAAAAAAAGGAATGAAATCTTTCATTTCTAGTTCTATTAGTCTTGTAGCTGAGTCTGTGGCAAAAGTACTAATAGAAATAAAGACAATGAATTATAATTATTTTGTAGAACATTCCACTTGAATGTCACAATTATTTCATGTTCTGGTTTGTTTAGTTTTTAAAAATTATAGAGTATATTGCTATACTATGTAAAGTATGTGTACTGTCGCTGATTTCTGATGACAATCAGAAACATAAGTATAAGATAAATTACAGTAATAGTTTTCTATTGAGGGGAAGATTAACTACTTTTACTTTAACAAGTTGTTTTGGATCAAAATGTTTGTTCGTGTTTACTCCCTTCCCCCTCAACCTTGGTTACTGAAATGGAAGAACATATTTAGATTTTCATTGTTGATTCCAGTAAGTTTTAAGAATCATTTCTATTGTCTAAGTCTGTGCAATATGTCGATATATCATTATCGTCGATAACGGTATTGAAACATACCAACATTGGATATTGCAAATATATCGATACCAACATATTAACATCCGAAATTTTCGATATCGACCTTCGGCTCGAGTGGGGAAGCGAGGTGTAGGTATCGCTTAAGGCTTGCGATGGATAAAGAAATAAAACCCAATTTTTATAATAATGTCCTCTAATGACAATTTCTTTATTACCACAAATTGCAATGTAACTAAATCCGCTTGTAACTTTTTTAGTACTATATACCGTAACTTCTTAGTCCAAAACTTTTCTGTTTCCGAAGAAAAGAAACGAAAAGCACCTGTCGAAAGCAAGTTGATCTGGAATTTATCATAAGAAAGTTTTCTTGTTCCTCTGTCTCGGATATTTGCAACCCTTTTGGCCTTTGGGGCCGTTCACTGACAAAAATTGTACACATGACCGCTACATGCAGACATGCTTTTAGGCAGAGTCAGAGATTTGAGAAGGAAACCATTTAAATAATAATAATAATAATAATAATAATAATAATAATAATAATAATTTTATTATTATTATTATTATTATTATTATTCTAGTTCCCCACACTCATAATAATAGGGTCCCATTTCTTTATCTTGTATTGGGAGCCCTGCAAGTCTACTAAACTATTGTATTCCTTAGTCTGTGTTGGTCTCTCTTTACGTTTCTTGAGGATGTTTCTTTTTGTGCTGGTAGGCATTTATATTACGTAATCTTTTGATACGAGATTTGTTTCGGAGGAAAAAGGAGAGAAACTGTTTTCCTCTTATGTGTATTTCTTACCATTCATCTTCTTTGAACTGCTTACCCTTTAAGGATCTTATGGTACAATTTGTACCATACGGGTGTTTTATGGTACATTGCGTTATAACTCTCCTATTTGAGCTTTTTCGCCCGTTTTTTGTTGTTGTTTTTCAAGTCCAGAGGCATTGTAGAACACGTTACGTATGGTTTCACACCTTCCTGCGTCGAGGCATAGGTGATAACGTCATAAATTTAAACAATATATTTTCTTTTATTAGGTCTATGTTCATTATTTTTTGGCGGGCTTATTTTTGCACCTAGAAGATTGAAATTTTGCACAAACATTCAGTCCACCGAGTAGTATTTACGAAATTTTTCAGATCTCTGCGTCAAAAGTGGGGGTTCTGAGAGGCAAAAATTTGAAAAAGAGGCATATTTTAACTCAAAAATCCCTTTCTTTGGGATTTTCTCGCCTTAGATATATGATTAGGACATGTGAATGGTACCGTCTGAAAGGCAGTTCTATTCTGAAGAGAATAATTGGCAGATTATAATGCTAGGGTAAATAGAGATGTTTCAGGAAATTTTTTTACCTGAGATCAGGGTCTTTTGTGGTAATCTGGGGCATTGTGGGCATTCTTGATTAAATTTCTTCCGCCCTTACTGTTCAAGATTTCATGATAGAAGATTGAAATTTGGCACATACATTTAGTCTATTAGCAGATTTATTGAGATCTCTACATTCACACAGGGCCATTCCAGAGGGGCCCAAGGTTTGAAAAAAATTCTCCCCGAAATGTTCCATTTGACCTCACTTTTCCCCTCTCCTGCTATATGGTATGGCCATGTAAGTGGTATTACCTGACCAGCCAACGAGTGCGGGCGGCCGGTTTTGGAACTAAAATGCAAGCAGCAGTGTTTCTAACCGGATTACTTGTAATCAATCTATCACAGTTCTTTTTGTCCTGTTCGTAATAAATCACTTCACGCATATGCTGAAGTCAGGGGCAGATCCAGAGAGCGGGGCGATGGGGACGATTGCCCCCCGGAATAGGATATTTTTTATTTAAAAAATAAAATCTGAGAATTTTCACCGTTGTATTATAAATGTAAAAATAAAACGTAAAATAGGTAGGCCTTACTTTTTTTGTTTTACGTTGCGGAAGTTAAATAAAGCAATAAATTGCAAGAAATTACTTACATTGGCGTTCTTGCTCAAAAAAATGTCCACCTTCGAAATCGCAGGTGGCCATTTCTGTTCTAGAAATTGCAGACAATAGCTACTTCTTTTCTAAAGTTGTTTTATTTTTTATTTATTTATTTTTTTTTGCAATACACTCTTCCCTTGATTTGACTTCGAACGACCGCCCCCCAATCATTCAGCCTGGATCCGCCCCTGTCAAATTAAGACAAACAGTTTCAAAAGTTATTTGCAGAACATAAAATAACAAGCAAAAATAAATAAATTAATAAATAAAAAATAAAAGAACAACTACAACAAAAATACACCCTCCATATTAACTTGCGAACAAACTAGCGAGCAGCATTTTACAGGCTGCTCCTTGTTTTATAATGACATCGAATAAAACGTAATCATTTTTTTACAATCTGCTTAATACACGGTACAAGCTCACTGAATTGTCAATTGTGCTATGTTGTTCTTAAATCGGTAATTTCCATTCATATATCAATATCCACAATACATCTGCATTACTGCAGGAATGGTTCACTACAACCACATAACTTACGGCGTTCTTTATTAAGAGATTAGGATATGCATAACATCCAAACTGCAACTTTTAAAGCCGTTGGATACATTGCAGAATGAAACTCTACGCTCCCCTGCCCCGCCGCGCTTGTCAAAAAACTTATGTAAACACAACAGCAGCGCCATCCTTCCAAAACCGCACAATATCCTCGTCAGGATATACCATTTGTAAGTTTGCCCCATTCTGAAGAGAATGACGTACGAACCATGATCCTAGGATAAATAGTGACAAGGCAGTAGGTGCTTGAATGAAAGTCTAAAAAATACCCCAAAAACCCAAGATCCTAAAAGGTTTGAGGTGCATTTCGCCAGCCCCCCCACCTTGGAGTTTCGAAAAAAAAACCTATGCCAATCGTTTGTGCTACGTTTGTGCCGGAATGTACCGCAAAAATTTTCGTTTGTACCACTTCCGGTACGAAGTTATAATAATTTTAAAGTGGGGGGCTGGGGAAACGGCAGCCCCCCACCTTGGAATTTCGAAACGAAACCTATGGCAATCGTTTGTGCTACGTTTGTGCCGGAATGTACCGCAAAAATTTTCGTTTGTACCACTTCCGGTACGAAGTTATAAGGGTTTTAAAGTGGGGGGCTGGGGAAACGGCAGCCCCCCCCACCTAGGAATTTCAAAACAAAACCTATGCCAATCGTTTGTGCTACGTTTGTGCCGGAATGTACCGCAAAAATTTTCGTTTGTACCACTTCCGGTACGAAGTTATAAGGGTTTTAAAGTGGGGGCGCTGGAGAAACAACAGCCTCCAAACTTGGAATTCCGAAACAAAACCTATGGCAATCGTTTGTGCTACGTTTGTGCCGGAATGTACCGTAAACATTTTCGTTTGTACCACTTCCGGTTCGAAGTTATAAGTGTTTTAAAGTGGGGGGGCTGGAGAAACGGCAGCCTCAAAACTTGTAATTTCGAAACAAAAACTATGGCATTCGTTTGTGCTACGTTTGTGCCGGAATGTACCGCAAAAATTTTCGTTTGTACCACTTCCGGTACGAAGTTATAAGGGTTTTAAAGTGGGGGGGCTGGAGAAGCGGCAGGCTCCAAACTTGGAATTTCGAAACAAAACCTATGGCAATCGTTTGTGCCGGAATGTACCGCAAAAATTTTTGTCTGTACCACTTCCGGTACGAAGTTATAAGGGTTATGAAGTGGGGGGCTAGGGAAACGGCAGCCCCCCACCTTGGAATTTCGAAACAAAACCTATGGCAATCGTTTGTGCTACGTTTGTGCCGGAATGTACCGCAAAAATTTTCGTTTGTACCACTTCCGGTACGAAGTTATAAGGGTTTTAAAGTGGGGGGGCTGGAGAAACGGCAGCCTCCAAACTTGGAATTTCGAAACAAAACCTATGGCAATCGTTTGTTGCAACGTTTGTGCCGGAATGTACCGTAAAAATTTTCGTTTGTACCACTTCCGGTACGAAGTTATAAGGGTTTCAAAGTGGAGGGGCTGGAGAGACGGAAGCCTCCAAACTTGGAATTTCGAAACAAAAGGTATGCCAGTCGTTTGGGCTACGTTTGTGCCGGAATGTACCGCAAAAATTTCCGTTTGTACCACTTCCGGTACGAAGTTAAAAGGGTTTAATGTGGGGGGGCTGGAGAAGCGGCAGGCTCCAAACTTGGAATTTCGAAACAAAACCTATGGCAATCGTTTGTGCTACGTTTGTGCCGGAATGTACCGCAAAAAATTTTGTCTGTACCACTTCCGGTACGAAGTTTTAAGGGTTTTGAAGTGGGGGGCTAGGGAAACGGCAGCCTCCAAACTAAAAATTTCAAAACAAAACCTATGCCAATCGTTTGTGCTACGTTTGTGCCGGAATGTACCGCAAAAATTTTCGTTTGTACCACTTCCGGTACGAAGTTATAAGGGTTTTAAAGTGGGGGGGGCTGGGGAAACGGCTGCCCCCCCCACCTAGGAATTTCAAAACAAAACCTATGCCAATCGTTTGTGCTACGTTTGTGCCGGAATGTACCGCAATAATTTTCGTTTGTACCACTTCCGGTACGAAGTTATAAGGGTTTTAAAGTGGGGGCGCTGGAGAAACGGCAGGCTCCAAACTTGGAATTCCGAAACAAAACCTATGGCAATCGTTTGTGCTACGTTTGTGCCGGAATGTACCGTAAACATTTTCGTTTGTACCACTTCCGGTTCGAAGTTATAAGTGTTTTAAAGTGGGGAGGCTGGAGAAACGGCAGCCTCAAAACTTGGAATTTCGAAACAAAAACTATGGCATTCGTTTGTGCTACGTTTGTGCCGGAATGTACTGCAAACATTTTCGTTTGTACCACTTCCGGTACGAAGTTATAAGGGTTTTAAAGTGGGGGGGCTGGAGAAGCGGCAGGCTCCAAACTTGGAATTTCGAAACAAAACCTATGGCAATCGTTTGTGCCGGAATGCACCGCAAAAATTTTTGTCTGTACCACTTCCGGTACGAAGTTATAAGGGTTATGAAGTGGGGGGCTAGGGAAACGGCAGCCTCCAACCTAGGAATTTCAAAACAAAACCTATGCCAATCGTTTGTGCTACGTTTGTGCCGGAATGTACCGCAAAAATTTTCGTTTGTACCACTTCCGGTACAAAGTTATAATAATTTTAAATTGGGGGGGGGGCTGGGGAAACGGCAGCCCCCCACCTTGGAATTTCGAAACGAAACCTATGGCAATCGTTTGTGCTACGTTTGTGCCGGAATGTACCGCAAAAATTTTCGTTTGTACCACTTCCGGTACGAAGTTATAAGGGTTTTAAAGTGGGGGGGCTGGAGAAACGGCAGCCTCCAAACTTGGAATTTCGAAACAAAACCTATGGCAATCGTTTGTGCTACGTTTGTGCCGGAATGTACCGCAAAAAATTTTGTCTGTACCACTTCCGGTACGAAGTTATAATAATTTTAAAGTGGGGAAGCTGGGGAAACGGCAGCCCCCCACCTTGGAATTTCGAAACAAAACCTATGGCAATCGTTTGTGCTACGTTTGTGCCGGAATGTACCGCAAAAATTTTCGTTTGTACCACTTCCGGTACGAAGTTATAAGGGTTTTAAAGTGGGGGTCCGGAAAAACGGCAGCCTCCAAACTTGGAATTTCGAAACAAAACCTATGGCAATCGTTTGTGCAACGTTTGTGCCGGAATGTGCCGTAAAAATTTTCGTTTGTACCACTTCCGGTACGAAGTTATAACGGTTTCAAAGTGGAGGGGCTGGAGAAACGGCAGCCCCCCACCTAAGAATTTCAAAACGAAACCTATGCCAATCGTTTGTGCTACGTTTGTGCCGGAATGTACCGCAAAAATTTTCGTTTGTACCACTTCCGGTATGAAGTTTTAAGGTTTTAAAATGGGGGGCTGGAGAAACGGCAGCCTCCAAACTTGGAGTTTCGAAACAAAAACTACGCCAATCGTTTGTGCTACGTTTGTGCCGGAATGTACCGCAAAAATTTTCGGTTGTACCACTTCCGGTACGTAGTTATAAGGGTTTGAAAGTGGGGGGGGGCTGGAGAAACGGCAGCCTCCAACCTTGGAATTTCGAAACAAAACCTATGCCAATCGTTTGTGCTACGTTTGTGCCGGAATGTACCGCAAACATTTTCGTTTGTACCACTTCCGGTACGTAGTTATAAGGGTTTGAAAGTGGGGGGGGGCTGGAGAAACGGCAGCCTCCAACCTTGGAATTTCGAAACAAAACCTATGCCAATCGTTTGTGCTACGTTTGTGCCGGAATGTACCGCAAAAATTTTCGTTTGTTCCAATTCCGGTACGAAGTTATATGAGTTTTCAAGAGGGGCTGTGGTAACGGCAGCCCCGCACCCAGTAATTTCGAAATGAAACCTATGCCCACTCTTTGCACTACTTTTGAACAGGAACGTTTCGCTAAACTCTTTTCTGTACCACTTCCGGTACAAAGATACGAGAGTTTCAAGCTACGGGGCTGCCGTTTTGATGCCCCCTCGGAATTTCGAAACGAGACCTATGCAAATCGTTTAACAACATTTGTGTCGGAATGTATCGCAAACATTTTTGTATGTATCACTTCCAGTACAAAAGTATGACAGTTTTAACTAGGGGGCTGCCGTTTCCAGAACCCCCCATCTTGGAATTTCGAGATAAGACTATGTCAATCGTTTGTGGTACGTTTTTACCGGAATGTACCGCAAAAAAAATTACGTGCCTGAAGTTGGCCCCCCACCTCTCCCAAATCACACCAAACGTTGCACATCGTTAATGCATCGTTAGTGCACGTTAGTGTATTTAGAACTAATGTTAGTGCTATCAGCGTTTACGAGATATTGAAAATTTTGGTTTGGGACCTACTTCATATGAAGTTAGCCCCCCACCCATCTTTATGCAGACAGATTTTCACTAAACTTAGCGCATCGTTAGTGCATCGTTAGTGCACTTAAACACACTAAGCACTACCGTAAGTGCTACCATATTTTGGGATTATTCAAGATTTTCGGTGGGGGGGCCAACTTCAGAAATATCAAATTCTATACAAATAGAGATAGAAACATGGGGTTGACGGTAATCGTTAGTGCATTGTTAGTGCACTTAAACACAATAAGCACTAACATTAGTGCTACCATATTTTGGGATTTATTCAAGATCTTTGGTGGGGGGCCAACTTCAAAAATATCAAATTTAATACAAATAGAGGTAGAAACATGGAGTTAACGGCAATAAGATAGATAGATAGATAGATAGATATGTTGGTGCACCAGTATGCTTCCAAGAGTACAGATTAATTCATTCTTCATTTTAATCTACAGAACAAATCCTTTTTATGAAAGCAAGGGGATTGCTACCCATAGATGGCTAAGTTAGGTAAATAAAATTTAAACTTCAAATGGAACTGGAGTGGCTCACCGACAATGGCTCATTTAACACGTTTGATAACAGCGCGGGTAATAGCAGATGTATAAACGTAGTAGATAGAGCCTGTGTTGGCCTTCCCTGCTGGTCTAGTGGCTAGCACGTGCGTCTTTGGTGTCTCCCGGTGGGAGAGCCTTTGGAATTTTAACTGTCCTCGATATTTCTGTGTTCGTGTCCCTGTCGCTCTAGGTAATTGGAGAAAGCAAGTTAAAAATGAGTAAAGCAAGTAAAATTAGATATAAGTAGTTTAAGTAAGTTACTGGAGTTACTCACTTTCGGTGAGTCAGTTGACTTAAAAAAAATGTAGGTAAATGGGTACCGCGTGAGACTGTCATTCTAAGGGTCTGGGGTTCGAGTCTCGGCCTAGATTGAGTTAATTTTTTTTCAAGGAATTCAACACTAAATGATGTTCGCGTTTGATACTGAAAGAGATTTATCCTATGAAGGAAGAAAACCCAAGATGGGGGCAGCGGGAAAGACAGAAACTGTTTATCCTTAAGTGTTAATATTTAATTTATTCCCATGTCTTTTGCTCTTTCCTTTCCCTCTTTCCTTCTTTTCTCATTTTGTTTAGCTATCCGTACTTTTTCGGTTTCTGCATGAAACGTATTATTCTTTTCGTTTTCTTTGGATTAATTCCTATCTTTTTGATCTTAAAGTGAATGGAATTTCTGCAGATTTATCTCGTGGTTGTTTCTCTAGGAGGAAACGAAAACAATAATACGCATCATGCAGAGACCGAAAAAGTATGGAAAGCTAAACAAAATGAGAAAAGAAGGAAAGAGCAAAACACATGGGAATAAATTAAATTTTAACACTTAAGGATAAACAGTGTCCGCCCTTCCCACTGCCTCCGTCCTGGTTTTTCTCCCTTCATAGAATAAATCTCATTCAGCATCAAACGCGAACATTATTTATAGTGTTTAACTCTTTGAAAAAAATGTAACTCAGTCCAGGCCGAGACTCGAACCCCGGACCCTTAGCATAACAGTCAAACGCTGTAACCACTTACCTACACACGCTATATCAAGTGTGTTTATAAACCAGCCATTACCAACGCTATCAAACGTCTTAAATCAGCCATTGTCGGGAGTTACCCCACTTACACTTGAAGTTTGAATTTTATTTACGGCATTTAGCCATCTACGGCAACAGGACCCATGTTTTCATTAAAAGCAGTTGTTCTGTAGATTAAAATCAAGAATAACTTAATCTATACTCTTACTTACTGTTGTCAATATATATATATATATATATATATATATATATATATATATATATATATATATATATATATATATATAGAGAGAGAGAGAGAGAGAGAGAGAGAGAGAGTGAGAGAGAGAATTGTAGGTATATAAAAATCGGATTAATGGGGGTTAAAAGAGAGATTTCGTAACTGCGAAATGGGTGATCGCACCACTACTGACATCTTGTAGCGGTGTTATGTAACACACACATTTTAAATAAAGCTTCGAAACGACAAATTGCACGTTGTGCCGTGGATAAGGTGGTAAGGTGTCTGCTTATTGAGTAGGCAACTCGAGTTCGAGTCTTGAGTACACCAATTACTTTTCCTTCAAAATACATTTCTATTTTTTTTATATATGTTATTAATAATTGCTTTCCTGCATTTTTTGTAAATTATCTTAAATTAGTGAAGGTCCAGTAAAATCAAGAAGGTTAAAATACATATATATGATTGTTTTATCCGTATGTACAGTCCAGAGATGGAGCGAGTCGGGGCGCCGCGGGTCAACAGAACGTGACCCACTGCAACCCCCCACTCTGACTTAACAACGTATTACGACCCACAGACTCATTCTGCTCAGTGCATTGTAGACAGCTTCTGAACACTGGTGAATTTGTCTTCTTTCAAGGCATCCTTTTTCTTTTCATTTGTTTCTATTGACAAAAGAACTTCAGAGAGAGAGAGAGAATTGTAGGTATATAAAAATCGGATTAATGGGGGTTAAAAGAGTGATTTCGTAACTGCGAAATGGGTGATCGCACCACTACTGACATCTTGTAGCGGTGTTACGTAACACACACATTAGAAATAAAGCTTCGAAACGACAAGTTGCACGTTGTGCCGTGGATAAGTCGGCAAGGTGTCTGCTTATTGAGTAGGCAACTCGAGTTCGAGTCTGGAGTACACCAATTACTTTTCCTTCAAAATGCATTTCTATATTTTTATATATGTTATTAATAATTGCTTTCCTGCATTTTTTGTAAATTATCTTAAATTAGTGAAGGTTCAGTAAAATCAAGAAGGTTAAAATACATATATATGATTGTTTTATCCGTATGAACAGTCCAGAGATTGAGCGGGTCAGGGCGCCACGCGTCAACTGAACGTGACCCACTGCAACCCCCCACTCTGACTTAACAATGTATTACGACCCACAGACTCATTCTGCTGAGTGCATTGTAGACAGCTTCTGAACACTGGTGAATTTGTCTTCTTTCAAGGCATCCTTTTTCTTTTCATTTGTTTCTATTGACAAAAGACCTTCAGGTAATTTTAGATATTGATATTTGCAACTGTAATAATAACAATAGGACTTATTTGAGACTCAGCCTGTGATTTCTTAGAGGAGCTAATTACTGGGGAAAATGTTTCAATCATGTGTAATATATGAATTATTATATAAAAAATTGAATGTAACTATATGTCCATGATCATCATATCCAAATTGCAAAGTCAAATGAAATGATTTTTGGTATATACTTAGGCCTCAATCTCAACTAGGAAGTTATCATAAATTCGGTATCGATTTCATTATATTACATATTCTAAGAGGGTCCGAATTTTTGCGAAAAATTTAGTATCTCACAAGCCGTTCAAGTTGGAGAGCTGATATTCAGTATATTAATTCTTTATCTAATATAAATAAAATAAAGAGTTTGTTTGTGTGTTTGTCTGTCTGTCTGTCCGTGTGCGGCCTGGGAACCAGACGAGTGGACCGAGAGTTACCAAATTTTGGTCAGGTGTACCTAGCCCAGGCCCCAGATCAAGACGAAGTGGTTTTTTTAAATTTCGAACCAGGGGGTCTCAGGGAGCTTTTACCGGAACCGCCTTGGGAACCAGACAAATAGACCGAGAGTTACCAAATTTTAGTCACAAATACCTTGGTTCACGCTCCAGATCAGAGTTAAACGTTTTTCTCAAAATTCGAACCAGGGGGTCTCAGGGGGGCGTTTATCGGGACTGGTGTCTGGTGATTCACGTGTAGGGAATTCATTTATGTCTTTTAATACTAATTTAGATAAAGTAAGTGTAGACATTGCTTCAGACAGCTTTAGTAATTTATATAAACAAATCCCTATTTGTGATGGACAAGATGATTATGTATTATTTCAATTTCTATTATCAGTTTATAAAATAGCTAGTTTAAAGAAAGCATTCTCACGGCACCTATAGGAAAAGTCATAGCCCATTCAGCCCTGACCCACACAATTGTGCACGTAGAATGAATGACCAATCTTTCCATCTTTCGTAATTATTAAAATAAAACAATACTGTTTTTGTGGAAAACTGAATTTGTGACTTGTAACGTAGCCTGAGTGGAAGATAAAATATTTCCACAAAAACTAACGCTATGGGACAAGTACTGGTAAAGTACATAAACAATTGGTTTTAAATAACTAAAGAAATATATATATATATATATATATATATATATATATATATATATATATATGTGTGTGTGTGTGTGTGTGTGTGTGTGTGTGTGTAATAAATAAGCTGAAACAGAAGCATTAATACTATCAACTTTGTAAATCGCTCAATAGGCTATTTGAATTATGCAATGAAATAATACATAAAGTTCGTCGGATTATAATATGTAAATTTCATTAAGGAAACAGGACATAAAATTTGACTTAAATAATTTTATAAACAATTTGATCACTCCAAAATAGATCCTACAACAAATATGAAAAATTAATAATTGTGTATTCATTGATTATCAGCACAAATATATTCAATATTCTATTAAAGTTATTTTATTTGATAATCTTCAATACTCTTCAATCAACTTAATAGGATAACTTTGAGATAAAAGAGTATTCAATTAGGAAAGTTAGCATTTACCAATATTTTTCGCATATCACTACAACATCTTTCATAGCGAATATTACACTTTATACATTAAATATATGGTTTTGTTCCAAAACAAGCTAATAAGGAACCTTCGAAACAACTTTAAACACAATTCATTTATACTCAATACTCACAAGAATTTGACTAATACATACACTATAGCCGTATTCACAAAATTCATGAAAAGCAGAATAGCATTTGCCACTAATAAACTTCAACATATTTTTGGATCAATCACAGAATATAGAATAAATCTTGAGATATTGGAAGAAATTGCTATATAACTCTACTATCCATATAGCAATAACTTGAGCGTTGTTATCACAAAATTTCATACAAAACTTAACTTCCCGTAATAACATAGAGATTCTTGCCTTTCACGTTTCT
Organism: Thermobia domestica; assembly: GCF_964235325.1. Classification (NCBI taxonomy): domain Eukaryota; kingdom Metazoa; phylum Arthropoda; class Insecta; order Zygentoma; family Lepismatidae; genus Thermobia; species Thermobia domestica. The sequence goes on along the minus strand of NC_137454.1, from coordinate 280,011,844 downwards.
CTTCCAGTTTCAGAATGAAATTGTTACAGAAAACATTTCGTCGATATTTGATAAATAATACTCATGAATTTGTATACATTTCCATGTTTTCACTTCTGACTATGTATAACTTGTAGAAAACTAAAATGAAGACCCAGGGTCAGATACTGAGCCTTGAGAATTTGACTGTCCACTTCTCTATCGTAGTCGTAATTATGAACATACGGACGGCTACGGACAAATCACAGCATAGCGCACGAGTTCCAATTCTATCCACTATCACATGAGTAGTGCTATTTATACTTTAAATTGACTGCCGATTTCCTCACCTTTTTAACTTCAATGAAATCGTTACACACATCCAGCAGTATATTTACAAACAAATGCTACGTATATTTTTTCCTAATTATGAATGTAAAAGTACAATAGTCATCTGTCAAAAGAAAAATTAATAATTTAATTATCTATACCCAAGTAATAATAATATTCTAACTACAAAATAAAAATCCCCAAAACTAAAAATTCCCAAAATAAACTACCTAAATGCAAACAAGAAGTCCCAAGTCTAAACGTCAAAACGTAATCTATAGTCTTAAAAGTCCAAGTACTAAATACATTCATAAACAAACATATAAATAACTAGAATCCTGAAATAACTATAGAAATCAAATTTTCCATAGATGTGTATAAATAAATGTACTAAAATTCACAAAAGTAAATCCCCACGTTAAGCGGGTTTTCATATCCAGGCTCCTAACTATGAAAACATTTACGATCACTCCAACCCCAATCATTTCACAGATTCAACCTGTTGTATATAAGTTATTAGGACGTAAAATTGAATGTAGTGTATACGAAAAAGATTTTTATGCATTGCAACACCTGTAACGCCCAAATATTCACCACAAACTTATAGTCGTATCGAAATAAACAAAAAAAAATGTGGAGCAGGAAACTACACAAAAGTCTAAAGAAGCTCAGTGAAAACGTACGAACTGGTGGAGCGGTTTGGGTGAATAGTCTATCAATCTTAAGTGTATGTGTTCAAACCCTGTAGGTATTATTCAATTTGTTTTTCTTCTTTCTTAAAAGTGTGTTCATATTTTCATCAGAGGACTGAGAACATTTCTTTGAATAAATCTTTGGCAACTACTTTTCTCTCAAATTCGATTAGAAAGGAACATTATATGAATTGCAGATCTAAAATCCAAAGCTGAAAACAAAATATTAAGTATGTTCAATATTTCATTATTATCCTTTGATTTGTAATGAAAAACTAATTATAAGCATTGATAATTTCAGAAGATTTTCCGCGGGTAATGGTCAAGATATGAATGAGAGAAAACTGATAAAACATTATTAGTCCACTTTGAGCATGATCGAAAATATGGCCACGGAGGGGGAAATTTATGTCGACAAGGTCTCAAATTCTCGAACAGGTAATGCCCTGAAATCATCACTGTTTGAAAGTTTCCTTAACAAATACCTAGGTAGAATCAGGGGCGGATCCAGGAGGGATCGGGGCGATCGCCCCCCCAGAAGAGGAAACTTTATATATAAGGTTTCTATTTATATATAAGGTTATATATAAAGGATAACTTTATAACTTTATATAAATACACAGGAAGCTACATAACTTTATAGTTACTTCTTGTTAGTTAGTACGAATAATTACGACTACGAATTTGTTAACATAGTCTGAGTGGGGGAAATAAAATATTCCAACAAAAACTAACGCTATGGGACATGTACTGGCAAAGTACATACATAATTGGTATTAAAGAACTAAAGAAGTATATATATATACCAGCTGAATATACCCGTTCTTCGCATGGGGCCAGTACTCGGAAGTCAACGCTTGTGGAAGTATTACTATTCAATTCGGTGATCGCGGAAACTTTGGATGTGACACTAATATCGATCATTTTGGATTACTTTAAAATGTCTCGGTATCCCCCCTCCCCGCTGACTCCCGGCCGCATACAATTGTAGCTGAATTTGCAAGTCATCGCTAATGAAAGTCTCACCATTGATCTCACCGACTGCGAAAATTATGGAATTGACGCTAATATCGGTCATTCTGGATTATTTTTACATGCCTGAGTATTCCACCTCTAACTCCCGGCCCGCATACATATGTAGCTGAATTTGCAAATCATCGCTAATGGAAGTGTCACCATTGATCTCAGCGGCCGCGAAAACTATGAATTTGACTCTAATATCGGTCATTTTGGATTATTTTTACAAGTCTCGGCATTTCGTGTCCCCTCCCTCCCCGCTGACTCCCGGCCCGCATACAATGGTAGTTGAATTTGCAAATCATCGCTAATGAAAGTGTCAGCATTGATCTCACCGACTGCGAAAATTATGAACCTGACGCTAAAATCGGTCATTTTGGATTATTTTTACATTTCTCAGTATTCCCCGCTGACTCTCGGCTTGCATACAATTGTAGCTGAATTTGCAAATCTTCGCTAATGGAAGTGTCACCATTGATCTCAATGACCGCGAAAACTATGGATAGGACACTAATATCGGTCATTTTAGATTACTTTTAAATTTTTCGGTATCCCCCCCTCCCCGCTGACTCCCGGCTCGAATAAGGTGAAATTGGAAGTTAATGTGATCAGAGTTTCACCATTGATTTCAGCGACCGCGAGAACTATTAATTCGACACTAATATCGGAAATTTTCTACTACTTTTACATGTCCCGATAAACACCACCCTGAGACCCCCTGGTTCGAATTTTGAGAAAAACGTTTAACTCTGATCTGGAGCGTGAACCAAGGTATTTGTGACTAAAATTTGGTAACTCTCGGTCTATTTGTCTGGTTCCCAAGGCGGTTCCGGTAAAAGCCCCCTGAGACCTCCTGGTTCGAAATTTAAAAAAGCGACTTCGTCTTGATCTGGGGCCTGGGCTAGGTACCCCTGACCAAATTTTGGTAACTCTCGGTCCACTCGTCTGGTTCCCAGGCCGCACACGGACAGACAGACAGACAAACACACAAACAAACTCTTTATTTTATTTATATTAGATAAAGAATTAATATACTGAATATCAGCTCTCCAACTTGAACGGCTTGTGAGATACTAAATTTTTCGCAAAAATTCGGACCCTCTTAGAATATGTAATATAATGAAATCGATACCGAATTTATGATAACTTCCTAGTTGAGACTGAGGCCTAAGTATATACCAAAAATCATTTCATTTGACTTTGCAATTTGGATATGATGATCATGCATACATAGTTACATTCAATTTTTTATATAATAATTCATATATTACACATGATTGAAACATTTTTCCCAGTAGTTAGCTCCTCTAAGAAATCATAGGCTGCGTCTCAACTAAGTCCTATTGCTATTATTACAGTTGCAAATATCAATATCTAAAATTGCCTGAAGGTCTTTTGTCAATAGAAACAAATGAAAAGAAAAAGGATGCCTTGAAAGAAGACAAATTCACCAGTGTTCAGAAGCTGTCTACAATGCACTCAGCAGAATGAGTCTGTGGGTCGTAATACATTGTTAAGTCAGAGTGGGGGGTTGCAGTGGGTCACGTTCTGTTGACCCGCGGCCCCCCGACTCGCTCCATCTCTGGACTGTACATACGGATAAAACAATCATATATATGTATTTTAACCTTCTTGATTTTACTGAACCTTCACTAATTTAAGATAATTTACAAAAAATGCAGGAAAGCAATTATTAATAACATATATAAAAATATAGAAATGTATTTTGAAGGAAAAAGTATTGGTGTACTCAAGACTCGAACTCGAGTTGCCTACTCAATAAGCAGACACCTTACCGACTTATCCACGGTACAACATGCAATTTATCGTTTCGAAGCTTTATTTCTAATGTGTGTGCTACGTAACACCGCTACCAGATGTCAGTAGTGATGCGATCACCCATTTCGCAGTTACGAAATCACTCTTTTAACCCCCATTAATCCGATTTTTATATACCTACAATTCTCTCTCTCTCTCTCTCTCTCTCTCTCTCTCTCTCTCTCTATGTATATATATATATATATATATATATATATATATATATATATATATATATTGACAACAGTAAGTAAGAGTATAGATTAAGTTATTCTTGATTTTAATCTACAGAACAAATGCTTTTAATGAAAACATCGGGCCTGTTGCCGTAGATAGCTAAAGGCCGTAAATAAAATTCAAACTTCAAGTGTAACTGTGATAACTTCCGACAATAGCTGATTTAAGACGTTTGATAGCGAGGGTAATGGCTGGTTTATAAACTCACTTGCTATAGCGTGTGTAGGTAAGTGGTTACAGCGTCTGACTGTTATGCTAAGGGTCCGGGGTTCGAGTCTCGGCCTGGACTGAGTTACCTTTTTTCAAAGAGTTAAACACTATAAATGATGTTCGCGTTTGATGCTGAATGAGATTTATCCTATGAAGGGAGAAAAACCAGGACGGATACAGGGGGCAGGAGGAAAGACGGACACTGTTTATCCTTAAGTGTTAAAATTTAATTTATTCCCATGTCTTTTGCTCTTTCCTTTCCTTCTTTTCCCATTTTGTTTAGCTTTCCATACTTTTTCGGTCTCTGCATGATGCGTATTATTCTTTTCGTTTCGTTTGCATTAATTCCTATCTCTTTGATATTAAAGTGAATGGATTTTCTGTAGATTTATCTCGTGGTTGTTTCTCTAAGTGATGCTCTCAGATAGTAATACTTTTTCCTCCAAATGGAGGAATATCCTGGCATGTTATGTTTTCGGGCACGTATTTGCTGTCATGTTGGTTGTCCAACTATCAGACATCGAGTGAAACTATTCTTCTACTGGAAAAAGCTATCATTTCTTATGTATTCAACCTCCAGTTTCTACTGTCGCTGACTGTACATGGTGTTTATTAACCATACAGTCCCATGATTTGAGATAAGATCGATCTTGTGTATACATAAAATTTGGGATCAGTACTTTGCATGCTGTGGTCGAATAAGCTGGTGTGCACGTGAACCTGAGTTCAAGTTCGTTCGGAACTATAGAACGCAGTGGTTCTTAACATACTTTAACCAAAATTGTAAGTCCCGTCGTTAGAATCTCACTGTTCGTTTTATTCTTTCGCAGTAATTATTATTGATAACATTTAGTACGGATAGTAGTTTTTGCTTTGCGTATTTTTGTATTCTTTTCTTTATTTAAAAATTATATTCAAAGAAATGCCACCACAATTACTCTTATTTGGAAGGTAAACGCAATTTACAATTGATAAAGATGAAAAATATAACGTTCCGAAAAGTAAACGTGGCAAAAAGTAAAAGCCAAAAATGGAAGTTTTCCGGTTCGACCCATACTCATGACCAACAAATGCCAGAAGCTCTTTTTCCATTGAACGTTTCTCAGTAACTTGATTAACTACTTATTATTGTTTTACTTTTACTCGTTTTTCCAGTAACCTATAACGACAGGGAAACGAACACACAAACATCGAATACACTTAAAATTCCAAAACTTCTCTCATCGAGAAAACCCTGAGCTATGATGATTATGCTTAGTAGGGTTCAATTTATTCAAGTTCTGTACTGCTTACAGCAAATTCATGACGATTATTTCCTATCCTTATGTCAGAGAACTTAAATGTGGAGACAGGTTTGACGCTAAGTAATCACTGGCAAGAAACCAGTAAGCACTGTGTACGTTCTTTACCATAATGAGAATATAGTAGCGGTCCAAATGTTCAACTTCTTAGCAATAAGGTAAGAATACATCCACATAAACTTGATTTAATAGAGACAGTACAGAACTTGACAGAATTGAGTGCTATGAAGCGTAATTATCATAGCCAAGTGATTTCAGGCAAGAGGTTGTAATAATTTTCATGTCCATCAGTTTAGGTTCGAACCCCAATATTTTCACTTTCCTTTTTTACTTTTGTAGCTGCGTCAGAATGTTAAATATTCGCTCTTTCTTGATTGTAATTGCTCTTACATTCAAAATAAGAGTAATTATGGTGGCATTTATTTGTATATGTATTTAAAATAAAGGAAAGAATAAAAACAATGCGAAAAGACAGAAACTATTACCGGTGCTAAACATTATCAATTATAATTACTACGAAAGACTAAAACGAACATCTGTGCTCCTAACGACGGGATTTACAATTTTGGCTAAACTATGTTAAGAACCACTGTGTTCTATAGTCCCCATCAAACTTGAGCCCACGTCCCCACGCAACAAAAAGTAAGTAAATATTTTTGTAAGAAGCTTATTCACACAGAAACTTATTCGACCATAATATGCATAGTACTGGTCACGACTTTTATGTATACATAAGATCGATTCCTTCTCACTTCACACGGAGAGAATTTAGGAAAAATTCTTTGGAGATTAGGCTGTTGATAATTTTCTCTTCTGTTTTCAGAATATCCACGCACGTTGTGTTTATCCACCATAATGTTATGGTGGATAAACACAACGTGCGTGGATTTTCTGAAAACAGAAGAGAAAATTGTCAACAGCCTAATCTCCAAAGAATTTTTCCTAAATTCTCTCCGTGTAACGTATCTATACGTGATGTCGCAAGTAGAGATGTATATTGATATTATTATTATTTGTTGAAGTGACAACTACAGAGTGAAGATGAACATTATTATTATTATTATTATTATTATTATTATTATTATTATTATTATTATTATTATTATTATTATTATTATTATTATTACACTATTATTATTATTAAAAGCTTACTTTTGATCCTGTACGGCGAAATTTTTGCATAGTATGTTATTATATCCGTATTTTTTTCCTGGACTGTGTTATTTCGTTTATTAGTGGACACTAGGGTGGGTCGTTTTGCCACTTTTTCTTCGGAACGGAATGTAATACCTGGCAAAAGTGGCCAATCCACATGGACATTTCAGGTATAGATTTTTTTTTCAAATCAGATAATATCTTCTGTGAGAACTATTGCATCAAAGTTTCAAAATTTCACTGAAAATTACAAAAAAAAAAAAATGTTCATTTTTTTACAGTTATGTTAAAGTAAACATATTTTTGGGTTTATACATGCCAGATGCTATGAAAACTGACATTCCTGTCTCAAAATGCCAGTTATATGCGCTTGGAAGAGATAGGGGTGCCTTCTCTGGGGCCGGAAAAGAGGGTAAAGTCAGTACAATTAAGCGTTTCTACATCTTTTTTCTTCCTTGCCTTTTCCTTCGGGACCTGCTGAACCAATATGAAGTTGAACGTGACAATTTTTTTGGATAGCATCGTCACTGGAGATGATACGTGGTGTTATCACTACGAGCCGGAATCCAAAAGACAGTCCATGGAATGCCGATTTGTACAAGCGCGACATGCAGGCTCTGGTTCATCGTTGGCAAAAGTGCATAACAGATGGTGGGAACTATGTGGAAAAATGAGACTGTAGCTGAAATATTGCTCTGTTTAGTTGTGCTGTTGTTAGTTATGTATCTCCATTAGTTTCCATAAAAGAGGAGGCATTACTTTCGGAACGATTTTCGTAGATTTAACTGAAACTGTTATGAGTGCTCAGAGATACAATGTAAGCGAGAGAGCTGCGGCACATATAACAACTGTGCTTCAGGCAGCTTCAAAGGCTGGAATCATAATTTCTCAAACATCTAGCGACATAACATCTGCTTTAACTGTAGACAGGAACAAAATAAGGCTTGCGAAATTTAAACTTGCTCGGAATTTAAAAGAAAGTTCTAGAAATGATGATCCATTAAAAGTCTATACTTTGATGACTGAAGGGATGACACTAAAATACACACAGGCATCGTTAGAGAAGAGCACTTATCACTTGCGGCTGAACCTAACTCTCAATACGTTGGTCACATCATCCTCTGGCTCTGCAAACAGACCACAGCTATTTTCGAATACATCATGAACCAACTCAGAGTTGGCTTTGATAAAGTTGAAGTTCTTGGGTGTGATGGAACATGCACTAACACTGGTTGGAATGGAGTTGTTCTTCGAAAATTAGAGGAACTAACAGGAAAACCTATGCAATGGGCTATTTGTCTCTTGCATTTTAATGAACTGCTGCTCCGAGCTCTCTTCACGCATATTCACGGCACTCATTCAAGTCCCTCTTGTTACACAGGTCCCATAGTTTCAAAACTATCTAACTGTGAAAAAGCTTTCAGTGTTGCTATTCAAACCAATAAAATGGGGCTTCTCATCATAGTCCAGAAGAGCACAGAAAACTCAGTAAAGACCTGATATGCTTGTTCCAGATATCTCAAGCCATTGACTCCGGAGCATGCTCGGAAGAGGTTGTTTCTATGTTCCCTGGCAAACTAAACAAAGCTAGCTGGTTGACTAGTACAAACAGAATTTTAACATTGTATATTGCAACAGAAAGCCTACCAAGAAATTAATAGAAATTGCGACATTCATACTTAAGAGTCTGTGTGGTTATGTAATACCGTATCAGAACATAGTCTTCCATTGCTATTAGAAACACTGCTGCTTGCATTTTAGTTCCAAAACCGGCCGCCCGCACTCGTTGGCTGGTCAGGTAATACCACTTACATGGCCATACCATATAGCAGGAGAGGGGAAAAGTGAGGTCAAATGGAACATTTCGGGGAGAATTTTTTTCAAACCTTGGGCCCCTCTGGAATGGCCCTGTGTGAATGTAGAGATCTCAATAAATCTGCTAATAGACTAAATGTATGTGCCAAATTTCAATCTTCTATCATGAAATCTTGAACAGTAAGGGCGGAAGAAATTTAATCAAGAATGCCCACAATGCCCCAGATTACCACAAAAGACCCTGATCTCAGGTAAAAAATTTCCTGAAACATCCCTATTTACCCTAGCATTATAATCTGCCAATTATTCTCTTCAGAATAGAACTGCCTTTCAGACGGTACCATTCACATGTCCTAATCATATATCTAAGGCGAGAAAATCCCAAAGAAAGGGATTTTTGAGTTAAAATATGCCTCTTTTTCAAATTTTTGCCTCTCAGAACCCCCACTTTTGACGCAGAGATCTGAAAAATTTCGTAAATACTACTCGGTGGACTGAATGTTTGTGCAAAATTTCAATCTTCTAGGTGCAAAAATAAGCCCGCCAAAAAATAATGAACATAGACCTAATAAAAGAAAATATATTGTTTAAGTTTATGACGTTATCACCTATGCCTCGACGCAGGAAGGTGTGAAACCATACGTAACGTGTTCTACAATGCCTCTGGACTTGAAAAACAACAACAAAAAACGGGCGAAAAAGCTCAAATAGGAGAGTTATAACGCAATGTACCATAAAACACCCGTATGGTACAAATTGTACCATAAGATCCTTAAAGGGTAAGCAGTTCAAAGAAGATGAATGGTAAGAAATACACATAAGAGGAAAACAGTTTCTCTCCTTTTTCCTCCGAAACAAATCTCGTATCAAAAGATTACGTAATATAAATGCCTACCAGCACAAAAAGAAACATCCTCAAGAAACGTAAAGAGAGACCAACACAGACTAAGGAATACAATAGTTTAGTAGACTTGCAGGGCTCCCAATACAAGATAAAGAAATGGGACCCTATTATTATGAGTGTGGGGAACTAGAATAATAATAATAATAATAATAATAATAAAATTATTATTATTATTATTATTATTATTATTATTATTATTATTATTATTTAAATGGTTTCCTTCTCAAATCTCTGACTCTGCCTAAAAGCATGTCTGCATGTAGCGGTCATGTGTACAATTTTTGTCAGTGAACGGCCCCAAAGGCCAAAAGGGTTGCAAATATCCGAGACAGAGGAACAAGAAAACTTTCTTATGATAAATTCCAGATCAACTTGCTTTCGACAGGTGCTTTTCGTTTCTTTTCTTCGGAAACAGAAAAGTTTTGGACTAAGAAGTTACGGTATATAGTACTAAAAAAGTTACAAGCGGATTTAGTTACATTGCAATTTGTGGTAATAAAGAAATTGTCATTAGAGGACATTATTATAAAAATTGGGTTTTATTTCTTTATCCATCGCAAGCCTTAAGCGATACCTACACCTCGCTTCCCCACTCGAGCCGAAGGTCGATATCGAAAATTTCGGATGTTAATATGTTGGTATCGATATATTTGCAATATCCAATGTTGGTATGTTTCAATACCGTTATCGACGATAATGATATATCGACATATTGCACAGACTTAGACAATAGAAATGATTCTTAAAACTTACTGGAATCAACAATGAAAATCTAAATATGTTCTTCCATTTCAGTAACCAAGGTTGAGGGGGAAGGGAGTAAACACGAACAAACATTTTGATCCAAAACAACTTGTTAAAGTAAAAGTAGTTAATCTTCCCCTCAATAGAAAACTATTACTGTAATTTATCTTATACTTATGTTTCTGATTGTCATCAGAAATCAGCGACAGTACACATACTTTACATAGTATAGCAATATACTCTATAATTTTTAAAAACTAAACAAACCAGAACATGAAATAATTGTGACATTCAAGTGGAATGTTCTACAAAATAATTATAATTCATTGTCTTTATTTCTATTAGTACTTTTGCCACAGACTCAGCTACAAGACTAATAGAACTAGAAATGAAAGATTTCATTCCTTTTTTTCTCAGACTAAAAGACTTGCATTTTGATGAGATTGTAATTTTTAAAAATATAATCCCGTATCGCGGACTAATTCCAGCTGCCGGGGTTTCGAGGTAACCGGTACCCGAAAGTGAAAAGTTTGTTGACTCTCACACGGGATGTACTTGCACCTGAACCCACAAAGTGGGGGTGATGTATATATTTGCTGAAAGCTTGGGTTCAAGGTATGATCAAAACCGGTTACCAAAATTGGGAAGGTCTCAAGAATTTCGCTTAAGGGTAGCACGTTGCTCATTTTTATTAACACCTTTAAGCGTGTCTTAATGTCCTTTGCAACCCCGAAAATTCTGAAACGGTGAAATAGATATGAAAAGAGAAAGATATGTCTCTCATCATTTCAAAGTATAACGTATAAAAGTAAAATCATTTTCCCAGGGTCCCCCGCAGGGTCCAGACGGGGTCCAACTGAATTTTTTAAAATCCAAAGGGGGATCAACTTACACGTCGTTTGAAAGTTGGTGTTAAATAAAAGAAGTCGCGACTTTCTACGATAAGCCTATGCAAAATAACGGTGGGTCAAAATGTCAACACAATCTTCATTGCAAAGTCTAGGCCTCTTGTATGTATCTGAAGCGGTGGAATAGGTGTAGAAACAAAAATGCGGATATGTCATTATTTCAAAGTAAAAAATAATGCTTGAGACTTCCCAATTTTGGTAACTAGTTTTGATCTTATCTTGACCCAAGCTTTCAGGAAATATACACATCACCTTCACTTTGTGGGTTCAGGTTCAAGTACATTCCGTGTCAGATCTCGACAGTTTGTTCAGAGAGATTTCACATTTCATGTTGCTATTCCTTCGTTAAAGAAACTTCTGGTAGACTATCCTCACGGCGAATCACTGAACTTATATACTCCGCATCAGAAAAAAATTATTAAATGTACTGATCCGAAATAATTATAACCTAGTAGGTAGCATAGATCATACACTCCGTTCCAGACTACTAATGCAATCTGAACAAAAAAAGGGAAGAAAAGGAAAGGAAAGAAAAACATAAAGAAAAATTTGAATGAGTGCCATTTTACTGCTAATTTCTATCAGAGATAACCTATATTATAAGTCTACATTGTATCCTAATGAAAGGTTAGAAATTATTAAAAGGAAAATAGGATGTTCCTTGAGACGTAGCAAACCTTGCATATTTCGCATTTCTTAGTGGATAAAACAAATTGAATTTTAGAATGGAAACGAATTTTGTGTTAAATTCATATAAAAAACTTTCTTTAAATAACCAAGAATGGGACCACTTTCTAGTAATTTCTGAACATTTGTCTGTTCCAAACATCCACTCTCGATTTCACGTATTACGGATATAACGTTATCATTTGCAATGATAGTATGACACGCTAGAGTAAAAACGAGCAATCGCATCAGTAAGCTGATGAGGGTTTGCTTATGGACCAGCACTGGGTGGAGGATTCGAACCCGTAATGACACCCTGTTTGGATTCAGACTTCCTAATCCACAGGAACAGGAGAGATTTTACTTATATCCTTAACATAAAATGTGTGTTTGTGTGTGTGTGTGTGAGGGAAAGAGAGATAGGAAGAAGAGAAGAGAAAGAAAGAAAGGGCATAATAAAGAAACGTCAAGAAATGTAGATAGAGAGAGAGAGAGAAGAGAGACGGATACAAAAATGAAAACTACTTATGATTACTGTGTATGATGAAGAACGCACGCATTGTTTATTCGGATTCTCCTCAGTGACACCTTGTAATTTCTCCAATTGTAGATGAATCTATGTTGGTGGCAAGTGTTCTATGGCGGAAAAGATATCTGATGGGAATTCGAACCGAGTTTTCCGTTTGGAAGTCTAATATGATACCAATTTCCACCAGTTACTCTACCCAAAACTTGTTTTAAAAATTTATATTCTTTCTCTGTAAGTAAAATAACATGAAAAGTGGATACTACAAACCAATTAAGTGTATCAAATTGTCCTAGTAGCCCACATAGTTATTATTTTTCCTTTTACAACCAACATTTTTAAATCGTCTCTATCATGATAGAGGTGTTTGGTTCCACATTTTTACGGATTGCTCTTTTAGTATGAGAAGTTACTCTCCGATTCTCCATGATCACTTTGTGAAAAAAAATAGCCTGTGATTTGAGCAGGATGAGAACCTATGTTTGGAAAATATAATAATCGTAAGTCCAGGAAGTTACCCCTACACTATCCTGCCACCTAAAACGGTAACCCAAATAATACTAAGTTTGGTTCTATTCCTTGGAACAAACCGGCTTCTTCTTGTAAGGTTATTGACACCAAAGTGCACGCCGAAATTCATTTATTTGACGACCTGGAGACAAATTAGTGTCCACTAGGGTGCAGCGTTTTACCACTTTTTTCTCAGAACGAAATGTAATACCTGGCAAAAGTGACCAATCTACATGGACATTTCAGGTATAGATTTTTTTTTTCAAATCAGATAATATCTTCTGTGAGAACTATTGCCTCAAAGTTTCAAAATTTACCTGAAAATTGGAAAAAATACCAAAGTTGTTCATTAATTTTAGTTATGTTAAAATAAACATATTTTTGGTTAAATACAAGTCAGCTGCTATGAAAACTAACATTCAAGTATAAAAATTCCAGTTATATGCACTTTGGGGGAATAGGGGTGCCTCCTCTGGGGCCAGAAAAGGGGGCAAATTCAGTACAGTTAAGCGGTTGTGCAGTTCCTCGCTCACCTGGCAATATAGTCTGGCGAAGTGACCTAGAGCCCACCATGTAGAGGTGGCTGCACCTAGGGCTCCTCCGCTAGGCCTATCCAATCAACCAACCATATATTGGACCGGATGAACTGATCCGATTAGTCACTGTCAGGAAAAATTGTCACTAATTGGGACTTTGATTGAAATTTAGACGCAGCTTGCCTAGAAAGTAAGGTTGACCTGATTATTCCGCCACTAACATCACTGCCACATACTCGGGAGGTTTTTTCAGTGACCAATTTTACTATCCGTTCTACTGCCACCGTGTGGCACGGATGGACGGTGAAGGACCATTCTCAGGAAGTGAAAGTTTGACCGTGAGCTGTTTGTTTGGTACCGTCCATAGAACTTACTGGTAGTACAGTTATTGAAACATCACTGCTTTCCCAAACGGTCATTGCAGTGTAACCGTTTGCCTCAAAATTCAGTCTGGGAATGATGTTATATCTAATGGAGTTATGGAGATTCTCTGCTTCGTGTTCTCGAGCACTAAGAATCTTATGTAATGCATCTTATCGGACAGCAAGTCGACCATCAGTCATCATGGCGAGAAGAAATTTTCTGGGAGTGCAAAGAATGCATTCGTTTGAATGGATGAACGGATTACAGCCTGGTATTTCCTTGGTAAGTATCTAGACCTATGAATGGTCACAAAGACGCGAGAGGACCATCAGCAATGGAAGACTATGTTCTGATACGGTATTACATAACCACACAGACTCTTAAGTATGAATGTCGCAATTTCTATTAATTTCTTGGTAGGCTTTCTGTTGCAATATACAATGTTAAAATTCTGTTTGTACTAGTCAACCAGCTAGCTTTGTTTAGTTTGCCAGGGAACATAGAAACAACCTCTTCCGAGCATGCTCCGGAGTCAATGGCTTGAGATATCTGGAACAAGCATATCAGGTCTTTACTGAGTTTTCTGTGCTCTTCTGGACTATGATGAGAAGCCCCATTTTATTGGTTTGAATAGCAACACTGAAAGCTTTTTCACAGTTAGATAGTTTTGAAACTATGGGACCTGTGTAACAAGAGGGACTTGAATGAGTGCCGTGAATATGCGTGAAGAGAGCTCGGAGCAGCAGTTCATTAAAATGCAAGAGACAAATAGCCCATTGCATAGGTTTTCCTGTTAGTTCCTCTAATTTTCGAAGAACAACTCCATTCCAACCAGTGTTAGTGCATGTTCCATCACACCCAAGAACTTCAACTTTATCAAAGCCAACTCTGAGTTGGTTCATGATGTATTCGAAAATAGCTGTGGTCTGTTTGCAGAGCCAGAGGATGATGTGACCAACGTATTGAGAGTTAGGTTCAGCCGCAAGTGATAAGTGCTCTTCTCTAACGATGCCTGTGTGTATTTTAGTGTCATCCCTTCAGTCATCAAAGTATAGACTTTTAATGGATCATCATTTCTAGAACTTTCTTTTAAATTCCGAGCAAGTTTAAATTTCGCAAGCCTTATTTTGTTCCTGTCTACAGTTAAAGCAGATGTTATGTCGCTAGATGTTTGAGAAATTATGATTCCAGCCTTTGAAGCTGCCTGAAGCACAGTTGTTATATGTGCCGCAGCTCTCTCGCTTACATTGTATCTCTGAGCACTCATAACAGTTTCAGTTAAATCTACGAAAATCGTTCCGAAAGTAATGCCTCCTCTTTTATGGAAACTAATGGAGATACATAACTAACAACAGCACAACTAAACAGAGCAATATTTCAGCTACAGACTCATTTTTCCACATAGTTCCCACCATCTGTTATGCACTTTTGCCAACGATGAACCAGAGCCTGCATGTCGCGCTTGTACAAATCGGCATTCCATGGACTGTCTTTTGGATTCCGGCTCGTAGTGATAACACCACGTATCATCTCCAGTGACGATGCTATCCAAAAAATTGTCACGTTCAACTTCATATTGGTTCAGCAGGTCCCGAAGGAAAAGGCAAGGAAGAAAAAAGATGTAGAAACGCTTAATTGTACTGACTTTACCCTCTTTTCCGGCCCCAGAGAAGGCACCCCTATCTCTTCCAAGCGCATATAACTGGCATTTTGAGACAGGAATGTCAGTTTTCATAGCATCTGGCATGTATAAACCCAAAAATATGTTTACTTTAACATAACTGTAAAAAAATGAACAATTTTTTTTTTTTTTGTAATTTTCAGTGAAATTTTGAAACTTTGATGCAATAGTTCTCACAGAAGATATTATCTGATTTGAAAAAAAAATCTATACCTGAAATGTCCATGTGGATTGGCCACTTTTGCCAGGTATTACATTCCGTTCCGAAGAAAAAGTGGCAAAACGACCCACCCTAGTGTCCACTAATAAACGAAATAACACAGTCCAGGAAAAAAATACGGATATAATAACATACTATGCAAAAATTTCGCCGTACAGGATCAAAAGTAAGCTTTTAATAATAATAATAGTGTAATAATAATAATAATAATAATAATAATAATAATAATAATAATAATAATAATAATAATAATAATAATGTTCATCTTCACTCTGTAGTTGTCACTTCAACAAATAATAATAATATCAATATACATCTCTACTTGCGACATCACGTATAGATACGTTACACGGAGAGAATTTAGGAAAAATTCTTTGGAGATTAGGCTGTTGACAATTTTCTCTTCTGTTTTCAGAAAATCCACGCACGTTGTGTTTATCCACCATAACATTATGGTGGATAAACACAACGTGCGTGGATATTCTGAAAACAGAAGAGAAAATTATCAACAGCCTAATCTCCAAAGAATTTTTCCTAAATTCTCTCCGTGTGAAGTGAGAAGGAATCGATCTTATGTATACATAAAAGTCGTGACCAGTACTATGCATATTATGGTCGAATAAGCTTCTGTGTGAATAAGCTTCTTACAAAAATATTTACTTACTTTTTGTTGCGTGGGGACGTGGGCTCAAGTTTCATGGGGACTATAGAACACAGTGGTTCTTAACATAGTTTAGCCAAAATTGTAAATCCCGTCGTTAGGAGCACAGATGTTCGTTTTAGTCTTTCGTAGTAATTATAATTGATAATGTTTAGCACCGGTAATAGTTTCTGTCTTTTCGCATTGTTTTTATTCTTTCCTTTATTTTAAATACATATACAAATAAATGCCACCATAATTACTCTTATTTTGAATGTAAGAGCAATTACAATCAAGAAAGAGCGAATATTTAACATTCTGACGCAGCTACAAAAGTAAAAAAGGAAAGTGAAAATATTGGGGTTCGAACCTAAACTGATGGACATGAAAATTATTACAACCTCTTGCCTGAAATCACTTGGCTATGATAATTACGCTTCATAGCACTCAATTCTGTCAAGTTCTGTACTGTCTCTATTAAATCAAGTTTATGTGGATGTATTCTTACCTTATTGCTAAGAAGTTGAACATTTGGACCGCTACTATATTCTCATTATGGTAAAGAACGTACACAGTGCTTACTGGTTTCTTGCCAGTGATTACTTAGCGTCAAACCTGTCTCCACATTTAAGTTCTCTGACATAAGGATAGGAAATAATCGTCATGAATTTGCTGTAAGCAGTACAGAACTTGAATAAATTGAACCCTACTAAGCATAATCATCATAGCTCAGGGTTTTCTCGATGAGAGAAGTTTTGGAATTTTAAGTGTATTCGATGTTTGTGTGTTCGTTTCCCTGTCGTTATAGGTTACTGGAAAAACGAGTAAAAGTAAAACAATAATAAGTAGTTAATCAAGTTACTGAGAAACGTTCAATGGAAAAAGAGCTTCTGGCATTTGTTGGTCATGAGTATGGGTCGAACCGGAAAACTTCCATTTTTGGCTTTTACTTTTTGCCACGTTTACTTTTCGGAACGTTATATTTTTCATCTTTATCAATTGTAAATTGCGTTTACCTTCCAAATAAGAGTAATTGTGGTGGCATTTCTTTGAATATAATTTTTAAATAAAGAAAAGAATACAAAAATACGCAAAGCAAAAACTACTATCCGTACTAAATGTTATCAATAATAATTACTGCGAAAGAATAAAACGAACAGTGAGATTCTAACGACGGGACTTACAATTTTGGTTAAAGTATGTTAAGAACCACTGCGTTCTATAGTTCCGAACGAACTTGAACTCAGGTTCACGTGCACACCAGCTTATTCGACCACAGCATGCAAAGTACTGATCCCAAATTTTATGTATACACAAGATCGATCTTATCTCAAATCATGGGACTGTATGGTTAATAAACACCATGTACAGTCAGCGACAGTAGAAACTGGAGGTTGAATACATAAGAAATGATAGCTTTTTCCAGTAGAAGAATAGTTTCACTCGATGTCTGATAGTTGGACAACCAACATGACAGCAAATACGTGCCCGAAAACATAACATGCCAGGATATTCCTCCATTTGGAGGAAAAAGTATTACTATCTGAGAGCATCACTTAGAGAAACAACCACGAGATAAATCTACAGAAAATCCATTCACTTTAATATCAAAGAGATAGGAATTAATGCAAACGAAACGAAAAGAATAATACGCATCATGCAGAGACCGAAAAAGTATGGAAAGCTAAACAAAATGGGAAAAGAAGGAAAGGAAAGAGCAAAAGACATGGGAATAAATTAAATTTTAACACTTAAGGATAAACAGTGTCCGTCTTTCCTCCTGCCCCCTGTATCCGTCCTGGTTTTTCTCCCTTCATAGGATAAATCTCATTCAGCATCAAACGCGAACATCATTTATAGTGTTTAACTCTTTGAAAAAAGGTAACTCAGTCCAGGCCGAGACTCGAACCCCGGACCCTTAGCATAACAGTCAGACGCTGTAACCACTTACCTACACACGCTATAGCAAGTGAGTTTATAAACCAGCCATTACCCTCGCTATCAAACGTCTTAAATCAGCTATTGTCGGAAGTTATCACAGTTACACTTGAAGTTTGAATTTTATTTACGGCCTTTAGCTATCTACGGCAACAGGCCCGATGTTTTCATTAAAAGCATTTGTTCTGTAGATTAAAATCAAGAATAACTTAATCTATACTCTTACTTACTGTTGTCAATATATATATATATATATATATATATATATATATATACATAGAGAGAGAGAGAGAGAGAGAGAGAGAGAGAGAGAGAATTGTAGGTATATAAAAATCGGATTAATGGGGGTTAAAAGAGTGATTTCGTAACTGCGAAATGGGTGATCGCATCACTACTGACATCTGGTAGCGGTGTTACGTAGCACACACATTAGAAATAAAGCTTCGAAACGATAAATTGCATGTTGTACCGTGGATAAGTCGGTAAGGTGTCTGCTTATTGAGTAGGCAACTCGAGTTCGAGTCTTGA
This sequence comes from Thermobia domestica, assembly GCF_964235325.1. Taxonomy (NCBI): domain Eukaryota; kingdom Metazoa; phylum Arthropoda; class Insecta; order Zygentoma; family Lepismatidae; genus Thermobia; species Thermobia domestica. The sequence goes on along the minus strand of NC_137454.1, from coordinate 279,993,147 downwards.
GTACACCAATACTTTTTCCTTCAAAATACATTTCTATATTTTTATATATGTTATTAATAATTGCTTTCCTGCATTTTTTGTAAATTATCTTAAATTAGTGAAGGTTCAGTAAAATCAAGAAGGTTAAAATACATATATATGATTGTTTTATCCGTATGTACAGTCCAGAGATGGAGCGAGTCGGGGGGCCGCGGGTCAACAGAACGTGACCCACTGCAACCCCCCACTCTGACTTAACAATGTATTACGACCCACAGACTCATTCTGCTGAGTGCATTGTAGACAGCTTCTGAACACTGGTGAATTTGTCTTCTTTCAAGGCATCCTTTTTCTTTTCATTTGTTTCTATTGACAAAAGACCTTCAGGCAATTTTAGATATTGATATTTGCAACTGTAATAATAGCAATAGGACTTAGTTGAGACGCAGCCTATGATTTCTTAGAGGAGCTAACTACTGGGAAAAATGTTTCAATCATGTGTAATATATGAATTATTATATAAAAAATTGAATGTAACTATGTATGCATGATCATCATATCCAAATTGCAAAGTCAAATGAAATGATTTTTGGTATATACTTAGGCCTCAGTCTCAACTAGGAAGTTATCATAAATTCGGTATCGATTTCATTATATTACATATTCTAAGAGGGTCCGAATTTTTGCGAAAAATTTAGTATCTCACAAGCCGTTCAAGTTGGAGAGCTGATATTCAGTATATTAATTCTTTATCTAATATAAATAAAATAAAGAGTTTGTTTGTGTGTTTGTCTGTCTGTCTGTCCGTGTGCGGCCTGGGAACCAGACGAGTGGACCGAGAGTTACCAAAATTTGGTCAGGGGTACCTAGCCCAGGCCCCAGATCAAGACGAAGTCGCTTTTTTAAATTTCGAACCAGGGGGTCTCAGGGGGCTTTTACCGGAACCGCCTTGGGAACCAGACAAATAGACCGAGAGTTACCAAATTTTAGTCACAAATACCTTGGTTCACGCTCCAGATCAGAGTTAAACGTTTTTCTCAAAATTCGAACCAGGGGGTCTCAGGGTGGTGTTTATCGGGACATGTAAAAGTAGTAGAAAATTTCCGATATTAGTGTCGAATTAATAGTTCTCGCGGTCGCTGAAATCAATGGTGAAACTCTGATCACATTAACTTCCAATTTCACCTTATTCGAGCCGGGAGTCAGCGGGGAGGGGGGGATACCGAAAAATTTAAAAGTAATCTAAAATGACCGATATTAGTGTCCTATCCATAGTTTTCGCGGTCATTGAGATCAATGGTGACACTTCCATTAGCGAAGATTTGCAAATTCAGCTACAATTGTATGCAAGCCGAGAGTCAGCGGGGAATACTGAGAAATGTAAAAATAATCCAAAATGACCGATTTTAGCGTCAGGTTCATAATTTTCGCAGTCGGTGAGATCAATGCTGACACTTTCATTAGCGATGATTTGCAAATTCAACTACCATTGTATGCGGGCCGGGAGTCAGCGGGGAGGGAGGGGACACGAAATGCCGAGACTTGTAAAAATAATCCAAAATGACCGATATTAGAGTCAAATTCATAGTTTTCGCGGCCGCTGAGATCAATGGTGACACTTCCATTAGCGATGATTTGCAAATTCAGCTACATATGTATGCGGGCCGGGAGTTAGAGGGGGAATACTCAGGCATGTAAAAATAATCCAGAATGACCGATATTAGCGTCAATTCCATAATTTTCGCAGTCGGTGAGATCAATGGTGAGACTTTCATTAGCGATGACTTGCAAATTCAGCTACAATTGTATGCGGCCGGGAGTCAGCGGGGAGGGGGGATACCGAGACATTTTAAAGTAATCCAAAATGATCGATATTAGTGTCACATCCAAAGTTTCCGCGGTCACCGAATTGAATAGTAATACTTCCACAAGAGTTGACTTCCGAGTACTGGCCCCATGCGAAGAACGGGTATATTCAGCTGGTATATATATATACTTCTTTAGTTCTTTAATACCAATTATGTATGTACTTTGCCAGTACATGTCCCATAGCGTTAGTTTTTGTTGGAATATTTTATTTCCCCCACTCAGACTATGTTAACAAATTCGTAGTCGTAATTATTCGTACTAACTAACAAGAAGTAACTATAAAGTTATGTAGCTTCCTGTGTATTTATATAAAGTTATAAAGTTATCCTTTATATATAACCTTATATATAAATAGAAACCTTATATATAAAGTTTCCTCTTCTGGGGGGGCGATCGCCCCGATCCCTCCTGGATCCGCCCCTGATTCTACCTAGGTATTTGTTAAGGAAACCTTTCAAACAGTGATGATTTCAGGGCATTACCTGTTCGAGAATTTGAGACCTTGTCGACATAAATTTCCCCCTCCGTGGCCATATTTTCGATCATGCTCAAAGTGGACTAATAATGTTTTATCAGTTTTCTCTCATTCATATCTTGACCATTACCCGGGGAGAATCTTCTGAAATTATCAATGCTTATAATTAGTTTTTCATTACAAATCAAAGGATAATAATGAAATATTGAACATACTTAATATTTTGTTTTCAGCTTTGGATTTTAGATCTGCAATTCATATAATGTTCCTTTCTAATCGAATTTGAGAGAAAAGTAGTTGCCAAAGATTTATTCAAAGAAATGTTCTCAGTCCTCTGATGAAAATATGAACACACTTTTAAGAAAGAAAAAAAACAAATTGAATAATACCTACAGGGTTTGAACACATACACTTATGATTGATAGACTATTCACCCAAACCGCTCCACCAGTTCGTACGTTTTCACTGAGCTTCTTTAGACTTTTGTGTAGTTTCCTGCTCCACATTTTTTTTTGTTTATTTCGATACGACTATAAGTTTGTGGTGAATATTTGGGCGTTACAGGTGTTGCAATGCATAAAAATCTTTTTCGTATACACTACATTCAATTTTACGTCCTAATAACTTATATACAACAGGTTGAATCTGTGAAATGATTGGGGTTGGAGTGATCGTAAATGTTTTCATAGTTAGGAGCCTGGATATGAAAACCCGCTTAACGTGGGGATTTACTTTTGTGAATTTTAGTACATTTATTTATACACATCTATGGAAAATTTGATTTCTATAGTTATTTCAGGATTCTAGTTATTTATATGTTTGTTTATGAATGTATTTAGTACTTGGACTTTTAAGACTATAGATTACGTTTTGACGTTTAGACTTGGGACTTCTTGTTTGTATTTAGGTAGTTTATTTTGGGAATTTTTAGTTTTGGGGATTTTTATTTTGTAGTTAGAATATTATTATTACTTGGGTATAGATAATTAAATTATTAATTTTTCTTTTGACAGATGACTATTGTACTTTTACATTCATAATTAGGAAAAAATATACGTAGCATTTGTTTGTAAATATACTGCTGGATGTGTGTAACGATTTCATTGAAGTTAAAAAGGTGAGGAAATCGGCAGTCAATTTAAAGTATAAATAGCACTACTCATGTGATAGTGGATAGAATTGGAACTCGTGCGCTATGCTGTGATTTGTCCGTAGCCGTCCGTATGTTCATAATTACGACTACGATAGAGAAGTGGACAGTCAAATTCTCAAGGCTCAGTATCTGACCCTGGGTCTTCATTTTAGTTTTCTACAAGTTATACATAGTCAGAAGTGAAAACATGGAAATGTATACAAATTCATGAGTATTATTTATCAAATATCGACGAAATGTTTTCTGTAACAATTTCATTCCGAAACTGGAAGAGAAACGTGAAAGGCAAGAATCTCTATGTTATTACGGGAAGTTAAGTTTTGTATGAAATTTTGTGATAACAACTCTCAAGTTATTGCTATATGGATAGTAGAGTTATATAGCAATTTCTTCCAATATCTCAAGATTTATTCTATATTCTGTGATTGATCCAAAAATATGTTGAAGTTTATTAGTGGCAAATGCTATTCTGCTTTTCATGAATTTTGTGAATACGGCTATAGTGTATGTATTAGTCAAATTCTTGTGAGTATTGAGTATAAATGAATTGTGTTTAAAGTTGTTTCGAAGGTTCCTTATTAGCTTGTTTTGGAACAAAACCATATATTTATTGTATAAAGTGTAATATTCGCTATGAAAGATGTTGTAGTGATATGCGAAAAATATTGGTAAATGTTAACTTTCCTAATTGAATACTCTTTTATCTCAAAGTTATCCTATTAAGTTGATTGAAGAGTATTGAAGATTATCAAATAAAATAACTTTAATAGAATATTGAATATATTTGTGCTGATAATCAATGAATACACAATTATTAATTTTTCATATTTGTTGTAGGATCTATTTTGGAGTGATCAAATTGTTTATAAAATTATTTAAGTCAAATTTTATGTCCTGTTTCCTTAATGAAATTTACATATTATAATCCGACGAACTTTATGTATTATTTCATTGCATAATTCAAATAGTCTATTGAGCGATTTACAAAGTTGATAGTATTAATGCTTCTGTTTCAGCTTATTTATTACACACACACACACACACATACACACACACACACACACACACATATATATATATATATTTCTTTAGTTATTTAAAACCAATTGTTTATGTACTTTACCAGTACTTGTCCCATAGCGTTAGTTTTTGTGGAAATATTTTATCTTCCACTCAGGCTACGTTACAAGTCACAAATTCAGTTTTCCACAAAAACAGTATTGTTTTATTTTAATAATTACGAAAGATGGAAAGATTGGTCATTCATTCTACGTGCACAATTGTGTGGGTCAGGGCTGAATGGGCTATGACTTTTCCTATAGGTGCCGTGAGAATGCTTTCTTTAAACTAGCTATTTTATAAACTGATAATAGAAATTGAAATAATACATAATCATCTTGTCCATCACAAATAGGGATTTGTTTATATACATTACTAAAGCTGTCTGAAGCAATGTCTACACTTACTTTATCTAAATTAGTATTAAAAGACATAAATGAATTCCCTACACGTGAATCACCAGACACCAGTCCCGATAAACGCCCCCCTGAGACCCCCTGGTTCGAATTTTGAGAAAAACGTTTAACTCTGATCTGGAGCGTGAACCAAGGTATTTGTGATTAAAATTTGGTAACTCTCGGTCTATTTGTCTGGTTCCCAAGCCGGTTCCGGTAAAAGCTCCCTGAGACCCCCTGGTTCGAAATTTAAAAAAAACCACTTCGTCTTGATCTGGGGCCTAAGCTAGGTACACCTGACCAAAATTTGGTAACTCTCGGTCCACTCGTCTGGTTCCCAGGCCGCACACGGACAGACAGACAGACAAACACACAAACAAACTCTTTATTTTATTTATATTAGATAAAGAATTAATATACTGAATATCAGCTCTCCAACTTGAACGGCCTCTGAGATACTAAATTTTTCGCAAAAATTCGGACCCTCTTAGAATATGTAATATAATGAAATCGATACCGAATTTATGATAACTTCCTAGTTGAGATTGAGGCCTAAGTATATACCAAAAATCATTTCATTTGACTTTGCAATTTGGATATGATGATCATGGACATATAGTTACATTCAATTTTTTATATAATAATTCATATATTACACATGATTGAAACATTTTCCCCAGTAATTAGCTCCTCTAAGAAATCACAGGCTGAGTCTCAAATAAGTCCTATTGCTATTATTACAGTTGCAAATATCAATATCTAAAATTACCTGAAGGTCTTTTGTCAATAGAAACAAATGAAATGAAAAAGGATGCCTTGAAAGAAGACAAATTCACCAGTGTTCAGAAGCTGTCTACAATGCACTCAGCAGAATGAGTCTGTGGGTCGTAATACGTTGTTAAGTCAGAGTGGGGGGTTGCAGTGGGTCACGTTCTGTTGACCCGCGGCGCCCTGACCCGCTCAATCTCTGGACTGTTCATATGGATAAAACAATCATATATATGTATTTTAACCTTCTTGATTTTACTGAACCTTCACTAATTTAAGATAATTTACAAAAAATGCAGGAAAGCAATTATTAATAACGTATATAAAAATATAGAAATGTATTTTGAAGGAAAAGTAATTGGTGTACTCAAGACTCGAACTCGAGTTGCCTACTCAATAAGCAGACCCCTTGCCGACTTATCCACGGCACAACGTGCAATTTGTCGTTTCGAAGCTTTATTTCTAATGTGTGTGTTACGTAACACCGCTACAAGATGTCAGTAGTGGTGCGATCACCCATTTCGCAGTTACGAAATCTCTCTTTTAACCCCCATTAATCCGATTTTTATATACCTACAATTCTCTCTCTCACTCTCTCTCTCTCTCTCTCTCTCTCTCTCTCTATATATATATATATATATATATATATATATATATATATATATATTGACAACAGTACGTAAGAGTATAGATTAAGTTATTCTTGATTTTAATCTACAGAACAACTGCTTTTAATGAAAACATGGGTCCTGTTGCCGTAGATGGCTAAATGCCGTAAATAAAATTCAAACTTCAAGTGTAAGTGGGGTAACTCCCGACAATGGCTGATTTAAGACGTTTGATAGCGTTGGTAATGGCTGGTTTATAAACACACTTGATATAGCGTGTGTAGGTAAGTGGTTACAGCGTTTGACTGTTATGCTAAGGGTCCGGGGTTCGAGTCTCGGCCTGGACTGAGTTACATTTTTTTCAAAGAGTTAAACACTATAAATAATGTTCGCGTTTGATGCTGAATGAGATTTATTCTATGAAGGGAGAAAAACCAGGACGGAGGCAGTGGGAAAGACGGACACTGTTTATCCTTAAGTGTTAAAATTTAATTTATTCCCATGTGTTTTGCTCTTTCCTTCTTTTCTCATTTTGTTTAGCTTTCCATACTTTTTCGGTCTCTGCATGATGCGTATTATTGTTTTCGTTTCCTCCTAGAGAAACAACCACGAGATAAATCTGCAGAAATTCCATTCACTTTAAGATCAAAAAGATAGGAATTAATCCAAAGAAAACGAAAAGAATAATACGTTTCATGCAGAAACCGAAAAAGTACGGATAGCTAAACAAAATGAGAAAAGAAGGAAAGAGGGAAAGGAAAGAGCAAAAGACATGGGAATAAATTAAATATTAACACTTAAGGATAAACAGTTTCTGTCTTTCCCGCTGCCCCCATCTTGGGTTTTCTTCCTTCATAGGATAAATCTCTTTCAGTATCAAACGCGAACATCATTTAGTGTTGAATTCCTTGAAAAAAAAATTAACTCAATCTAGGCCGAGACTCGAACCCCAGACCCTTAGAATGACAGTCTCACGCGGTACCCATTTACCTACATTTTTTTAAGTCAACTGACTCACCGAAAGTGTTCCAGTAACTTACTTAAACTACTTATATCTAATTTTACTTGCTTTACTCATTTTTAACTTGCTTTCTCCAATTACCTAGAGCGACAGGGACACGAACACAGAAATATCGAGGACAGTTAAAATTCCAAAGGCTCTCCCACCGGGAGACACCAAAGACGCACGTGCTAGCCACTAGACCAGCAGGGAAGGCCAACACAGGCTCTATCTACTACGTTTATACATCTGCTATTACCCGCGCTGTTATCAAACGTGTTAAATGAGCCATTGTCGGTGAGCCACTCCAGTTCCATTTGAAGTTTAAATTTTATTTACCTAACTTAGCCATCTATGGGTAGCAATCCCCTTGCTTTCATAAAAAGGATTTGTTCTGTAGATTAAAATGAAGAATGAATTAATCTGTACTCTTGGAAGCATACTGGTGCACCAACATATCTATCTATCTATCTATCTATCTATTTATATATATATATATATATATATATATATATATATATATATATATATATATATATATATATATATATGTATATATATATATATATATATATATATATATATATATATATGTATATATATATATATATATGTGTGTGTGTGTGTGTGTGTGTGTGTCGAATTAATTGAGGATTAAAAGAGCGACTTCGTAAATTTACGGAACGCGTGTTAACACAACAGTAAGGACATCTCGTAACGTTGTTACGTAACACACGCAGTGTAAATGAAGTTTCAAAACCAGAAGTCGGAAGATATGCCGTGGGTAAGTCGGTAAGACGTCTGCTTGCTGAGTGGAGAAATTCGGGTTCAAATTTGGGCTGTTACGTTTTTTTTCTGTTCCGTTGAAAATACATTTTTGCGTTTTAAAATTGCTTTCTTTAATTTTTTGTAGATTATCTTAAATTAGTGAAGGCCAAGTAAGGTCAGATTACATATATGTCTGCTTTATCTGTGTGTACAGTGCAGAGATGGAGTGAGTCAATTGGGTCAAGATTTGTGAGGAGGTCAGTGGGTCAACAGGACGTGACTCACTGTGACACACCACCCACCGTGACCTCTCTTACTCACGCTGATCCTACGTTTTAAATTTTAAGGTCTCCCTCTTTATTTGGCCTCCCTCCTTATTATTAAATTCAATGTATAAATAATTATTGAGTTGAGTTGATTTTGAGTTTAGCGTCCTTTTTAGCAGCGAGGCTATATGAGACGGGACCTACTGATTAACATGTAATCCGAAACACATGAGCTCCCGTTGGAATCAAACCAGGGTCTCCCACGCCACAGGTATATAATTGTGTCTTATATAGCAGTTAATATTCTTGCTATTAAGTATAAAGTTAAAGAAAACTTGTAGCTTCACGAAAGACATTTGTTGGTCCTTCAAGGTCAACACAAGAACAAAAAAACTAATACTAGGTGTGCCTCTACAAGTGACTACTATGATAACAACAGAATGCTGCCTCCGGGGGTTAGTAAAACGCTTAACTGTGTGGAAATCGCTGCACACAACAGGTCTTAGGAACACTCACAATACGTAAAATTGAAAGAACAAAAAATAGTGCATTTATTGAATTGAGCATACAATTCACACTTCACCCAAAGTCCCAATATGGGAAATCAGTCAATATCTTCAGTTGGAATTACTGAAAAAGACAGAAACTGGCTATTTAAAACTCCAAGTGTAAACCTGCGCTTGGAGCGATTCTATTAGCTATATCACAACGCATTTTCGTGAGTTGCTCTGTGGTCAAACATGCTTAATAGCGCTGTTAAAGTTCTAGAACCGGAGGGCGGCGGTTCGAGCCTGAGTACAGTAAAATTCTTTTTTCAAAATAGGGATGGCTTTTTAAAAATATATATAAAGTTGTATTTTGAAGTGATTCTAAAACAAATTCAGATGAACTTTCACATTTCCAAGCTCACTCGTATTTATTCGCCATGTCCCAAATTTCACAGAAATAAATCCCTACGTTAAGCGGGTTTACATATCCAGACTCCTAAATATGAAAACATTTACGCTCACTCCAACCTCAATCATTTCATGAATTCAACCTGATTTACGTTTGTTATTGGGACGTAAAATTGAATGTGATTTATTCTACAAACACTTTTATACATTGCAAGACCTGTGACGTCCAAATATTCAGTGAGAACTCATAGTCGTATCGCAATAAACAAAAGCTAGTATGGAATAGTAAACTGCTTTCACAAAAGTTAAAAGAAAGCCCGCAAAAGCATGCAAAATGGTCTAGTGGTTTAGGTCGATACTCTATCAATCATATGTTTGTGTGTTAAAACCCGATAATAAGTTTTTCTAAGTTTCTTCCTATTTTCATTTGGAGGCGGAAAACATTTCTTTGAGTAACTCATTGGAAACTTCTTTTGTTTCAAATTCGGCTAAGACGGAACAATATATCAATTGCAAATCTAAAATCCATAGCTGAAAACAAAATATAAAGTATGTTTTCCCATTATTATCCTCTGATTTGTAACGAGACACGGGTTCGATTCCCGGAGGGAGTTCATGTGGTTCGGATTCTACGTTAATCAGTAGGTCCACGTCTCATATAGCCTCGCTGCTGAACGTGACGTAAAACTCAAAATCAATCAATCAATCTCCAAGAGAGAGAAATAAAAAAACTTTGTTATGGTAAATTCTAGTTCAAAGTTCGAAACACTTGCTTTGCACTTGATTTTTTGTTTCTTTTTTCAGGGAACAGAAAAGTTCTGGCGCCTAAGAAATTATACCATATAATATTGCAAATTTGCAAGTGGATGTATTTACATTGCAAGTTGTGGTAATAAAGATATTATGATTAGAAAACAATATTTTAATAAGTAAGTTTAATTTCTTCATCCATCGCAAGTCTTAGGGGCCCCTTATACCTCGCCGCCCTCCGAATATCGTTATCGAAAATTTCGAATGATATATTCATGTCCACATATTCGCGATATTGAATGTTGATATACGATAGCGATCTATCGACATATCACAGGCCCAGGTCCGATAAGTGATGCTTGAAATATACTGGAATCAACAATCAAATTCTAAATAAGTTCTCCATTTCCGTATTCAATGTTGAGGGGGAAGAGTGTAAACCCGACTAGAAATTTTAAGAAAAACAAATGTTAAGATAAAAGCAGGTTTTCGTCTCCCCTTGAATATAAAAATTAACAGAAAACTATTACTGCAATTTACCTTTTACTTCTGTTTCTGATTGTTATCACAAATCAGCGACAGTACAATACTTTACATAGTATACCAATACACTCTATAACTTTTCACAACCAAGCAAGCCGGAAGATGAATTTCCTGTGATATTAAAGTGGAATGTTATACAAAATAGTCATAATTCATTGGCCATATTTCTATCAGTACTTTGGTACGGACTAAGAGCTACAAGACTAACAGAACTAGAAATTAGAGATTTCATTCCTTTTTTCTCTCAGACTAAAATACTTCTGCATTTTCCTAAGATTTTCATTTTCTTAATATTAGACCCTTGTCCTGGGCTAATTCTGGCTACCGCGGTTTCGAGGTAATCGGTAAACGAAAGAGCAAAGTTTGTCGACTCTCAATTCTCGACAGTTTGTGAGAAGATATTTCACAGTTCATGTTGTTATTTCTTCGTTACAAAAACACTTCTAGCTGACTCTATTCATGGTGAATTACTGAACTTATAAACATTTACAATTATTGAAAAATGAATAATTATTTTTAAACATAAAAAGTCGTTACAGTTCAGTAGAATGCAGAAGTGAAAGAAAATATTGTTTATTTGTTGAGATGTGCAAACTGAATGTGATTAATAAGTGTTTCCCATTCTCTTGTCCAGAGGTGGATCTACGATGGACTTCTGGGGGCTGGGTGGTTGGTATTACTCCTATTTAGAGCTACTTTTAAGAGCTCCAAACTCTGGAATGGGTTTTATTTATGTATAAAATAACAAATATTCCCTTTCTGGGAGGCAATCGCCATGATCCCCCACTGGATCCGCCCCCGCTCTTGTGAAGCAGACTTTGCAGATGTTTAGCTCGTGTATGCTCCTGCGATGGTGATTAAGGATTGTAACATCTGGATAATTTTTATACTGATATCGGATAGAAACTTATCCGGATTTGCAATATCCGGTTGACGGACAAAAAAAACGGATAACGGATAACGGATAATATCAGGATAATGGATGACGGATAATATCCGGATAACGAATAACGGATAATATAGAGATAACATATACTATCCGCATGATGGATAACGGATGACGGATAAGATCCGGATAACGGATGTTATCCGGATAATTTATAAAATTAAGATAACGGATAATATCTGGATAATAGAAAATTCGGATAACTGATTACATCCGGATGACGAATAAAGGATAATATCCGGATAAAGTATGTGGTTTGAAAAAGACAATATAGGAGAGGGACTTATCAATGCTTTCTCCTCATGGAGTTATTAAAAGACGATCATCGGGCAGTGGTCTTTACTATTGAAAGATATTGCTTCTTAAAATGTTTCCTAGTAACTTCCAATTTTCTTGTTCTTGTTGGGCGCGGTGGCTAATGGTAGACCACTTACTTTGGCGCGTGGGGTCCTTATTGTTTCGATCCCCAGCCAAATAAGTTTGCAGTGGACAAGATCGTATCCGTAGTCTCTGTCAGGGTACTCCCGCTTCTTGCCACTTTTCACTCCATCAATTCTACTATTATCATTGACTTGCTTTAATCATTCGGCACGGCAGCTCAGTGGTAGAGCGCTTCCTCTTTTGCGTGGGGTCCTTATTGTTACCATCACCACCCAAGGAAATTTGTAGTGGACAATATCATATCCGTGGTTTTTCTCAGAGTACTCCCACTTCTTCCCACTTTTCATTCCACAAATTCCTATATTATTATTGACTGGCTTTAATCATTGCGCGCGGTGGCTCAGTGGTATAGCGCTTCCTCTGGTGGACCAATTAAGTTTGAGGTGGATGAGATCGTATCTGTGGGTTTTGTCAGGGTACTCCCGCTTCCTCCCACATTTCATTCCAGCAATTCTTCTATTATCACGGACTTGCTTCAATCCTTGGGCACAGTGGCTCAGTGGTAGAGTGCTTCCTCTGGTGGGCCAATTAACTTTGTAGTGGACAAGATCATATCCATGGGTTTTTCAGGGTACTCCCGCTTCCTCCCACATTTCAATCCACCAATTCTGCTATTATCACGGACTTGCTTCAATCATTGGGCACAGTGGTTTAGTGGTAGAGTGCTTCCTGTGGTGGGCCAATTAACTTGGTAGTGGACAAGATCATATCCATGGGTTTTTCAGGGTACTCCCGCTTCCTCCCACATTTCATTCTACTAATTCTTCTATTATCATTGACTTGGTTCAATCATTGGGCGTAGTGGCTCAGTGGTAGAGCGCTTCCTCTGATGGGCGAAGTAAGTTGTGTGGAGGACAAGATCGTATCCGTGGGTTTTTCAGAGTACTCCCGCTTCCTCCCACATTTCATTCCTCGAATTCTTCTATTATCATTGACTTGGTTCAATCATTGGGCGCAGTGGCTCAGTGCTAGAGCGTTTCCTCTGGTGGGCCAAGTAAGTTTGTAATGGACAAGATCGTATCCGTGGGTTTTCGCAGGGTACTCCCGATTCTTCCCACTCTTCATTCCACCAATTCCTCTATTATCATTTACTTGCTTTAATCATTGGGAGCGGTGGCTCAGTGGTAGAGCGCTTCCTCTGGTGAGTCAAGTAAGTTTGTGGTGGACAAGATCGAAACCGTGGGTTTTCTCAGGGTTCTCTTGCTTCTTCCCACTTTTCATTCCACCAATTACTGTTTTATCATTTACTTGCTTTAATCAATGGGAGCGGTGGCTAAGTGGTGGAGCGCTTCCTCTGGTGCGTGGGGTCCTTATTGTTTCGATCCCCAGTCAAGTAAGTTTGTTGTGGACAAGATCGTCTTCGTGGTTTTTCTCAGGGTACTTCCGCTTCTTCACACTTTCCATTCCACCAATTTCTCTATTATCATTGACGCTTTAATCGTTGGGCGCGGTAGCTCAGTGGTAGAGCCCTATCTCTGGTGCATGGGATCTTTATTGTTTCGATTCCCGCCCTAGTAAGTTTATGGTGGACAAGGTCGTATTCGTGGGTTTTCCCAGGTACTCTCGCTTCCTCCCACATTTCATTCAACCAATTCTTCTATCATCATTGACTTCCTTTAATCATTGGAGATGCCTTGGTCCCTTGAGCATTGCGGTGATGTCAGAAATCAGATTCGGTCCCAAGCATTTAGGTTGTGATGTAAACCTTTGCTGTGGTTCAGTCTCAGTATTTCATTACGCGAGATAAAACCATCCATACAGCTACAAATGTCGTTCTATCTTGCGCAAGCAGGTATTGAATTTGAGCCAATTCGGAACCACATTTTTGGCGCTTTGAGGCCAGAAACCGATTTCGGACATTACGCTGTCCTCAAACTACTAGGATCTTTCCAATGTTACCATCCGCGTCCAACAACCCCATGTTTAAAAGGGAAACAGAAAGGACTCGTGTCTAAAATTTCCGGACCAGTTTCTTGAGGTTCAAGTTTAGTAATCGATTTCTGATATCACCATTGTGCTCAAAGGATCAAAACCTTTCAAATGTCGCCAACGCCGTCCAATAACTTCATCTTTAATAGGTGAATAGAAGGGACCTGAGCCCATAACGCCAGGACCCCATTCCTTGAGCTTCGTGGCCTGAGCCTGATTTCTGACATTACTACTGCACTCAGAGACAGTGGTTAGGGATGGCCACAGAAATTTTTTTTAAACTTGATTCGACTCGAAACAGACATCTTTTAGCTCGACTCGAAAACTCGACTCGAAAAATTTCTTCCAACTCGACTCGAAACTCGACTCGAATTTGGATCGAGTTTCGAGTCGAGTTGAGCCAAGTCGAGCCAAATCTTGTGTGTAGTTTCAAGTTCGTTTTTCACTTATTCTGCATAAACAATATAATTATTATCAATGTTGCTACTTCCACTACAACTTATTATTATTATTATTATTATTATTATTATTATTATTATTATTATTATTATTATTATTAAATTCTGTAATTAAGCTTGAAAGATAGGCGGTTTGCGTCTGAATACTAAAAACTAGTTGACTGCCGATTTCGGTAGTCGTGAAATCTAGGAAACAAGGACATCGTTCACGAGGTTCTGGGTTTGAGTTCCAGAGGAGCAAGTATTCGTGCTTGGGCCAAAATTTATTAAAAGTTATAGCGTGCCAGGCAAATATGTTTAAAACTGTTCTGCCTGGGTCTACGGTTGTCAACGACTTGTGCGGCTTGGCTCACAGCTTATTCAATATCGAACCGAACCGAGAAATAGGGATGCGCACGAGTCGAGACACAATTTGTAAAATTCGAGTCGAATCGAGACTGCTCGTAAAAATCTTGATTCGACTCGAATGTCTCAAAACTCTTCACATATTTTTAAAAATAGTTTTGAAGAAACTAATTACTCAGAAACAGTTATATATATATATATATATATATATATATATATATATATATATATATATATATATATATATATAAGTATATTATTATTATTATTATACAGGTGCGGATCCAAGGGGAGCTACAGCCCTCTTGACACTCAGGTATACACTGGATAAAATAAGCTTCAATCCTGCTTTACACTGAATAAAGCGGCAAACTGTGCTTTAGTCGCTCCCTTGATCATATCCTAGATCCGGGGCTTTAAGGGTTCATAGCTGTAAAACTATGGGATCTATCGTTAGGGATGCGCACGAGACGAGTCGAGACAGAATTTTCCTGACAAATTTCGAGTCGAGACACAGCTCTTGCAATAAAAAAGAATACATTTTTCGAGTCGAGACAGCGCATTTTCGAGACGAGAAAGCCTCAAATCTTCTCTCGTGCGCATCCCTACCTATCGTAGTCAAGTGAAGACTTCACTTAGAAACTAATATGTGCGCTATCCAAATATACAATGTTTCAGAATCTAAAGTACACATGCGACAATTTTTAGAGAGGAACTTTGGCTATGTGCATATAATTTGAAGTACTCACCAAATACTTGTATAAAAATTGTTGCAGAAGTATGGCAGAATTCTGAAACATGGATATTTGGATAGCTCACGTACTAGTTCCTAAATAAGGTCTGGACCCTACTACGGTAGGTCGCCTAGTTTTGGAGCGATGGACCTTTAAAGTTCATTTCTTCATATTTTTGGCAGCCTATAACTCCGAAATTAAGCTTTTGTGCGCCCAGGTTTGTTATTACCTTTTGTCTTATCTTGGTGTCAGGAACAGTATTTCTTCCAGATATGTTTTTGGGTCACTGCCCCCCTCCCGGAGGTCTGAGAGTGCCCCCCGGAGGAGACCAAAATATTACGTCTATAATACAATAATAAATAGAATAGTACCAGCAGTGCCCCTTCCCCCACCCTGAACATTTTTTTCTGAAAGAACAACTGGTCAGGAATCTCCTTGCATTTTTTAAATGGAGTATCGCATCGCAGTTTGCAGTGCAAATGGGAATGCAATGCAGTGCAAACATGGAAATGCAACATTGCATTTTCATGTTTGCACTGCAAATTGAAAAATGTATTGCAAATTGCGATACATCTTTGTGTCTTAAATTACTACGTAAGCTAAAATAAGGAGCAAGTTAAAAATATATTACTATTATTTCAAGAAACTTCCCCCGACTTGAAGGGTCGGTTATTGCAAGAAAAAATGCCTCGACTTTGGATTACAATAGTTTTCCACTTTTGTCTTTCCTTCTCTTTGTCAGTTTATTGTTGCTGGGTCATTCTTCAGATCTTCTCAGGTTTTGGGTGATTATCCTTGTTTCTGAGCGTGTAATAAAAAAAATGTTCCTTGAAGAAAAGGCGCATTGGCATCAGATTGGACCTAGCCGATATATGGTATATATAGCATGATTGTGGCTTGGTTAGTAAAACGCAGAAGTGCGTACAGTAGATCAGTAAAACAGTAACGGTATTCTTCAATGCCAAAAATACAGTATAGGAAATTACACTCATCTTTGTCTCTGTTTTCTTTTTGCTTTTCATTTGAAGTACTGATATACCTGATACCCATTTACGTTCCTTGTTAAAAACAACATATGTTTTAGCAAGATTTCTTCTTGGGAGACGCCGCGAACCTCAAAAAACATCCCGAACAAATGGACTCTGTCTTTCTGTGTGTGTTTGAACCAATGAGTTGTTTTTCCTAAACCTAATTGTTGAATTTGCCGCTGTGGTAAAACTATTTCGCTCAATTTGACAAATAATATAATAAAATATAATACTTATCCAGCAATGAGCGTGGATTGCAAGGAAAAGCAGTGAATCCTAAAGTACCCCTGTAGCAGGGGCGGATCCAGAACGGACTTCTGGGGGTGGGGGTGGATTGTAATACTACTACTTAGCTAGTTTTAAGAGCTCCAAATTTTGGGATGGGTTTTATTTACATATAAAATAAGAAAGCTTCCTCTTCCGTGGGAGGGGGGCGATTGCCCCGATCGCTCCCTGGATCCGTGTCTGCCCTATAGCCTCTCCCCGAAATTAAATGCATTGATCTATTCTATCTAATTCGAAGTCATTTTCTCTTCCATGTTATTGGTGACGGAGCTCTTGTTCTTTGTATCTCTGTACTCAAGAAAATAATAATAATAATAATAATAATAATAATAATAATAATAATAATAATAATAATAATAATAATAAAGCATCTGAATAATAAAGATATTTTTCACCCTTCTTTAAACTTTCTGTGTATTTCTCTGAATCTGGATATGTTGTTTTATAGTGTATAATGCAAAAAGGCTTCAAACAGCAATCTGGCAAAAAGTGTTTGTGTAAAAGACACAAACGTCTTATCAAGTTGTTCTACAAACAACTAAACAGCTGACCTTGTTTCTGTTTGCCTTTAAACACAATGTTACGATCTACAAGGCACAGACAAAAATAGAGAGCAACATCATATTCGCCTAAGGGCAACTTCGTCGCTAAACTGAAGACTAGCACTCTGTCAATATATTGCATAGCTATCAATAAGTCAGACTCACAGGTTCTTTCCAAACGTTTTGTATAACAGGTTAATCAAACTACGTTGTTGTAGGTAAGGGATGAGACTCTGAAAGGCCGATGTGTTGGAGGTCAGAGCCGTAGCTAGAAATTTCGTTGCCCGGGGCAAAGTAGAATTCGGCGTCCCCCGACACTCACCTTACCAAGATTTGACTTTACTTTATGTGCTTTTATTTTTAACATATAAGAGAAACACCTTTTTGTTGTTATGCTGCACTGTTTTTTTTTTTACCAAGCCGCTTAGACAGCCAAAAGCGATCGTTATGTATTCTTTAACAAATAAGAGCCACTCTCAAGAGGCTTATTTTAGACCTGCTGCTAAACTTGCCAAACTACCTTGTATACAAATCCATTTGGAGAATAATTATGAAAAAACCATGGAGTCGATTCTCCTACGTCAGGACGACCATGTTAGACATGGAGTTGCTGGACGCGAGTGGTAGCGTTGGAAAGGTCCGGGTCCTCTGAGTCGAGTCGAGTTCTCGAGTCGAACTAAAAGATGTCTGTTTCGAGTCGAATCAAGTTTCAAAAAAAACTCGCTCGAACTCGCTCGTGCCCATCCCTAACCACTGCCCCTGAGTGCAGTAGTAATGTCAAAAGTCTGGCCCAGGCCACGAAGCTCAAGGAATGGGGTCCTGACGTCATGGATTCGGGTCCCTTCTATTCACCTATTAAGGGGATCTTCTACCTCTTCGCTTATGTTTCTAAGTTCCCATTTGAAAACATGTAAATTTTAATATGGTAATTTCTAACAAAGTATTGCAGGTAATGACTTGAAATGTTTAATACAAATACACTAGACCCATATAAATCCAACCACGGTTTCTAATTTACGTTACATGCGTTATATTAATTGCAATATATTCTTCAGTAAGTTTGGCAACAGAGAATAAAAAGTATGCTGCAGAGGGGAGAGGGCTGACCATCTGTTCTAGCTGCTTTTAATGTGATTGTAACTTCTCAGTGGTTAGAATGGTCTGGACTGGAAGAGCCCAAAACCACTTCTTTCTTCCTTTCACGGTTTGTTTGTTTCTTCCACCCCCTGCAGTCACAAGAAGACAACTTGTTTCGGAAAGCATTTTGAATTAGTAGCAAAAAGCAAAACTGAATGACACCACGGACGGATTAAAGGGAGGGGCGGTCACTCCCTCCAAGAACATTTGAATACTTTGAGTAATCGGAGTAAGAAACTAGAAATTGCGTAATCTAATAAGAAAAGTTTCTTGAAGTATACAGATCAAGACGCATTTCAAGTGTCACAGCATTGTACTCTCCTCCCCTCCCCTCCCAATTCCCTTCTGAACAAGTTCTCTTTTGTTCCTCTGTTCCATATTAGCCTTTACACTTACACTTTCACTATCCAGTATTGCTTTTGACCATACCATCTGCACAGCAAGGCGAGTAAGGTTTACGAGTCCTTCCTGTCCCCTTTTTCTGCCCCTATTTTAAAAATTGCTAATTATAATAAAATTTATCGAAAACAATTCATCCCAACGATAAAGACTTATACACATTCATTATTGCAATCTTAAAATAAACTCGCCGCCTGTCGCGTATGCTAGCGATCTAATATATACGAATAGATGAAAAGTTAGTTTGAAGCCTTATGTATTGTTTTTCTGTAAGTAAGTCCGAATTCATACTTGTTTCTATTGTTGCATCGACAAAAGTGAGAGCCAAATCGATTTAGGCTCGTTGGTCTCTGCGAGGTCCCTAAAGATGCAAGGCCATGGGCAGTCGACCACCACTTGAAACGCCTCTGCACTAGAGGTCTGCACGTGCTCGGGCCTACAAAGCATATATCACTTCGGGCCCGGGAGGGGTTCGGACAGTAGCGTCATTTCAGATTTGGCTTGGGGGGCAAGACCCCTTGATATATGTAAAATTTCGCGTTTTTCACTGACTTACTACTATTCTATTGATAAAATCTATATAAATCTCAAACTCAGGGGGGCAAATGCCCCTCCCTGCCCCCCTAAATGACGCCCCTGGGTTCGGGCTGTGAATTTTTAAATATACAACCATATTTCTTGGACTTTTTCGGGCCTAACTTTGTAAATATAGTGTAAAACACAAATTGCACCGTTCTTTCTGAAGGACTTTTAAAACACAACTGCAAAATCAAACCTCGAATTGCTGTAAATAAAAATACAATCTTGCATTAATAATTAAGTTTCTGTGATTCGGGCTTATTTCGGGCTCATTTGATTATCACGGAGCTCAGTCCGGGCTCGGGCCTTGCTAAGACATATTTCGGACTCGGGTCGGGCCTCACATTGTAAATTCACGGGCCGGGCCCAGGCTGAAAATTCCGACCCGTGCAGATCTCTGCTCTGCACCCGCACACATTCCTTCCTAGTCCAGAAAATCTCCTCCCCTCCGCATCGTCAATAATGGTAAATTTGTTCCTCGTATATTTGCTTATTATTGTAAGAGAAGTGCAAACGAGAACTCTAAACTTTGTTCGTTCTCTGGGGTAATGTGAGTAATGCAAATGAAGAAAGATATGCGTAATATACAAATGTCAGAAAAACTTGATATCAATTTGAATAGACCTTTTACGTAATGTTTATTTTAAAAATAATAAACTTATGCAAATATATCGAGGCATCTGAAATTTAATGTTAAATAGTGGCGAGTGAGCCAGAAGGGGCGTGCACTATTCAGTTAGTCAAAGAGCTCATATATGTAGCTTGAAAACTACTACTATTTAAACCAATATTGAATTAGACAAATTTGTAAAAAGTAGGATAACTATAGTTGGAAATAGTGTGTGTATTTTTTTAGGAGGAAACCCAGAAGTACATTCTCGATAAAATAATAATAATAATAATAATAATAATAATAATAATAATAATAATAATAATAATAATAATAATAATAATAATAATCTTCCTCACTTCAATCATAGGTTGAAGCGCAAGAAGGAAATTTTGAAACTTTTCTCTCCCTGGGAAAGCTGTTTTATAATTTGATAAGGTCTCTTCTTCGTAACTGCATCTATCCTTGGTCGGACCGCGGTGGCTCAGTGGCAGAGCGTTCACCTCTAATGCATGGCGTCCTTAGTGCGATCTCAGCTCGCACCAAGTGAACTTAGTGGTGGACAAACACCGTGTGCGTGGATTTTCTCGGGGTTCTCCCGTTTCCTCCCACTTTCTTCATTCCACCATTTCATTCATTTCTCATAATCACCGTCCCCTTTAGCCTAACCGGCATAATCGTGGGACGTAAAACTCAAAGATTTCATTTCAATTTTTCATTTACCTTCCATGGTTTTCATACTGCGGGCACTGGAGTTTCCGAACTATATCATGGCGGCCATTTTGAAACTGGTGCTCCATATGAAACATCTTTTAGTACAGCGTTACTTAGTTTTCCAAGACCTTTCGAACGAAGTATTACTCGACCCATGTTCCCTTTTGACATTTCAGAGTTACCTTCCGTTACCCCCATTTACGGGCGGCGGAGAGGGGTACTTTTGACGGAATTGGTTTTCCCCCTTAGCAATATATAACGTGTACTTCAAACATTTCTTCTATGTTTTATAATTTTTCAGATATTTCCGTGGATTGATTAAAATGGCCCACCCTGTATATATATATATATATATATATATATATATATATATATATATATATATATATATATATAGATAGATAGATAGATAGATATGTTGGTGCACCAGTAAGCTCACAAGAGTACAGATTAATTCATTCTTGATTTTAATCTACAGAACAAACGCTTTTTATGAAAGCAAGGGGACTGCTTCACATAGATGCCTAAGTGAGGTAAATATAATTTAAACTTCAAATGGAACTTGGGTGGTTCACCGACAATGGCTCATTTAACACGTTTGATAACAGCGCGGGTAATAGCAGATTTATAAACGTAGTAGATAGAGCCTGTGTAGGTAAATGGGTACCGCGTGAGACTGTCATTCTAAGGGTATGGGGTTCGAGTCTCGGCCTAGATTGAGTTAATTTTTTTTTTTCAAGGAATTCAACACTAAATGATGTTCGCGTTTGATACTGAAAGAGATTTATCCTATGAAGGAAGAAAACGCAAGATGGGGGCAGCGGGAAAGACGGAAACTGTTTATCCTTAAGTGTTAAAATTCAATTTATTCCCATATCTTTTGCTCTTTCCTTTCCCTCTTTCCTTCTTTTCTCATTTTCTTTAGCTATCCGTACTTTTTCGGTTTCTGCATGAAGCGTATTATTGTTTTCGTTTTCTTTGCATTAATTCCTATCTCTTTGAACTTAATGTGAATGGAATTTCTGCAGATTTATCTCGTGGTTGTTTCTCTAAATGATGCTCTCAGATAGTAATACTTTTTCCTCCGAGTGGAGGAATATCCTGGCATGTTATGTTTTCGGGCACGTATTTGCTGTCATGTTGGTTGTCCAACTATCAGATATCGAGTGAAACTATTCTGATACTGGAAAAAGCTATCATTTCTTATGTATCCAACCTCCATTTTCTACTGTCGCTGACTGTACGTGGGTTTCCTGGAAACGGAAGAGAAAATGGGACATCTGTATAATCTTGATGGAATGTTCGCTACATTGACTCCGCATATCGATATTGTCATTCGTTCAAGTGACAACTATAGAGTGAAGGAAAATATTTATTATTATTATTATTATTATTATTATTATTATTATTATTATTATTATTATTATTATTATTATATTTATTATTATTATTATATTTTTAACGTACTTTTGAACTTGCACTGCAAAATTACTGCATAGTATGTTAATATTTGTGCAATTTTCCCGGATTATATGTTATTTCGTTTTTTAATGGGCACTAATTGGTCTCCAGTTCATCGGTGCACTTTGGTGTAAATAACCTTACAGGAAGAAGCCGGTTCGTTCCAAAGAATAGAACTGAACTTATTAAAATTTGGATTGTAGTTTTAGGTGGCATTATAGTGTAGGGGTAACTTCCTGGACGTACGAGTAGTATAGGTTCAGAACATATATTCAACATCTGTTCAAGCCAAAGGTTATTTTTGCACAAAGTGATCTCGAAGAATCGAAGAGTAACTTCTTATATTAAAACAGCAATCTGTAGAAATGTGGAACCTGTATCATGATAGAGGCGATTTACGAATTTTGGTTGTGAAATGGCAAATAATAACTATGTGGACTAGGATACTTAGAAACGTTCAATTGGTCTGTAATATCCCCTTTTCATGTTATTATTCTTAGAAAAAAACACTATATCATTTGCTAAACAAGTTTCGGGTATAGTAACCGGTGGAGATTGGTATCATGTTAGATTTCCAAACGAAAAATCTAGATTCGAATCCTCATCAAGTAGTATTCTTTTCCTATAGAACATTCGCTGCCAACACACATTCATCTGCAGTTGGAGAAGTTACAAGGCATCACTGGCGAGAATCCGAATAAAAAATGGCTGCGTTCTTCATCAGACAGAGTACGGCAATTATTAGTGTTCCCCATGATATATTTTTGCGTCCGTTACTGATTGGAAATACTATTTAGTTAAATCGAATATTGGCTTACAATGTAGGAAGATATTAACTTCAACTGAAGAATGGGTGCAAGGTGGCTCAGAGTTAAAACGCGTATCCGTGGTGCAAGAAGTCCCTGGTCCGATTCCAAACCATGTAAGTTTGTGGTGAAAATATCCTGTTCGTAGATTTTCTCTGAGTTTGCACATTTTTGTCCACATTCTCATTCCATAATTATCTTTCATTATCACATACGTCACTAATCATTCATTTCCTTTAACTTAAAGGGCATATAATCGTGGGACTAAAATTCAAAGATTTAATTTACAATTGAAGAGAGAGTTTTGTTTTTCAAATTACTTAAAGAAGGTTTCCGTATTATAGATATCTTCTATTTCCTTTTAATTGTTAAGATTATCATAATTTTGAGATGAATAAACCTAATTTAAATCCTTTTCAAAACAACTTCGAAAAACGCACGCAGTTTTGCATACACAGTTGTATGTCAACATCCATTACACTCATCATAAGAAGTATTGCAGAACCCAAACTACAAATATCAGTGTGAGCGAAATGAAAAAAAAAAAAAAAAAACACAACAGTGCTATGAATATGAACTATATAAGATCTGACTTGTAGCAGTTACAAAATAAAGAATTCAAGGAGAAACAGTAAGTACTAATACCCTGTTTAATATTAATTCATAATGAAGTAATAATCAAACATTGATAATGCAAAAAGCTCAGAAAATCAAATCCTTCGAAAACGATAGCTGAGTGTTAAATGAAAGAAGTCTTGTTATTTTAAGAAATAACTTCTATGAATACACAAGAGCTCTGAAACTACCATCTACACTTTCATTTTATAGACATTCACTGTTATAAGCCGCGAGACTTTTTTAAGGTATAATTTTCTCATATTATCTTGATGATATCTCAATTCTAACTCCTGACTGGACAAGTTCAGTCTCCATAAGAAAAGTCTACTGCGTTTTCAAAACTCGCTAGCTGGACAATGTTTGCTGTCGCAATTATATTTCTGATGCGGAGTGTATAAGTTCAGTAATTCACGGTGAGAATAGTCAATCAGATTTTTTAACGAAGAAATAACAACATGAAATCGTAAATCTCTTTGAACAAACTGTCGAGATTTGAGAGTCAGCAAACATCTGGATTACATTCCAGGGAATCTTGATCAAGTAAGTGAGAAGCAAGATGAGAAATTTACTAGAGTATAAAAGATAACGAGCATAGACACCAGGGTAGGAGTAGCGTTAGGATGGTGGTGGACTATTACTGAAGCATAAACAGACAAACGGCGTAAGAAAAGCATAAGAAACTCACCAAAGTTTACAGAAAAATCG
This sequence comes from Thermobia domestica, assembly GCF_964235325.1. NCBI lineage: Eukaryota > Metazoa > Arthropoda > Insecta > Zygentoma > Lepismatidae > Thermobia > Thermobia domestica. Next base: position 279,968,881 of record NC_137454.1, on the reverse strand, counting down.
TTTGAAAAACAAATGAAAGGTATTTATTTGTCTTATATATTTTTCAGATGTAGGGTTGTTATATATATATATAAGAATGAAAATATTTTTGAAGGTGAATGCATTTATATTCATTCAGATTTATGTTTCAGTACAGACATCTGTATAGTTCCTTCGCATTTCTGTTTCCATATATAATACATACATACAAATTTTGTTGTGGTATTGGGTTGGATTTTCAAAGTCAAGAACTATTAAATTCGCTTATCAAAACGAAAACAACTTTCAGATGGTTTTCATTTGCAGCCCTGTGTAATCATGCCTGTTGTTCTGTATGGTTGCGAAACACGGTCGCTTACACTGAGGAAAGAACATACGATGAAAATATTTGAGAATAAGTTTCTGAGACGAATATTCGCACCCAAGAAGAACGGGAATGGGAAATGGCGGAAACTTCATAACGAGGAACTACGTAATTTATACGGTTTACCAAGCGGTCACCAGGGGTCACCAAGTCTAGGAGGCTCAGGTGGGTAAGTCACGTAGCCAGGATACAAAAAGGTAGGGACGCTTTGAAAGTATTGACTGGAAGACCAATCGGAAACCGATCATTAAGGAAACCTAGGCGCATATAGGAAGACAATATTAGTAGTTCAGTCAATAAATGTTTTCTGTGGGGACTAATTAGTAACAAGCTGAATTTTTCAGGAACGTTTTCAGGAATATTTTCTGAAAAGTCCCCACCTCTCCCCACTTGCTTTCCTCTCTACCCCCCTGAACCCTTTTAGATTCTTGCATTTTTTTAAAAGGAAAATGTTGACTTTTAGTTTAGTATCTACTATTCCAGTACTATTTGTTCGAGTACCATGGATTATACGTCATTCTCTTCAGAATAAAACATACTTTCAAATGGTACCATGCGCATGTTTGCATGATGTACAATGGAAGGGAAATTCGAGGTAAAATAGATAACTTTCCCTACGAAAAATAACTTTTTTGAAATTTAGTGCCCTTTGGATCAACCCTGGTATCTGAATATAATCTACTTTGCAAAATACTATGATCTGTATGTAATGTGTGTTCCAAGTTTTATTGCAATATCTTGAATAGTTACGACGGAAAAATATTTCTTAACCTTACTTGACAATATCAAGTTTCATATATATAATAAGTTTCCAAACACAATACTATACTTCTAAGTATCATGGTTAATACGTAATTCTTTTCAGAATGAGACAAGACCTTAAATGATATTATGCGCGTGTCTTTATAATGTACAAAAGAAAAGTGTTTTGGGATAAATATGAAAATTTCCCTCAAAAAATTACTTTTAGGAAATTTGGGGAACCATGAAGCGGTACGGGGAACAGATGCCTGAATATAATCAACCTTGAAAAACACTATTGTCTATACATAATGTATGTGCCAAATTTAGTTGAAATATCTAGAAGAATTACGAGAAAAAATATTTCTTAATCCTATTTGGTAGTACACTTGAGATATTTTCAGAAAATAAAATCCAGTAACAGAACTCTAACTCTTCTAATCTACCACGAAAATATGTCAAACGGAACGAAATATAACTCTTAGCTTTAAAATATACACATGTATATACATTATTAATAGTTTATGCACATAAGTTAATATTTTATTTATAACTGTTATATACAAATATATGGTTACTATATTTTATTAATGTGTTTTTTACTTGTATTATTGCTAATTAATATGACCAATTTAGGTTCTAGGAATTGTTCCTAACTTAGATTAGGGCCGTTCCGTTCTCTATTACGTATGGGCCCGCCATGTCCTCGACTGTTGGTAACTGCTTAACAGTCCAAAATAATGTATTTTATACTATAGTAGTATCAAAGACTACCCACAAAAAATACATGTAATGTAGAAAGTAGTACCAACTATTCTACTTTCTACAATACTATTGCCCATTTTATACAATTGGTGTTTAGCTGTAGACTGATAAAATTTAATTCAGCTTTCAGTCCACTCTGGTTAACCCTTTCTGTAACCTGGGTTTTGGGGGTATTTTTTAGACTTTCAGTCAAGCAGCTACGGCATCGTCACTATTTGTCCTAGGATCATGGTTCATACCTCATTCCCTTCAGAATGGAACCGCCTTTGAAATGGTACCACTTGTATGCTCATACCATATACCAGGAGAGGGAAAAATGATGTCAAATGGAAAATTTCGCAGGGAAATTTTTTTCTCACTTTGGTCCCCTCTGGAACGGCCCTGTGTGAAGGTAGAGATCTAAACAATCTGATAAATAGTACTTGGTATACTGAATGTGTGTGCCAAATTTCAAGTTTCTATCTTGAATACTAAGGGCGGGAGAAATTTTGTCAAGAACCCCACAATGCCCCAAATTACCACAAAACACCATGATCTCAGGTAAAAAAAATTCCTGAGACATCTCTATTTACCCTAAGACTATAATCCGCCAATCAGTCTCTTCAGAATAGAACTGCCTTTCAAGCGGTACCATTCACGTGTCTCCATCATGTATCTAAGGCGAGAAAATCCCGAAAAAAGGGATTTTTTGGGTCTAAATATCCCTTTTATCAACTTTTAGCCCCCTGGACCCCCTGTCTTAACGCAGAAATCTGCCAAAAAATCTGATAAATACTACTAGGTGGGCTGAATGTCTATGCACAATTCCAATTTTCCAGGTGCAAAAATAAGCCCGCCAAAAAAAATATATACCGACAATGTCCCACATTCTCGTATACAGAGGGATATTTTGTAAACATTCCCTGAGACATTCCTAATTACTCTAGGATCATGGTTTGCACATCATTCTCTTCAGAATAGAACTGCCTTTCAGTCGTTACCACTCACATGTCTCCATCATGTATCTAAGGCGGGAAAATTCCGTGAAAGGAATTTCTTGGTAAAAATATCTCTTTTTTCAAATTTTAGCCCCTCTGTACCCCTCTGTTTTAACACAGAAATATGAAAAAAATATGTTAAATACTACTCGGTGTACTGAATGATTGTGCACAATTTCAATCTTCTAGGTGCAAAAATAAGGCCGCAGAAAAATAGCGAAAATGTCCAAAATTCCCCTATACAGAAGTATATTTTTATAAAAATTCCCTGACACTTTCCTAATTACCCTTGGGTCATGTTTCGCCCGTCATTCTCTTCAAAATAGAACTGCCTTTCAGGCGGTACCATTCACATGTCTTCATCATGTATCTAAGGCGGGAAAATCCCGAAGAAAGGTATTTTTTGGTACAAATATCCCTTTTTTCAACTTTTTGCCTCTTTGGATCCCCCCGTTTTAACGCAAAAATCTGAAAAAATCTGGTAAATACTACTTGGTGGACTGAATGTTTGTGCAAAATTTCAATCTTCTACGTTCAATAGGCGAAAAAGAAAACATAAAAGAAAATATATATTTAAAATTATGACGTCATCACCTCCTATGTCTGGACGCAGGAAGGTGTGAAACCATACGTAACGTGTTCTACAATGCCTCTGGACTTGAAAAACACACAAAAAAAACGGACGAAAAAGCTCAAATAGGAGAGTTATAACGCAATGTACCATGAAACACCCGTATGGTACAAATTGTACCATGGGATCCCCAAAGGGATGCTACACTGTTAACACTCGCCATCGTCGAAGTCAATAACATCATCATAGGCAGGAGAATTATTACAGTAAAGTCCATTACAGTATTCACGCATGGCGGAACAATCTAATCCTACATTTCTACAAATAGTTGGGACAAGATTATTCACAGTTGCGAGCAACGAAACGAAGATCACTAGGTGCAACAGTCTTAGAACTTGGTACTGGTATCAAGGCATTTAATATGTTCCATTTTCACAATAACCGTCAAAAATGACAGTGACATTTCTTCTGTATATGTTTAGAATGTACACTGAGTGCTTACTGAATTGCGACCTCCTCACAAGAAAGTGTGGCCAGCAGCCGAGATTATTATAATTATAACCAGCCCGACTTGCAGTATCGCAGAGAAAGAACACACTCGACGCTAAATATTGCCAGATAGCACACTGTTATAGTGGAAGGTAGGCAGGATTTATCCGCGTTTTAATAGGGCATGATTACGGGTACCAGAGCAATAGGTACGTCAATACTCAGACAACAATACTTGTCGGACGCGCCAGTCCTGTGTAATGAAAGTGTGCAACGAGTGGGAAGAAAATTAAGTAACGGTGTCCAAGAGATGTAAGTTTGGAGACGTACGTAAGTTTAAAACGTGGGGCCATCGTCGCGTCAGACAACTCGTGACAGCCAAATGAACCATCAGTGTCTGGGAATTACGTGAGCAATACAACGGTGGATGCACAACACCTATATCCCACGCAACTATATAGCGTACACTGACACGCATGCAGTTCCACAGCAGACTACACCCTCGTCACCCACTCTTCACGACTCGTTACCACAGACTTCGTCGCGCTCGGGCACAGGAACATGTAAATTGGACCATAGATAATTGGTGTGTTGGTCCGATAAATCACTGTTTGTACTACTCCTCTCGGACGGGAGTGTGGATGTGTGGCGCCAACAGCACGAAGCTATGAATCCCTTGTGCATGGTGCGTACTGTGCGGGCGCCTGCATTGTTTGGGGATACTTCTGTTGGCATGGACTGGAACCATTGGTGTATATGGACCACAAAGAAACATCCCTTGTGTACCTGCAGGTGTTAGAGAATCACATACACCCTATAATGCACACTTCTACCCACGCGAAGACTACATTTTCCAGGACGGCAATACACTGTGCCACCAAGCCACGACTGCACTTGTTTGGCTTTAGGAACATTTCATGGATCTGCAGCGTATGAATTGACCCCCTAAGTCACAAAATTTTAATCCTATAGAACATTTATGGAGTGTTGTGGAACGAGCTCTTCACACCATAACTCCTGCACCAACATCTGTGGACTCATTATGGGATACCATCAGGAATATATGGTGTCAGATCCCCGTGGATACATATCAGCAACTACCAGAAGCCATGCCATGTCGTGCTCAGGCCGTCCTCTGAGCAAAAGTGGACCAACGAAGTATTAAGTAGGTGGCCGTAAATCAATGAATACTTAGTGTAGTTGCTTCAGTTTTGAATAACATTTCCGTAAGTACAAGGAACATAATAAATAAGGAATCCTCTATCAACTACGACAACTGATTTCATTTTCTGCTTTGATCAACTGCAATACAGCTATAATAAATGGGTTGGACACTTTCTCGAATTTCTTATTTTGGTAGTCATAAATCCACTCCATCCTGGCTGCACTGTAATCCTAGAAGCCATATAAAGTTGAGAGAAAATAGATATTGTGAAGATTTTGCCGTAAGAGATCTTATTTGTTGAAGTTCACTTAAGTCTTCATTGACCATTGAAGAAAGGCCTGCATTTCTCTTTTTCATTGAATGTAAGTACACTCGGATACTTTAGGTATTAATAAAAGACTCAATTGGAATTATCTTCACTGTTATCCGACAAAGGTACTTAACGTGACACAATGAATCCCTCCACACACAGAGCCCGAATGAATCAAAACGACTGAAAAATGCATGTCTTCAATTTTGGACATACTTTAATGTGTACAAATCAATTGCCTTCTAATAGTGGACATAAGGAAATATGTCAATTTTTTGACATTACAGATATGTCCGCCATGAACATAAAAATGTGAGCAACTATAGCATGTCAAAATGATCTACTACCTTGTTTTCATTACTTTGACGGATTAGTATGTTACGTTTTGATCATTGGGGCAATGTTTGAAATGATATATTTGTACGTTAAATATTTATACACATGCGCGGAAACGTGAGGCAGTTGTCATTTGCCTCTTGTTATCAGTGTTACCAATGTAGCACTTTGTCGATTGATCTAGAAATTTTTAAGGATATTTTTATCAAAAACAATTGGATCATTTATCATTGTTAGAATAGAAATTTAGTACCTTTTAAATGTTGTCTAGTGACTAAACTAGCACTATTCCACTAAAATTAATATTTCTAGCGTATTCTTGCAGTGTTTTTAGTGACAGTATTATTCACGTTGTTGGCACTTTGTTTTGTATCATAACGACATGCGTGTATGCCGTATTACGGACAGGTTTGACATATATTTTTATGCCATATCAACATACTTCGGGCTCTGTGTAATAGGATGAAAAGTTCATTTGTTATCAAGACTTCATACATTTACGTCAATATTATGAACAACATGTTGGAGAAATCCATCTGAATGAATAGCTGGGGAGCCAGCGTTAATGATTGATGTTAGATAGATTATGACTTCAAGGTAAGATGTTCATACTCCCATTGATGAAATATGTTTATGAAGTGTTTTGAACTGTATAATCGATGTAGATTTAGAGCAAGGCTTCTCTACATGGGAGACAGAAACGAACTAGGTCTTACAGCAAGTACGAGAGCATGATTTAGAACAACGCACTTTCAGCTTTCTGGGATTCAATTGAAGTTGCTATTTTGTAAATTGTGATGTAAAAATGTCAAGACTTTCTTGAATAAGAATTTTACCCCCCTGAATTAATCGTATTTCACTTTCTTAAAACACTTTTTCTGTAACTTTTCATGCACATCGCCTATTCTTTGTACACTAGCTTCACGAATATAATGTACACCATTTTTACAACTACAGTGTCTACGTTAAGTTCGTTTCCACAAATTATACAAATGAAATCGAAATTATTATTTTTTTACATTATTAATGTTGCTCAGGTAGCCTGGAACAATATGAAATGACTACACTCTTGTCAGCGTAATATATTATACCGAGTTAAGTTTCATTAATCAAAATGATATGGAAATTCAAGTTTAAAATTAGGAACATTAATTTCTACTTTTTGTTATTAATTACGGTAAGCGATATTGACAATGACAGCTAGAAAATGATTAAATATTGTGTAATCACAAAATGTTATAAAGATTTATGCATTTTAAATTGAAGTTTAGTGATTGAAAGAAACACATTTGGATTATTTTCATTCAGGTATATTATCAGGATATTATGCTATTTTTTTTTAATTGACTGTGAATAATCATGTAGCGATTAAACCTTTCAACGCTTGCCTTGCACTCGAAAACTGCTATTTTGCAATTAAACCTAACGTAAATTTGTCTGTAGATGTTTTTTAAATATAAAAATCTAAATAAATTATAAGCATGTAAACAAAATGTTACGTTCTATTTAAAGATAACAAATCATAATACTAATGGCATAGTAATATATTCTTACATTTCAAATTGTAAACCAAATATTTTACATAAAAAAAAAGAACCTACTAGATACTCATTAAGTACTTCTCACTTTTGCTGCACAAAATCACTTAGCACATACAAGCTTCATAAATTTCCCACTGATACTAAAGCATGAAGGTAGACAGTGTCAAAGCCGGATTTTGGCGCACGCCTAGCCGGCCCGGCAGGATGACTTTCTCGCACCTGCAGTCATTTGGTAAAAACTCTCTGGACATCGTTAACATTCCTACAAATCTGTTAATATGTATATCATTCTAAATCTAATAAAACAAGCTAAAAGTTTTATTTGAAACATTTTGTTGTAGCGTTATCAGGTTTTAACTAATAACAATAATATTGAACATTATATTGAAAAATCTACTTTTTCAGCAATTTATTTCAATAGTGAGATATATACTTACTTTAGCTGAAAACACATAAGGACATAATTTAAAGAACGTAATGTGAGGAACTTTAAAAAATCATATTGATACGAGCCGGCTTAATCGAGTTATTGACATTTTAATGTAGGTATGCAAATTTGCATGTTTATGGCCGTGGGGGGAAAGCAAGAGGGGGAGGGTTGGGGACTTTTGAGGACATATTCCCCTTATGATGTTGTAATAACTGGCAAAGATTCATCTTATTACTAACTAGTTCCGACGAAAGCCTAGTTTTTGCCTTTATTGACTGGCTTATAAGGTGAACCTCGCAGAAACAGGAATACAAAGTAGAAACTGGATGCAGTTGGCTAAGGATAGACGTAAATGGAGAGCTTTGGTGAACACGGCACTAAACCTCCGGGTTCCATAGACCATAGAGTTAGTTCTTCTTCTTCTTCTTCTTCTTCTTCTTATTCTTATTCTTCTTATTATTATTATCATTATATTAATAATAATAATAATAATAATAATAATAATATTGTAACAGTAGGGTTTACAAGTATTGTCCCATCTTGCATGCGACGCCCGCACAACTGCTGCGACACTAGTGTCCCTTGGTCTGTGTTTGTCTCTCGTTTCTTGTGGATGATTGTGATTATGCTGCTAGGCTTTTATATTAAACCTTTACATTATTTAAGCTTTTTCTTTTTTCCACGAGGTTCTTTTAAACAAGAGAAACTATTTTCCTATTATGTCTATTTCTTATCATTCATTTTGTTTGAACTGCTTAAGTTCATTTTGTAACTTTTTATGTCATTCATTGTCCTCATCATAATAAAGTCCTCATTCTTAACAATGTATTTTCTTTTTTATTTACAGTTTGATACACTGATATATTTGTAACAAATTTGAGGTTTGGTCCAACGCCTTTCGAATTATTAACCACGCCACCGGCCCCATTTTGGGGTGCCTACTATTGCAGGAAATTGAGAATTGCACGTGGGGATGCACTTTCGAGTCATATATACAAAATTCCTGATACGTGATATACATATATTATAGTACTCTGTGTCAGAAAAGCAAATATGCAAATCTTTTTTGAGTACGGCATTACTGCGCTCTTACCTTAAAGAATATGAGAATTAAATCAATCAAAAGCTAGTGAAAGATAAGGAGAAAACCGTAATCTGAATAAGACATTGAAGAGGGGCACAAGCTGTGAATATGAATTGTGCATGGTGTAAATAAAGGACACCACCCAAAAAGAAATCGCGAAACAGCTGGTAAACGGAGAGAAAAAGAGTAAAAATTGTCTAAGTGTGACATAAAATACAAATGCAAACACATACTAAGACAACTATACACTTACCAAGCAGCGATCTTGGTGTTAAACTGTGCTAGCGGTAGGACATGTTGTCCCGTGCAGTGTTTTGTTTGCAGTTTGACGCGCTTTAGCTTTACCACTTCGTGTGGTTTATTTGTGTAAGTGACTATTTATTGTATAATATTACGATGTCTCAACTCGTTAGAAAAAAATACCATCAAATGTGTGTTTGGGCGGGAGCACATGTGGTTCGGATTCCACGTTAATCAGTAGGTCCACGTCTCATATAGCCTCGCTGCTGAAAGGGACGCTAAACTAAAATCAACTCAACTCAAATGTGTGTTTGATAAGGAAAAACGTAATAATCGCCCTTCACCCATAGCTATTCCTAAATGGATCGAAAGTTTATTTAAAGAGGACTGCATTGACATTGTTGCGCTCCAACTTCACTCTGATGAATATGCTGTGCTTGTGACATTTAATACTGATGCAATTTTTGAAAAAGTGTTAAGTAAGATCGAATCTGCGGTACCATTTAAACACAGTGACGGTAGTACCTCTTTTGTCCAACCCGTCAACGCAATTGAAAATATTGCCAGGGTAAGTCTTTAATTTATCTATTCAATTAGATAATAACGTTAATGTACAAATTCTGACTGAATATGAAACACTGAAAATATAACCAATGAAACATGGTCTCAAAATTATCCCCTTACAGTGTCCAATGGAATTCGAACTGTGCACATGGTTCTTTAAAAATCGATTCACGTTTACTCTTTAATGGGTTTCGTGGCTTGATATCATGAAGGCCAGCCGGTAATGTGTTTTTTCTGTCGATCCTTAACTTACCGACTTAGTGACTGTGATAAGAATAGAAAACAAGAACTGAATGTTCCTCACACGTCTCAAACGTCTGATGTTCGTCCAGGAAAGCCTTGTAAAAAACGTGTGCAATTACAACCAAACGGTTCAGAACCAGTAACTGACACCTCTACTACTATTGCTGCTCATACGGATGACAACTCTGATTCCACATCTGGCATTATCAACAATGCAGCTGAAGAAACACAGACACCTATTGCTAATGTTAATGGCCTTGCAAGAGTTAATAATATCGCTACTCCGTCTTGTCCCCTTGGTACTGAGATCTCCATCCAAGCTGTGAAACAAAAAACTGTTATGGAATTCATTGCACCTACTTCAGACAGACGGTAGTGACCTTGACCTGAAAAGTGAAACAATATACATTCCTGATACAACAAGGGAATTACGTTCACGCAAGAAACGACGCTCGCTTGGTTCTTATTCACAACATGTGAATGTCATAACAATTCGAAAGAAAAAGAGGCGCGGTGCTTCAATAACTGACTGTTTACATCGAGACGATACTGCATTAGGTGTGCTCACTGACCTTCAAGATTTGTAAACACTTTTTTCGTTTTTTTTTGTCGTCAGTGTGACTATATTGTCGTTCTCGTCTTCTGTTTCTAGTGACACGTTGATATGTTCCAATTTTACATTTACTTTTCTGTTTTATTACTTATAACACTGTACATTACATGTATTATTTCCCTCAATGTAAACTGTATGCAAAGTAGTGTTAAAAAAGAATTGTTTTAAAAATTTGTTTATGACTGTGACGCAGATTTTACGTCTTCAAGAAATAATTTGTGATGAACACTGTTTCATCTCTGGTTTTAAGAGTATGTTAATCTTGGTGTATATGGTTTTGGAACTGCTATATTAGTGAGAGATGGTAGTATACAAATTGATTCCCTTAAAATGTTGGTGGATCCAGAGGGATAGCGTTGTACTGGAAAAATACTGTAATTGTTAATATATATAGGAATTCGGGGCATCGAGGAAGGACGGGTATAGAGACCTTATATTCTGAAGATTTGTTGTATTTGCTTTCTGAGCCCTTTAATAACCTTATTCTCATGGGTGATTTTAATTGTGTACTTCGAGCTAACGATTGTGCCGGGACTCCATCCTATAGTCCTGCACTACAATATTTTTGTTACTCAATATAGGCTGGTTGACAGTGTTATATACTGTAAAAAGGACCATACGTGCGCAGTAATACAGCATCTAGACTTGACCATTGTTATTGTAATCCAGACTTGGTTAAATTGATTGTTAAATATTATGTCTGTCTAGCCCCATTTACTGATCATCTGGGTTGAATTTAATATTGGTTCAGTGTGCTGTGTCTGGGGACGATCCTACTGCAAAATGCCCCCCCTTGGTCTAAATGATCCTTATTTTCTTAACCAGTTTCATCGGGACTGGTCAGTGTGGCTTCACCACCGCCATAGGTATACCACAAGCCGCAAATGGTAGGAGCAATATGTGAAACCCAAAATAAAATGACTATATATCAATCACTTTCGAGATATGAATGCTAACAGTAACCATATGATTCAATTTTGTATGAAATATTTACAATCTGCTAGTGGTTTATCGGCTACTTCCCCAGTATCGTACCAAGATATGCAGTATTATAAAGGTAAAATTTTAAATTTGCAGAGAGAGTGTACCGAAAAATTCCGATACTATTGTAAAGGTAACACTGTGATAGGAAACGGGCGTATGACGTTATACCATCTTATTCATGCTAAGAAACGTAAAAATGGATCTTAAATTTCAAAATTAGCTTCTAATACTCAGGAAGTACTAACTAATCCGAGTGAAATTAGGGCTCACATCCATAATACATACCAAGAACAGAACAAGACTCCTGTTTTGCAATTTACGCCTCTGCCAGGTTATACAATGACATCTGATTATAATGACATGCTATTGCAACCATATACCAAAAATGAGATCCATTAGGTAATTCTCAGTTTTTAGCGTTATAAAACTCCTGGCATAGATGGCTTAGTAGCAAATTTTATCAAAAGGAGTTTCCTATTATAGCAGATGAGTTTACTACTATTTTCAAAGAAATATTGCATCATGGTGTAATTAGTGAATTCTTTGCTACAGGTGTCATTATATTAGTACCAAAGTTACCAAATCCTACTTGTCTTAAGCATTATAGAGCGTTAATTATGTTGCATGTTGACTATAAAATACTAGCAAAATGCTTTCTCAATAAGCTAAAAACTGTGTTCTCAAACATCCTGCACCCGATGCAAGCAGGATTTCTAGAACGTAGTAAACTTCTTGATGTATTGATGGATCTTCCTGATGCAGTGGCATATTTTGATTACATGAACTGTGAAGGTGGTCTTCTATCTGTAGATTTAAGGACAGCATTTGATTTGGTTAACCATGGGTATTTATATGAAGTAATGAAAAATTGGATTTCATCCTGCTGTCCTAATTAACCAAGTAAAATTTTGTATATGTTTGCGAGATCTAAAATTCAGGTGAATAGTTATTTAACACCATTTGTAACAATCAAGAGATCTATTAGACAAGGGTACCCGATTTCTATGTCTCTTTTTAATATTTACATTTCACAATTGATTTGTGAATTACATGCTATGCAAGTAGGTATTTCATTTGCTGATCTCCACCTTACAGTGCGTTCTTATGCTGATGATCTTTCTGTTCTAGTACGAGATGAAGCTCAACTTAATCAAGTTATTCATGTCATACAAAATATAGGGGAATCTAGTGGAGCATACATAAATTTTCAGAAAACAAAATTACTTGCTTTTGGTACTTGGGACTTTCAGATGATTACTTTTCCTATTCTCTATGTTGATAGGATCATAATTTTAGGTGTCCATTTTTATTGCACGGTACAACAAATGATTTTAGAAAATTGGACTCTATCCCTCCAGAAGGTGAAAGGTTTATGTCAATCGTTGAAATTTCGTGGCTACTATCTTGAACATAGAATTTGGATTGTTAATACCTATATTACATCTCACGTTTGGTATTTGTCCAAGTCCTGTTTTACAAGTCCTGTTTTACCGTTGCCAAGTCGCATAACCCGCTCTATGCAAGCTGCAGTTTACTGGTTTGTTTGGAGCGGTAACATTTTTAAAACAACCATGTCTTACTCAATCTAAAAATGCTGGAGGTCTTATCATGGTGGATATACAGGCTGTATATTACAAAAGCACAGATTTATTTTTGATTAATTAGATGAAGAAGTTACAATTAAATGCAACCAGTTTTGTTAAAATCTGGGGTTTCTATTGAATACAGGCCACGGCGGTCATTCCTCCTTTTTCAAATACTAAAATATTTGTATGATGTACAGTTGAATTCTAGTTACATGACTTTAGACATAGATATTCCCAAACGCCAGAATATCAAAATCTTGTACAATTCGTATTAATGTAAATAAAATATTACTATTAAACAGACAACTTTCCTAACTATAATTGGGATATGATCTGGAAAAATATCAATAACACGGTCCTAAATGTCAATCAGCGCTCTGTATGGTACCGAATTGTACATGACGTTATACCAACTAATATAAATTTACAGAAAATTAAGCTGATGTCTCTTCGAGACATATTCGCATTGTAATAGAGGCGATACCTTGCAACATCGTCTTTCAAGTTGTGATTTGGTTCACGACATATAGTTGGCCTTCGCAAGTATCATGTGTATTCTAGTTCCTTGTGAGATCCAGGATATTTCCTCGCCAATGATTTTATCTCCTGCTCTTCATAATATCCTCATTACAAACAAAATAGTGTAATCTGGTTGTGTGGTGTAACTGTGGAATGTTTGATTCAAAGTCAAACGCCAACACTTGCAGACTACTATTTTCACCTGTTGAAAGAACGATGGAAGATAACTGAAAATAAACGGAAACATTTCGCGAATTATTTAGCTGTTGTTGATGAAAAATTAATGATGTATTCATAATCTTTACATTACTTGTCAGTGTTTTCTAATGTTTCTGCTGTTTGTTATCTGATTCCTTCTTATTTATTTGTTGTACAGTATATGTTATATTTTTTGACAAAAGATTATTTAGTATTCCAATGTATAATACTTTACTACATCTAAATAAATAAATAAATTAAAATAAAGTGTAGTGGTTAAGGTAATAGACTGCAAATTTGAAGAACGTCAATATCCACTCCAAACAATATTTGACTTTTTGTTAGTAATGCATACAGCACATTAGAGGTGGTGAAAGAGAGTGTATTACCGTTTAATGTGTTAAGTGGAAACGAAGCAAAAATTCCAGTGACATTTATTAGAGAAGTGAAACCATGAAAACGAGGAACCAGGTATAGCTAATCAGGGGTATATATCAGAAAGCAGTGATCGAAAAAACGAAATTTTCCCGAAATCCGCAAATGTAAGTCTCTACAATGGGCAAAATTGTTCATAAATGTCACTATTGCAGAGATCATCATGTCAGAAATGTCGCAAAATTTCTGTACACTTTTGCTGATCATCACCTTCTGAGACGAAAACTACCCTCAAGTCGAAGGTTTCAGTTTTTCTGTATGTCTATCTATCCATATATATATATATATATATATATATATATATATATATATATATATATATCCACACAGCATATCACAGCCAGTGGACGCACTTATTAGATCATCCAGAACGTCCAGTTTTACTACCTGGACTTGAGCGTAACATCCATTGTATGTCCATATTAAGTTCAGAAATGAATATCCATTTTCTGGACTTCAGTGGATGGTCCACTGGATGTCAATATTTAATCCACGAATGAAACGTCCACGGACCTACATAATCTGGATAAAAAAAAGGACGTACGGAAAACATTCAATTGTTAGTGACGGCACATGCGCAGATCCTTGCACAGTGCAGTCTCAGCTGGTTTGAAATGAGTGGTTGATTAGAAGCTTGTGGAATCTATTTCAGTAACAAAATAACACTTAAAGTTTACTAAGAGCTTTCTATGTCGGAGTGAAGAATAATAATGAAGAAGAAAGAAAGAATAGGAACTGCGAAAAAGGTAAGATATGATGAGTGATTTGTTTATATAGATTTATTCGGGTGCACCATGTATTATAGAACTGAAAGTAAGTCATTATCAATTATAAACCAATTCTTAATTAAGAAGGAACAATTCAGGACGTGGATAACTTCACTATTACGTAGACTGTTAATCACTCCATGCCATTTCAAATCTCATATTCGGGTGTATTATAATAGGGTGGGGTAACGTAGATGGGCACATGGGAATCGTTGGTAATATATATATATATATATATATATATATATATATATATATATATATATATATAAATCAGTGAATTCGGATGGTAAAGGGTGTAATAACACCCTCATATAAGATATTATTGAGGTTCGTTCCTTCTGTACCAAAGCTCAGGACTCAGTTCGACATTACTCGAGAAGACGGTTCTACCAAATTTTGACAGATTTCTTACATTCCCAGGTTAGATTAGAGGTTTGAGGTTAAGTTTAAAGTACCCCTCCGCTTTTTATAAAAATCAGGAAAATTTACAGGAGAAATGAAGTAAGAAATGATAATTTGAAGTTTTTATTTGATGTTTAGGAATGTAAGTTCGGCAGGAGAGTTATGTTTAATACGAGAAAAGATATGTGAAAGTTAGACTATTTGCCGGATGCGGAAGCATTGTGGAAGGTTTCAGCACCACGGTAGTTGTAAAATATGGCGAATATAGTGAACAGGTATAACGAATGCGCAAAAATAATGAAGAAAACCTTTTAAATTTTTGTGAAGCACACGGAGTACTGAAGTTAAGTGAAATGTAACTGTTTTCAATACTTTAAGCACTGTTTTTTGTATGTTGCGAAGTCCAAGGGCAAGTTCAGACTGGAGGGGCAACTCTAAACTTAAGCCGAGTTTTGTATTTCTTTTAGCCCAGCATGCACAAAATGAGGAGCTCCATTACTACTTGCAGATTGACTTCAGGAGGGCTCGGTATGGGTTAACTACTGTATCGCCGGACCAATTTTAGAAAATACACCGGATAAATTGGAGAGTTTCTTTTGGTTCGTGAGTAAAAGTAAGTTGAGGGTTATAGTTACCAAAATACTTATTGTCGTTAGTTATTTTTGATATTGTAAGCTACACTATATATATGGGGGGTGGAAGGGACTATTTGGCGTTATATTTGTCATGATTTTTGGGAAAGGCAGTGCGGATTTGGTGCGTAAATGACAAGATTGTGTCATATCGTGATTGAGTTTTATGAAGTTATACAAAAATGAGTGTCAGTTGTCGAAATTGTGTGAAAGGCAAAAAGTTTATTGTAACTAGTGTAAACGAATTAAAGCAACAGAAAAGAAGAGGAACATTTAACCAAACCTAATCGAGTATAATGTAATTTAGTACATTTTGGTACTTTTTTGGATTGCGTGTAGTACCTCCCCCAAAGCTGTGTAACACATAAGGCATGCATTTTATGAAATGAACTGTTTGATGAAATTGTTTATCCACAACCCTCGTTTATGCGTATACCCATCGCCGCTGACGCGCCTGCTCCCTACGGACACTGTTTCTGCTATCCTGTTTTGGTTCGGTTAGATGGTATTCGCGCTTTTTACTGGCCACGTAGCACAAATTAGTCTGTTTTATGGACTAGTTTTTATGTCATACGTTCACATCGTATTTCGAACAATAATCATTATCAAGTGAGTCAGGGCCAATATCTAGTATTTTGGGCGAAAATCTAAATAATATTCCTTTTCTTATTTTCGTATGTGAGCTCCTCCCTGGCTAAGCAGTTGGCGTGCGAGACCCGGGTTCGATTCCCGGCGAGAGCTCAGGTGGTTCGAATTTCACGTTAATCAGTAAGTTTACGTCTTATATAGCCTTGCTGATGAACGGGACGTTAAACTCAACAGCAACGACATTGCGGATACTGGTTCTGAAAGACGGCCTGAGCCTAATAAAAAAAATTACGAGTGTGTGGCATAAATCCTACAGTGCATAAATGATGTACCAACTTATGCTAAGTGACCAATAAGAAGCACGAATGCTATATTCCCGAATCAAGGCTGGGGCGCAGCAGGGGGAGCTGAGCGGTAGGGAGGGCTACGTCCGTAGGGAGCGGGCGTCTCAGCTACGAGAGTTACACGCATAAACGAGGATAGTGGAGAAGCACATATACATATAAAATACTTCCACTATCACTCAAATTCATTTTAATATGGTGTGCACTGACAGTAATTACTCATATTCACACTTTTATTCCTTCACGAAATGTGTTTTCCATCATATTTTACCCACAAATTTTCTATTTGGTGGGATCGTTTGCACGGATGAACCCCTCAATTCACATAGCGAGCAAGAGCAAGTAAAGGCGGGTTGTTAGAGCCCCGTAGGGCACATTACTTTCTTTTTTTATTACAACTGAATAGGAGGCGAGTCAATGTTCTGCACCCCTGCCGCTTGAATATGTTGATGCTATATGAAATGTTCTGGGAAGGATCTAGATAACTGCTCCATTATTATGTGCATTTACATCAGATTAGGTTAGGCCTAGTTTGTTTCAGAGTATAATGAGAGCTCTTGGACCTTTTACACTTCTAGTTATCGCTTAAAATCTCTTCTCGCATCATTTCTCGTCTGCTCAGAGGAATGGAGTGAACATGTATTCTCCAAGCGGTGCTTAGTCTCTACCGAAGTTGCATACAGCACAACCCAGTAATGTGTATCGTTAGATTTAAATAAGGAGAAGAAAAGTAAAAAAGAAATCATTTGAAGATTAACACTCCTCTCTGGCCCCAATCGACAATAGCACAAGTTTTTTGAGTCTACCTCTTTTCCATCTTTACCTTTCTTCTCTTCACCTGCTTCGCCTTCCCCCTTCTAAATCACTTATGCTCCGTCGTTTCGTAAATGGATGAAAATTATATTTTTGAGTTTTACGTCCCACGGTTATACCTGTTACGCTAAAGGAGACGGTGGTGATGATGAGAAATGAATTAAATGTGGAATGAAGAAAGTGGGAGGAAATGGGAGAACCCCGAGGAAACCAACGCATATGGTGTTTGTCCACCACAAAGTTCACTTGGCGGGAGCAGGGTTTAAACCCGGGGCCATATGCACCAGAGGTGAACGCTCTACCACTGAGCCATCGTTTCGTAAAGTGAGAATTGTTCAAGTCATGTGAAGGCATTATTTTATACTGATGATACGCTTTCACAATACTATATACTAAAAACTTTTAGATGCAGTGTTTATCTGCTTAAACATATCTATAGATACTGTAATATAAGTACTGAAAATACTGCACAATAAAAACTGAAGATGCTGGATCATAGACACTAATATGAAAGTAGTCGCCAAACTGTGTATTTCTATGTACTTGTTTTTTATTTTATTTTATTTTTATTTATTTTTTCCCTGAGTGATTCTTTCTCTGTTCTGCCTGAAACGCTCCCGCATTTCAATACTTCAGTGTGTAACTTATGGTTACAGTGATTAGAGAGAGAGAGAGAAAAAAACTCTTTTCATACCCTCCCCCTTTTTCTCTTCCGTATAGATTTTTTTATCGTGTATTTAAGTATCAACGCTTTGCCAAGAAACATAAATTTCAGTTAATAAATAAACGTAAAAGATCTATAGCTTTGGAAACAGAACGCCACTGTTGAGCTTCGCACTGCCGCCACCTGTATATATATTATTTCGGAAAGGTGGGGATATATTCGTACTTACAGTATATATTTTTCCGATATTTAATCCCCTTCCTTTAACATTTTTCGAACTCACAATGGAATGAGAAAGCCTGTTTCTTAGATTGAACGACTTTTGGGAGTTAAACTTGAAATTTGAGATTCATTGTACTGTGCTTGAACAGAATAAAGTATGAAAAGGAAATACGTTTTGTAGCTGAAGGCTGCAAGAAAAAAGTAGATTTTCAGAGACTTGAAACTGCCGCTAATAATACATTTTGTAATTTGTATTGATTTGAGGTTAACGTCCGTTTCAGCAGCGAGGCTATATGAGACGCGGACCTACTGATTAACGTGGAATCCGAACCACGTGGGCTCCCGCCGGGAATGAAAACCGCGTCTCCCACGCCAAAGGCGCATATGCTAACCGCTTAGCCACGGATGAGCTCATTTTTGTAATTTGTAGTTCAATTTGGAATTTGGAATTGTAACTTTGTATACCTTTGAGTCCCGTTTGTATAGTTTAATGCTAAAAGGTCCCAGGTTGAATCCGTCATGTAATTTTTAATCTTTAAATGTAAACATAAAGAACCTTACTCAACAGCAACATCATAATCTGATTTTAATTTTGATCGTTGTGATGTTGATTATACCTAGAATTAATTTTCCCATTTTCTTAATTTCAGAGAAAATAAAAATGGAGCGCACGAAGAAAGAATCTCATGATATGTCAGTGAATGGTTCTGTATATATTTACTCCTACTTCTAGAAGGTTAAAATTCATTTGTTTTTAAAAAGCATTTATTTTAGTAACAATATTATGCGTTTATAATACATTTTATAATCAAGAATAAAACAGGTATACCAAACTTTTGTGAAAAAAATGGTACTACAATCTTATTCAATATATTAAAAAGACAAATATTGTGGAGCAGTATATGTAATTAGAGGTAATCCAATAAAGTGTATTGTTATGTTATTCGTTTCTTTCTATGTTACGCTTTTCTTATTCTTTAATGTATATAAGTTCAATAATTTGTAACGTTCTCGGCCATTAATAGATGGTATGTTTTGATTGAAGTTAATGTTTCTCCTATGAGTATGATAATATGCAAAAAAAAAAAAAAAAAAAAAAAAAAAAAAGTTTTTGGGATAGTGTTAAAAAGTTTTGGTCATCATTGGTTTCAATATGAGAAGCGAAGCGTAGCTGTCTTGTCTGTTCTCAATACTAAGGAAAAGAGAGAACTGATATTTCCAAATGAATTTGAAACTTTAGAATGAATCGAGGGTGGTTTCGGTTTGTGATATCTTTCTACGCATCTACAAAGAGTGGGAGAGGATGCAGGTTTGAAGCTTTTTAATCAACAAATTGTATTAACTGAAGCGTATGGGCAGAATACTTTACTTTGTTAATTATATTTTGAGTTCTCATTTTCGGACGAAGGATTAATTCACGTAGAATTGGAACTAGATTTGCTGTTGATACCGAATCTTCAAATAGTTTGACCTTTTAGTAGATAAAAATCAAAAACCCAATCATTTTCGTGAAACACAGAACAAGAATTTTGACTGGAAAGGTACGAAATATTAAACGTATTAAAAAATATCTCTCTCTTTTTTTTTTTTTTTTTTGTTTGCACATAAAACTTTATAGTATAAATGTTGATGTGTGTATTTGTTGACTGATAGTAAAAATTGATGGAAGATGGCTTATTTAGATGTCACTTTGATATGGTAAAATTTAACCTATGTTAAAAATAGATTGATTCTAGATAGTATGGCTTCTGTAGCGGGCTTTAAGTGAATAACTCTTCTGTGGCAGTCCTTTAGAACATTCAGTGAAAGGCCATAATTGGTCCGTGTAGGAACCAAAAATAGTCACAATCTGTCCCGTGTACATCCACTAGACGTTGTATGGATCAAAACCACAGGTGCATTGGACATTCCGTAAATCCTTGCCCGAACGTTAAATGGATGTGTATACAGGGTGCGGCACGTAAAACCGGCCCGTCGTAATATTCTGGTATATTGTGTTTTTGGCAACACTTAAATAATCTACCTTCCTACCAAGAGATGGCGTGTCGAGGTCGGGTCGACTTACGTGACCTGCAGCAGTCACGTGCAGCCGCAGCCAGTGAAACTTGTCGAAACCAGTTGAGAAAAAGGCCTTGTTGTGTTTGTTGTGTTAAGCCGGGTGAGTGTCAGTGTGTGATAATGCCGTATTCGATACCCGAGCGTGTTGCCATTGTTGAAGGGTTCATTCTCACTGGATCTTTTGTGAAAACAAAGAATTTGTTTCGGGAGAAATTTCCAGGACGTTCTGTGCCAGCAAAAAGCACCATTCAGAAAATTCACACGCAATCCACCGGTACCCTTGCATGATGAGAAGATTGGTGTTTGGTGTGCCATTTCCGCCACACGCGTTATTGGGCCCATATTCTTTGAGACGACAGTGAACAGTGACATGTATATGGGAATCCTGGAGGAGTTTTATACACACTTGACCGAAGAGGAGCGTCAGTTATGTTACTTTCAGCAGGACGGTGCAACATGCCACACATCAGCTGCATCATTGTCCCTTGTGCATGAGATGTTTACACCAGAGAGGACAATCAGCAAAGGCTTGTGGCCTCCTCGGTCACCAGATTTGTCCACGTGTGACTTTTACTTATGGGGACTGTTAAAGGGAAGAGTATACGAAACAAATCCACACACAATTGAAGAACTCAAGACCAGGATCCAGGATGTCACCAATAGCATTACAACACAAGAACTGACAAGGGTATATATGAATCTCCCCTATCGTGCTCACATGTGTGTTGAAGTGGGCGGAGGACACTTTCAGCACCTGCTGTGAAGGCTGCTGTGAAGGTGAGTAGTCATATTCAATACATTACATTTCATTTTATGTGTTCACTTTACGGGCCGGTTTTACGTGCCGCACCCTGTATATCTGTATATATATATATATACTATGTGATCAGTAGTAATTGGACAACTGGCTGAAAATGATTTACAAGTTTGTGGCACCCTCCACCGGTACTGCTGGAATTCAACATAGTGTTGGCCCATCTTTAACCTAGATGACAGCTTCCACTCTCGCAGGCATACTTTCATTCAGGTGCTGGAAGGTTTCTAGGGGAATGGTAGCCCATTCTTTACGGAGTGCTGAACTGAGGAGAGGTATCGGTGTAGGTCGTTGAGGACTGGCACGAAGTTGGCGTTAAAAAACATCCCAAAGATGTTCTATATGATTCAAGTCAGAACTCTGTGCAGGCCAGTCCATTACAGGTATGTTATGGTCGTGTGACCACTCCGCTACAGGGCGTGCAGTATGAACAGGTGCTCGATCGTGTTGAAAGATGCAATCGCCATCTCCGAATTGCTCTTCAACAGTGGGAAGCAAGAAGGTGCTTAAAACATCAATGTAGGCCTAGGTTGTGAGAAAGAAACGCAAACCAACAAAGAGTGCAAGCCCCCTCCATGAAAAACACGACCATACCATAACAGCACCACCGCCAAATTTTACTGTTGGCATTACACACGCTGACAGATGACGTTCACCGGGCATTCGCCATACCCACACCCTGCCATCGGATCGCCACATTGTGTACCTTTATTCGCCACTCCACACAGCGTATCTCTACTGTTCAATCGTCCAATATTTACGCTCTTTACACCAAGCGAGGCGTCGTTTGGCGTTTACCTGCGTAATGTGTGGCTTATGAGCAGCCGCTCGACCATGAAATCCAAGTTTTCTAACCTCACGCCTAACTGTCATAGTACTTGGAGTGGATCCTGATGCAGTTTGGAATTCCTGTGTCATGGTCTGGATACATGTCTGCTTATTACACTTTACGACCGTCTTCAAATGTCGGCGGTCTCTGTCAGTCAACAGACGAGGTCGGCCTGTACGCTTTTGTGCTGTACGTGCCCTTCACGTTTTCAAATCACTATCACATCAGACACAGTGGACCTAGGGATGTTTTGTAGTATGGAAATCTCGGGTACAAACTTCGGACGCAAGTGACACCTAATCACCTGAGCACTTTCGAAGTCCGTGAGTTCCGCGGCGCGCTCCATTCTGCTTTCTCACGATGTCTAATTACTACTGAGGTCGCTGATAAGAGTACCTGGCAGTAGGTGGTATCTAATATGAAAAACGTATGTTTTGTGGGTGTCCGGATATCTTTGATGACATAGAAAATATATATATATATATATATATATATATATATATATATATAGGGTTTCCATAAAGTCATCTGCCACCCCTAAAACTCGGAAACGGGGAAGCATATGTCAAAGCGAGAAAACACCACTTCGACATTTTTAAAGTACAACGTACTGAGGGAAGCAAAGTTGCCCTAGGGTCCCTCAGAGGGTCCCAGACGGAATCCACCTCAAATTTATCGAATAGCAAGGGGGCCAACTAGTATATCGTTTGAAAGTTATTTTCAAAAGGAAGACGATGGAATAAGTTTCGATGTTCTATAGTAAACCTGTACAAACTGACGGCAGGTCAAAATGTTAATATAGTTTGCATTGGAAAGTCTTTGGCCAACTCTAGAAATCTGAAATGGCTCAACAGATATTTAAACTGAAAACACGTATGTCATCATTTCAAAAGTACCACCATAGAGGGAAACAAAGTTGCCCCAGAGTCCCTCGGAAGTTCCGAGACGGGATACAACTCAAAATTTTCATGTGGCAAGGGGGGTCAAGTAGTATATCATCTGCAAGCTATTTTCAAAAGAAAGACCATGGAATAAGTTTTGATTCTCTATAGTAAAGTCCCAGGAAACATCGTCTGCGACCCTATAAGGTACACTGGGGCAACTTTGTTTCCCTCTATATGTGGTATCTTTGAAATGATGGCATACGTGTTTTTTCGTTTTCACATACTTCACCGTTTTCGAGAATTAGGGGTGGCAACGGACTTTGTTGACACCCTATATATATATATATATATATATATATATATATATATATATATATATAACGCTTTTGTCAACGCCGTAAATTTCACCGGATTGCGACCAAGCTTGGCACAAACATTAACCTATCTTGAATTAGTTCGTTAGCTAGAATAATCAGGTGAAAATGTTTAAACTAGCGGCCGTTCACTCTTAAAAAATTCCAAAGGAACCAAATTTGGCCTATAAAGGGTATTCAGAATGTTTCAGTGACTCCTCCTCTTTTATTTAAATATTTACGTGCAGGTACTTATCCTTTTTGTTGAAATATTGGACCCGATTAATCACCTAAAGGAAGTTCGTGCCCTTCGCCACGTTGAGACTCGGGTTTTGGGAGGGTAATATTTTCCTATTGGAACTAAACGATTGTTAGTAATGATGTGAAGTTATATATTGAAAGCGAAGTAACACTTGAAACATTTTATTTGCAAGAATAGTTTAAGAAAAGTGCTTTACCGCAACACAGAAAACTATAAATCAAGTTTTTCAAGTTCGAGAGCGTAAATAGCGAGGAGTGTTATTTGATTTTTTTAAGCAATACATTGCATTGTAAATAGTGATTGGCAACGTTAGTGGTAAGTAAAATAATAATAATAATAATAATAATAATAATAATAATAATAATAATAATAATAATAATAATAATAATAATAATAATAATAATAATAATAATAATTTATTATTATTATTATTATTATTATTATTATTATTATTATTATTATTATTATTATTATTATTATTATTACTAAAGTCTGTTGTTTGTGGCAAAGCCATATCTTCCTCAATCCTTCATCAAACGCAAGGACTGAAACACCATATCTCCCTTACAGGCAAAATATTAATAATTTATATCGAGAGGGCGGGAAGTGGTAGAGGGATCAGGGATGGATGCAACGTTGGACACTATACAACCATAAGGTCCATCGAAAAAAATATGTGTGGGCACAAGACCGAAGAACTCGATTAAAAAGTAAACAAGTGAAAATAAGCGATTTCAATGCAAATAATGAAGAGGCATTATTATGGGGAGTCATGGGGCTACGGCAGAGCCCTCTACTGGCAAAATATCAATAATTTGTATCGAGAGAACTGGAAGTGATAGAGGGATAAGACCAACGTTCGACACTGTGTACCCATAATTCGCGTCGAAAAAATATGAGGGGGCACCAGACCCCTTACTTATTTCCACATGATAATATAAAATTATATTGTGCAAAATAATATACGTACGGGTCAGCTAGTAATATCTATTATTGTAGATGTTATTATCAACAGCGTCTTTCACTACCTGTGCATGTTTGACATGAAACCAATGAGAATATCCATCATTCGTAGCAAAAATAAGAAGAGACAGTTGTTTTAACTGCAAAGGACAACGAAAAATATAAAAAGCGAAAATAAACAATACTTTTACTCAAATCGATTAAAAAGTAAGCCAAGACAGATTGAAACTCGGGTGGCGGGCGCGAGAACCTAGTGCTTTGTCCACTTCTCTACTGCATCGTTATTGATTACAGACACTGCATTAACAGCTATCACTTCCGTTGGTTGTGTGTTGTGATCACATGTTCCTTCTTTGCTGGAAGTCGACAATGTGCTTACATGTAGTCATACAAGCTATGTAATAGATAAGGTATTTAGAACTACATGCTCTCCACATAATGTAATAAGAGGGTCATGCTGAGAATAAGAAACAGAAGATTTCTTGGACAAAATGGAAACTATTGGTATCAGAAGAAATATTTTCACGAGGCATGCGCAGTAACATAATTCAGAATTGTTACTGTCTTGTTCACTGATCGAAGACAAGGGTATAGAAAGCAACCACGCTGCGTCAACGTCGTCGACCAGAATGGACAGAGGCGGTAAGAGAAGTGTAGTAATACATCTATGAAGTGTTGGAAAATTTCATGAAAAGTTTAAACATGAAAAGTTCGCGCGAAAGTTCGGCTCATTTTTTTAAAATTGTCCATTAAAAATCCCTGTAAAATTACAAACATTTTGGTATATAACATGGCTATATTAAAAATCGAAGTAACTTTATTTTATTTTATTTTCTCTCTTTCTAATACTACATAATTTTCACTTTTTTTCAAAAGACGTTACAGAGCGTTACAACCATGTATTTCAAATTCCAAGCCTATATCATAAAACAGTATGTTTTCTGCAGAAACCTTCAATTTTACATGATGCTGACAACCGAAAACTTAAATTTGACTTGCACAAACAGGTTTATATCATAAACTCACTCATTACCAATACAAAATTAATCACTTTATTTAATATTTTTTTCTTTGTGGAAAGCACTGATTCAGTGACAATAATGTGTTTTACGAGTTTATCCATATCATGTATAATGTCAATGTGTGTCAGTCCATCTTGTATCATTATGGTGCAAATAACTATACTGTATAACACATAGCTAGCTCACAGTCATCACACGATGTTCAGAATAAGTTATTATAAAAATGAGTGTCGGTAATTAGTAAATAAAAAAGCGAAAGTTCGGGAAAAGTTGCTTATGAAAAGTTCGGAAACGAATTTCGAAAATGAAACTTCGCCTGAAAAGTTCGCTCATTTACATCTCTACATCTATGGTTAAATTGATACGCCATTCTTCACCCTGGAATAGATCACAATTTTACAGGAGAGCAGAGAAAGAAAAACTGTCTTTCGTTGAGAACGTGATATATTAACTTTATCTGTGTTCCTTTACTAACAATATCATGTACACACAAATAAATGTAACTGTGATTAGCACAACTTGGTTTAACGAAAGCCGTTTAGACATTCAGTGGTTTGCAAGGTCGTATATTCAGTAAAAAGATAAGACACAATGCAATTGTTCATACCTCAGCTTCTAGTAGGCAGATACATGCAATTTCTTATTAGAAAATGAAGCAAGTGCTGCCGGATTTTAATACACGGCGTATTGCAGGATACAAAATATTTGTTTGTTTGTAGACAGCTATTAGTGTAGTGTTCTGAAAGGTTGTGTGTAAACATTGTTCTCCATTTCAATAAGTTAAATTTCTATTACCTTGATTATGTATTTCTAAATTGTATGCACACAAATTGGTTTAACGACTTCTTTATATTTGAAAACTATAAGAGTAACCCCTTTATATTCGTAGCGGTGGAACAACATGTCGGAAGTTGATAACTCTGTCAACGATGAACTCCTCGGTGGCTAAACGGTTAGCACAATCGGCTTCTAGTGGGTAAGCGGAGTTTAAATCTAGCAGATGTTAACGAAAAGAAACAAAGTCCCATATTGGGAGGTTTCCTGGGAATTCTAATACAAATGGCTTTTCCCCTCAATATCTAGAAAAGGGTTAAAATCATGGCGAAATTTTAACCCTCCCCTCAAAAGAAACAAAACCGATTAAATATCGCTAATTTGCTTTTGTGGTGTTATTAAAAGGTCTGGAACTACCAACTCAGAACAGTTTTAGGTTTTATGATTTCCAAAATGGGTTCAGAGGCATTGGTATCACAAAATGAGTTCAGAGCGATTACTATCACGAGAAATTCACAAAGAGAACTTATTTCATTTTATACATACCATGGAAAAGTCAGTGTTGGTCACACATTTATTTTATTTCTCAGGTTACAGTATTTTGTAAATATTTGAATGTTTTATGTTATTTGTTTCAACGTTACCTTTAATTATGTTACTTATCAGTTTTAATATATCTACTGAAATTTTATGAAAAAGCTAACATGTCGTGCGGGGTGATTTGACTCTCATCTTTGTTTTGCAAGAATTTCTTTTATTCGAAAATCCATCATAGTTTCCATTTTTTAAATGTACTACTCTTGTGTGACAGTTATACCTAAAGCAAACAAGAATAGTTTTAGATGTTATATTACTCGTTTCCAGTATGTTTGGTAAATGCAATCGAAAAATTCAATCTAAGAAAGTAAAACCAATATGTGCAGTGTGTAAAGATTAATTTGTGATCACTATTGCATCAAGAGAAAACATGTCATATGTTTCAAATATAACAAATAGTAAAAATATATATATTTTTGACATACTTGCTATACTCTAAGTAATAGAAGACTGTAATTTCATAAAGAAGGTAAACAAAAAGATATTAAAACATAAGCAAATATGGATATAGATTAATGTTCCTAATAATATTTCAATAAGATCTATTTCCATACTCTCTTTATCTAGGTTAATATGTGCATGATTCTTGCATTTCATCTCTAGATGGAGAACTCTGAGCAAAGAGAATTGACCATTCACCTTTTGTGTAGCTATTATTTTATGCGAAGGAAAAGATGTTAAAGTGGTGAGGAATCGAACCGTGGTTTTCCAGTTGGAACTCCACCACAATACCGATACACCACAGATTACTCTATCGACAACTTGTTTAACAAATGGTGTAGTGTTTCTTTCTAAGACCAATAACATAAAATGAGGATACTTCAATGAATGAAGTTTTAAACTGCACTGGTAACCTTGTAAATATTTGTCCCTTCCTAACCAACATTCGTAAATCGACTCCGTGATGCCTTCCTTCCGCTTTCTTAAGGATTGCTCGTTAAGTATGAGAAGTCACTTTTCGATTCTCAACGATCGCTTTGTAAAAGAATATTTTACTTGAAACAGTTTTAAACCTATGTTGATTAGTTGTATTACTCACAAGTCCAGCACGTTACCCCTACACTACCTTACTACCTAAAATTATAACTCAAGTATCGCTAAGTTCAGCTCTCATGTTTGGAATGAACTGGTAAAGTTATTTCTGTAATGTTCTTCCAGTAATGCTATTTACAAAAAAAGCGCATGCCGAAATTCATTTATTCAATTACCTGGAAACAAATTAGTACCCACTAATAAACTAAATAACGTGGAATGCAGAGAAAATAAAAAGATTATAACATATTACAGTAATTTTGCCGTGCATATTCAAAAGTATGTTAATAATAATAATAATAATAATAATAATAATAATAATAATAATAATAATAATAATAATAATAATAAATAATAATAATAATAAAAGTAACAACAACAATAATAATAAACATTCAACTTCATTGTACATTGTATAGTTCTCAGCTCAACGAACTACTTACGTCTTGGTGCGAGCGGACATTGGTTTGAGTTCATTGGGAACTACTGACCACAGTGGTTCTTAACATAGTTTGGCCACAATTGTAAATCCCGTCGTTAGGAGCCCAGCAGTTCGTTATAGTCTTTCGTAGGAATTAATATTGATCATGTTTAGTACTGGTAAAACTTTTCTCTTGGCGTATTGCTTTTAAAGCATTTTTCTCTTCATTACGAAAGCTAGAAGTATTAGAACAAACGCCACCATAATTTGTTCTTTCTCTTATTTTGAATTTGAATGTCATAATTGCAATTAATTGTCTTTGCAATTAATAAAGATCAAAAATTGAACTTTCCGACGTACCTGCAAAAAGTAAAAAAAATGGAAGTGGACGAGTTCGAGTCCATTCTCATGAACATTAAAATACAATAAGCACATGCTTTAAACCTCTCGCCTTCGATTTCTACGTTAAGTAGATATAATTTATTCAATTTCTAAAGTGCTCCCATTACAGCAAGTTTATACGGATGTTTTTCTTTGGTTTATTTTTTATATCCATTTGACATAAACTATTGTTTCTTTTCGCTACAGATATTCACTCTTTTCATATTTTTCTTCGTCCTTTGCAGTAACTGTCTATTCTTATTGTTGCTACGAATGATAAATCTTCTCCTTGGTTTCATGTCAAACATGGGCAGGTAGTGAAGGACGCTGTTGATAATAACAACAATAATACTAAATAGTACTAGTTGACACGTGCGTATATTTCGCACAATATAAATTTATATTATCATTTAGAAAAAAGTAGGGGTTCTGGCGCCCTATTTAATATTTTCGATGCGTCTTATGAGTCCACAGTGTCCAACGTTGGTCCCATCCCTCTATCACCTCCTGCTCTCTCGATATAAATTATCGATATTTTGCCTGTAGAGCGCTCTGCCGTGGCTCCACGACTCCCCATGACAATGCCTCCTCGTTATTATTTGCATTGAAATTGCTGGAATATGTATCAAGTGCTTAAGAATATGACACTGACTGTGATTGGAGAAAATGAGAAATAACCTATGCAAATAGAATGCATATTAGTTACAGTTTTGAAAATGGTTTGATCTTGTGATTCAAGATTACTCAGACGATTATAAATGTTAGAAATACGATTAATATTGAAATGATCTGTTAAGACAGTGAATTTATGAATGACACAGAGTTGAGAGAGATTCAGAACTTTGAGATGGATGTTAATCTCTTTGCAATATCCAAAAAAAGATAGGAAAATCAGTTCAATGATCTTTTGCGTTACAAAAAGTGTATGACTATCGTGACACTACCAAAACTCTTCTATAACCACAAAAGACACAATCTTGTTTAATCTCTATTTTCAATCTATAAATTGACTATCGTCTGAACCTCTCAACTCTATATCATTCATAAATTACCAATCTTAACACGTCATTCCAATATTAATCGTATTTCTAACATTTATGATCTTGTGAGTAATCTTGAATCACAAGATCAAACCATCTTCAAAACTGTATCTAATATGCATTCTATTTCCACAGGTTCTCTCTCATTTTACCTAGTAACAATCAGTGTCATATTCTTAAGCACTTTGTACAATTCTTATATTCCAATAGAAAACGCTTATTTTCACTTGTTTACTTTTTAATCGAGTCGTGGGGATCTTGTGCCCACACACATTTTAATCGATGGGTCTTATGGGTGTATAGTGTCCAACGTTGCTCCCATCCCTGGTCCCTCTACCACCTCCCGTCCTCTCGATATAAAATATTAATACTTTGCCTGTAAGGGAGATTCGGTGTTTCAATCATTATGTTTGATGAAGAATTGAGGAAGATATGGCGTTGTCACAAATAACACCTTGTAGTAATAATACATTAGAATTCTTATTATTTTACTTATCGCTAATGTTGCCTATCACTATTTCCAATGAAGTGTGTTAGTACAAAATAAATCAAATAACACTCCTCGCTATTCACGCTCTCGAACTTGAAATACTTGATTTATAGATCTCTGTGATAGGGAAAAGCATATTTATTGTACTATTCTTTCAAAGGAAAAAGTTTCACAAGTTACTTTCTATGAGTAATTTTACATCATTACTAACAATCGTCTTATTCCAATAGGAAAATATTTCCCTCCCAAAACCCGAGCCTTACCGTAGCGAAGGGAGCAATCAATTACTCGGGTCCAATATTTCAATAAAAGAGGATAAGTCCCTTCCCACAAATATTTCAATAAAAGAGAAAAAGTCACTCAAACATTGTGACTACCCCTTTATGGGCCAAATTTGGTTCTGTTCGAACTTTTTAAGAGTTTGAACGGCCGCCATTTTGAACATTATCATCTGATTATTCTGGCTAAGGAACAAATTCAAGATATTTCAACAATTAATGATTGCGCCAAGTCTGGTCTCAATCAGCTGAAATGTACGGCGTTCACAAAAAGCGATATATACCGTATATATATATATATATCTTGAACAGGTTTCTTGGTCCCCATTTTGGGACGTATCGACCTCTTGCAATTTTCTCCAGAAAGCACAAGCGGTCACTTTGTCCCCGTAAGGTCTCTTCGTCCCCAAAAAAAGGTCTCTTCCTCCCCAAATGGATATCCAAACAGGTCGTTTTGAAGCTTCGAGGTCTCTTCATCCCAATCAGGCTTACCAACTAACTTTTGTATGGAAATTGTTGACTTAAGATTTTTAAGCACAGAATTCACTGTTCAATACTTTATAGATGTGTATACTGTTCTACACATCACCAATAACATATTGATTAAAATTTTCAAATTATATCCTATTTTCGAGATCAGGATTTTATTTTGGGTATATCAATAACAAAGAAAGGAGAAAGAGAAAAGAAAATATATGAGAATATTCATTTCAACAGTTAATATTTCAAATTTGAAACGTGCAATGATCTCGCACTATTAAGGCAGTTATTTAGACTAATTCTATCTTTAAAGTAAAAATTTAAAAAATAAAATCTTTCAGTTTAACGTCCCACGATTATGACCGTAGACTAAGGCAGTCGATGATTTAGACAAATTAATGATAATGGAGGAATTAATTGAATGAGAATGTTAGATGAAAAGAGAGTACCCCGAGAAAATCCATGAAAATAATGTCCACCACTAACTTACGTGGCCGGGGATCGAGTCAGGGACTAGATGCTTCAGAGGTAAGCACCTTACTACTGAGACACCGTGCCCCCTTTCTTTAAAATTTTCGTTGCACGAGTATTACATGAGCAATACTCTAATGGTTTTCAATAATATGCTAGTAACACAAGTAATTGAGTGACTGACATGGTAACAAAAATGTTTACGTACATATCGTTTAAATATAAAATTCGACTATACGTAGGAGTTATAATAAAACTATCTCTGGTGTAGTCGGAAATATTATACGAGGGATATGCCATAAATCTAATAACACTAATAATCTATTTTATAAGATATAGTTAAATTCTTTTTGACACATTATCCCTCTCCTCATTCATGTTTAGACTCCAAGTACAACATCATGGTATTCCGAATTCCTATCATTCGTTTATTTATGGCTCATTCGGTTCTAGTTTATATTCTTTTTGTAACAACAATAAAATATCTTCCCGAGCTCCTCCGTGGCTAAGCGGTTAGCGTACCCACCTTTGGCGTGAGAGGTCCGGGTTCGATTCCCGACGGGAGCTCACGTGTTTCGGATTCCACGTTAAACAGTAGGTCCACGTCTCATATAGCCTCGCTGCTGAACGGGACGTTAAACTCAAAATCAAGTCATCTCAAAATATTTTCCCCGCCACCACACACACACACACTAAACAGGTCTTTAAAGGAGTTTGAGACAAAAGAACCTCCCTCTGGACAATCCGCGAAATGTATGTATTAAATCCAAGATCTCACCCGTGTCTTCCGAATATATAAATCAATTATAGTGCAGTGCATCAAGAATCATTTATATATTTTTTCAAGCTGAACATGGAAACGACATACAACATACACAGGACATACAACTATCTTCAATATTAAGTACCAAATCTTTTAGTCCCCTTGCCTTCCGTAAATAGGCATATACTCAAGCCCAGTGTGTTGCAAACTGTAGTCCGCGAATCAAAAGTGATACTCGAGATCTACCCTTCTGGTGCTCTTAGAAATGAACATTGGTCCAAAAAAGAGATAGAAGATAAAATTGAAACAAATCAGATATGAAAATCAGACACTACAGCTAAGAATCTCAAACATAATTTGAAAATTACATACGCAACCATAATTTACTTTCTCCTTCAGGACTGACATTTTATAAACTTTGTGACTAAGATATTATTCTTCGTTTTCAATTACAAAAGTGACAAACCCGCACGCAGGACACCATTGTTGTCTGAATGATTGAATATAATAGAAAATTTAAAATATTTATGGCTAGCAAAGTAGCTTCAATAACACGTTAATAACATCTTTAATTAAGAATTTCTCGATAATTATTCGAATTTAAGACGTCCTCGAATCCAAGACGCACCCCAATTTCGCTGGGTTAAATTAAGAAAATAGTATTATGTTCCATCTTTACTATTAATAAAGAGTTCTTTGATATTGGTCATTTTCGGTGATTTTTATATAACCCTCTCCCCTTCCCATGTTGGGGGGAATGGCATGATAAAAATTATCCCAGTCCCGAATGTCATGTATGTTGAAAATTTGACCGAGATCGGTCGGGTGGTCGGTTCAAGAGTTACTAAGTCTTATTTATTTTTCTATATCTCTCCTCTCCTCTCCTCCTACCCGAAGTTCTATCGTCAAAGGGATATGATGAAAACCACCTCAGGTCCGAACCTCATCTATGTTGATAATTTGAGTAAGATCGGTTCGGTGGTTTAAGCGTGATGAAGTCACAAAAACACTTACTTTATATTTCTTCTATTCTATTTTATTTTTTTCTTACGTATATGTCCCCCTTAACCTCCTCTACATTGTGCCGTCAAAGTAAAATGATGAAAACATTCCAGGTACGGACCTTATCTATGTTAAAAGTTTGATCGAGATCGGCCGGGTGATTCAAGTTTTATTAAGTTTTATTCATTTTCATATATTTGCCCTCCTTCCCTCCCCTCCCCTCCCCTAAGTTCTACCATCAAAATGAAATAATAAAAACGTCCCAGGTTCGAACTTCACCTATACTGAAAATTTGATTGAGATCGATCGGGTGGTTCAAAAGTTATTAACTCACAAACCTGAGCACTTTTATTTTTGTGTTTATTGACTTTTGTATATCTTCCCCTCCTCCCCATTGCCAACTTTGTTCCATCAAAGTGAAATGGTAAAATCTATCCTAGGCACGAACGCCATCTATGTTGAAAATTTGATCGAGATTGGTCGTTCCATTCAAGTATTATTAAGTTTTATTTATTTTTGTATAATTCCTCCTCCTCCCCCTCCCCTAAGCTCTAACGTCAAAGTGAATAGTTAAAAACACTCCCAAGCCAGAACTGCGTCTATGTCAAAATTTGATCGAGATCATTCGGGTGGTTTAAGAAATTAAGAGTCACAAGCATAGCCACTTTCAATTTGGAACTAAAGTTTTTCGTTCACAGACACCGCTATTAATAAATAGATGAAATGAAATATTTAAGTTTTACGTCCCAGGATTATGCCGGCTAGACCAAAAAAAATTCTTATGATGAGAAATAAATGAAATGGTGGCATAAAGAATGTGGTAGGAAAGGGGAGAACCCCGAGAAAACCTACGCACACGGTTGAATTATTAAATGAAAGGAATGTGTATTTATTTATACAAAAATAAAATAAGGGAACCTTAATTGATATTCGAAAATTATTATTATTATTATTATTATTATTATTATTATTATTATTATTATTATTATTATTATTATTATTATTATTATGTAAAAATGAACGTACTGTATATTGTTATTAATGTATGCAGACATGGTCAAATGTTGATGATAAATTAGTTTTCAAAGTGTAAAGAGTATTGTGGTCCACAAAACATTCTAAATAGTGAAAATAGTCCTGACTTTAAAAATGTATGGGAAATGTCGTTCTAGTCCATTTTGAGGTGATGTGATGTAAGTATAAATTAATCTTTCCCGACACACAAGGAGATAGTTCCAGTTCCAACGTATAACATTTAATACTAATACTACTACTACTACTACTACTACTACTACTACTACTACTACTACTACTACTACTAATAATAATAATAATAATAATAATAATAATAATAATAATAATAATAATAAATGAGTTTCGTTTCAGTGTGAAACACTAGGATAGACTTCCAAACTGCGAATTCAGTACTCAACCTTGAAGTATGCATCTCTAACCACTGGTTGCAACAGAGGAATAAGATCAAAGATTGATTCTGTTCCTCGGACACTGAATAAATTACAAAGAGTCATTACTCGATAGTTCTTATTCTTTTTGTTTTACGAAGATTAATATTGAAACTGTAATTGCTAATTGATATCAGCTCTGAAAAAGAGGAATAAAATCAGAGGTGAAACATATTGTTCAGGATTGTATCCCATATACAAAAAAAAAAAAAAAAAAAGTTATCGTTATCTATTTCCATTTTATCAATTATGTGATCAGTATTATAACCAAAAAATCGTAGATTTTTACCATTTCCAGGTTGAACAAGTAGATGAAAGTCGAAATAAAACACCATTTTTAATCAACCAAACCAAGTTTTGAAACCAGAAGTACTAGTAAATTTCAACCACTTACGGTTTTGGTAAAATTGCTGAGTATGGTGATAATATATTCTATTGGGACGCTGGATCGATTGACAGAAACCACTTGTCGCTATCTATTACCATTTTTGTTCTATGGCTATGAACGTAGCTTTCTATGGCGGAAATGGTTGACTTCTACCCCTTCCGATTTAAATAGAGAGTTAAAGAAAGAAATGGAGTTTATTCGTCGAACGATGAGTAGACCAAAAAAAAAAAAAAACTTTCTTGAGTCATCATTTCTGTGTTATGAAAATCAATATTGAAACCTGAAATACTAGTAAATTTCAACCATTTCTGGTATTAGAAGACTGTTGCAGGTAGTGATGATGTATTCTCTTGAGACATTGAATCGATTTCAGAAACACGTTTGTTGTTTGTGTACACATGGTACTAATGTTGAAACTGGAAATGGTTTATCTGAGAAGCTTCCGTTATGAATAGAGAGTTAACAGAGGAGATAGAATCCATTCTTGCGACGCTAAATTGACTGAAAAATAATTGCTTGCGTATCTTAAAGTTTTCGCTCTGGTATATGTTGACAGACTGACGGACGGACACGAACGTTCACACTTTTCCACACTTATGGACAGCACAGTTAGAAAATCTTTAAAAAAAAAAATTGTCCTGGGGGTCATGGGCGTCCCAAGTTTGATTGGGATCCCCAGCATCTAAGTGTATGTGTTTGGATATATGACAATTTAACACACACACATTACTGGGACCAACAAATTTAATAAATATCAGCACCACTGGTGCAGGGATATGTCGCCAACTACATTACTGGTTAGTTAGTTGCACGTTCGCAACTAGAAGAATCAGGTGCCCTCCAAAAATTCTCAGACCTTTGAACCTATGAAATATTATTAGAAGAAATATTATTATTAGAAGAAAAAAAAAGATTCTTGTTATTTAATTTGACAGGGGAAAACTAATGAAAACATAGGTACTCATAGTATATTATCTTGTGTGAAGAGAAATGACCGGATATCCTATATTTGCACTGTTTTAGTTACCTTACTACATCCCCCTCCATTAACTATTAGCATTTTCTTAAATGTGTCTGTGCTGAAGTGGTGTAGCACTTACGGTCCGACATTTCTAAACTGATATTAGAAGTAAATTTAAATAATTCTGTTAACAGATAAAAATATTTTAAGAGGGAATATATAGGTAGTACGAAAGTTAAGATTAAAGTTAAAAAAATAAAACTGCATTGTTATATCTAACTCACTTTTTTAATATACAACACTTTAGTTATATTTGTAATTTCTTTCCATATATCTTTTTATATATATACAGGAAACTACCATTATGTACAACCTCTGAATCCCTTTATATAGCGAAGGAACATCGGTGAAGTTGTAGTTGGTCAGTATTCACGACATAAATATACTCGTAGTGAACTAATGGCGATCTACGATAATTAATTTAATTTCAGGGATGCTGAAATAGTAGATGAAAATTAAGAGGCCCTGGAAGCAACTGCAATGGTAGAGAAAATAATTACTTTACATTTTTCCAGAGTCAAAATATACATTTTGTGAAGGTTAGGTAGAACAGGAATTCTGTTCTGGTTAAAGATAAAATAAGATACAAAATGTGCCACAAAGTGCTGGAGAGTCATTAGGTAGAGCACGAAGATACCGAAGAGAATATAAGAAATGCAACTTTACTCAAACTTCATCTTGTGACACTGTTTCTACAGTAATACCGGCATTTGAATTCTTATCTTCTGACACTTCATCTTCTGACACTGTTTTCACACTAGCATTTGAATTCTTATCTTCTGAAACGCAAGAAGTAGATTGTTTAGTCACTATTTCATTATCTCCGCTGATACTGTCAATATTGCTAAGTTTCGGCTTCTTATTCAAATATTCCAACAAAGTTTCTTTTTTCTTTTTTTTTTTTTTTTTTTTTGAGCACTGCATATTAGTCACAACAACTTACTGTGAAACTTGAGAAATCTTCAAATACCCTAGATAAAATATAAAAAATGAAACCACTATACACCGATACACGTGAAGGCTATATATACAGAAAAAAAAAACCTTCAAATGAACTGCTCACTGCCAAGGGCGCCGATTTCTCTGTAACTTTGGGGGGGGGGATTCAGACGTGGGTTTGTATATTCATAAAAGATACATATAATAATACAAAATGCATATAAATATACATATTCAAAAAATACATGGGGGCCCATATGAGCTTTGGGGGGCTCTTGCTCACTGCAAACACAAACTTCAGAATAAATCAAGTGTATTATTTTTGTTTTGGGTGCCAGGGTGGCTATTAGTAAAAAAAATGAAAAGAAAAGAAAAAACTCGTTGTTTTAACCTTACAATTCTCCCTTTCCACTTTACAACAATAGATGTTGCTATTTTTGTGATACAGGGAAAGGATTAAAATATCTTTTGTATTTAGGACCACAAGATTTCCGACAAAGAGCCGAGTTCTGTATGTCTCTGCTTATCCTTATAAAACTCACCCTGTATCCCAGACAACAGACCGACCTGTTCTTTGACCATCAACGTACAAAGTTCACTAACCTTTATTAAGATGGATGTGGCAAAACATTTATTTATTGCAAGACATTACCCGATATGATTAAAATCAGAGTTCCATTCCCGTTGTTATTCTAGAACATTTTTCAGACTTAAAGACAGTTTACAGTCGAACATTTTATAATAATATCAGTATAGATATCGTAAGACTTTTTTTTAATAACTGTCCATTGCCTAGGAAACCGCCAGAATCAGTAAGAGAGAAGGTATATGAACATCTCTGAACATGAGAATTTTTGTAATATATATTCAATCACAATTTTACACTGCCTCTGTGATCCTCAACCCCCCAAAAAATGTTCTGAATAAGTCCTATATTTATTCAAATTACAAGCATTTATGATATAATAGAAAAATAAAGAAATCATGACAATACAGTTTATAAATTATTATTACCGTCGTAAAGGAACATGTAATGTCTATAAACGAAAAAAGCAATAAAGTGAGGTGTGAATCAATTCAGAACACATGCATCGAAAGTGAGTGACAATTACCAAGCTAGTAGTAGAGAGGCAGTGTCAAGGCTTAAAGTGAGCCGGAACGCTCGGCACAAAGTTCTGGCAAATCAGCCTGTTGTCAGAATTTAGTTCGTGTGCAACAACAGTCACTGTATAAACTGTGCATTAATTTTTAATTAATATTTTGGTTCCGTCTATGAAACGACTAGTAATATGATCTATCAAACCAGATCTGGAACATAGATCAGGGATTATTTACTTTCATTGTTGACTGCGTTCTCGCAAATAACTGTGGATAAGCATTCTGGTGAGGTGGCTATTCACTGAAACCACTTTAAGCCCTGGGCAGTGTGTATGCCTAACGAGCAGCATTTTAAAGGTGGAGCATGGCCACGAACTCTATTCCGACCGGCCATCCTGACTGAGTGACTGAAGTTCTACCTGGTACCTTTTGTCAGGCCAGAGTCGCTATCTTTTCACTTCCTTGCCCCTTTTTCTCTTGGCCTGGTTCGCCTCAAGACCTTAATACTGTGAAACAAAAACATAAAATTAAGCAAAATGGTGTTGTATTCGCTTCAGCTCAGTTCATAGATAACACTGGATGACTATCCTAATAAACTTCAGAAGTGCGGGGGGCAGTTGCCCCTTGCCCTCCTAAGTTACGTCTATGCATGGGTGCTCACTTGAATTAGTTTCAAGACTGTTTCTGAGTAAGTACCTTCTTCAAAATAATATTAAAAATTATAGAAAGATTTTCGAGACATTCGAGTCGAGTCGAGATTTTTACGAACAGTCTCGACTCGAAAATTCGAGTCGAGAAATACGTCTGTCTCGACTCGTCTCGAATTTTACAAAGTGTGTCTCAACTCGAATCTCGACTCGAATTCGAGTCGATACTCGAGACTCGTCTCGACTCGTGCGCATCCCTATAGACAGCAGTGAACACTGGTGAATTTCTACGTATGTTTTACTTTCAAGGCCTCCATTTTCCTTCCTTTTCCATTTGTTTCTGTTTACTTATCTAAGAGGAGTGTATACATGTATATTTAAGTGAAAAGAAAACTTCAGGTACAGGTAATAATTGTAATAATAGCAACAGGACTTACAACCTGGCTTTCCAGATACAGCCTGTGAGTTTTTAGAGGTGCTAACTACTGGAAAAAAAATATTTTTGAATCAGCTGTACTATATGAATTATTACATAAAATTGACTGTAACTATCTGCACGTGATGAACACGACCAAATGGCAAAATTAAATGAAATGAATATAGTTAGGCCCCAGTCTCAACTGAAGTGTTATATCAATTTCATTATAATACTTATACAAAGGGGGAAGTGGGGGTCCGAATTTTTGCAAAAAATTGTGTATCTCACAAGTTGTTCAACTGACGGAGCTGAAAGTCAGGATATTAAAATAAACAGAACGTGTTCTAACATTTTTTTAAAAATCTATTTCTATATATGGGAAACTGGTAGTGGGTTGATTTTAAAAGTAAGCAAAAATGATCGATATTAGTTGAAAAACAAATTGAGAAATAATTTTTAATCGAGAAACAAGAAACACAGTGCTTCGCATTATATATCCATTGCTTTCTACTATAATAATTGTTGACTCGTATGTTTATTATATGGAGCGTTCAGAGCACAAGGCAATTAAGCCATAAAATTGTGAGGAAAAAATAGACAAAATTTATATTGTAAGCTTAGTTAATGGAAATTAAAGTTTGTACGGTATGCTTAATTATATGGAAAACTACATCATTTTTACTCCTTTACGTTGGTCTACTATACCTTGATTGGAGACTCAAATTTCATTCAGTTTTCCACTGAAAAGTATCTGTAATTCAACAAGAAAATACTTCTATATATGATGATTAAATTGAAGTTTATCGTAATTTGGCCCGTGACAAACACTTTACCATTTTATATCGTAAAGGTCAGATCCACCGTTTTTGTAACAGAGCGGTACTTGCGCGATTCACCGTAGAAGTTCAAACGTCGATTACTGATAATTTCACAACCTTGTTTTATTACAAGTGTAAACTCTTTAATCAGTAGAGAAGAAGGCGTGAATCATTGGGCAGAGTAGATGATGATGGTTTTGGTGGGTCGAAGTGAGTCCCAGTGGTTCATGGTGGGTGGTAGCCCGGAGTAGTCATGGTGGGTAGTGGTTCAGAGTGGGTCACGGTGGGTCAGTGGTTCATGGATCACGATGGATGGTGAGTCAGTGGGTCGTGAGTCAAGTTTTCATTGATTCACACCATCTCTGTACCATACTACGTACTGTCATCTTGCTTGTGTCATAATGAAGAGATTGAAAGGACATATTTCAGTATTACTTTCATCTCAATAAGTAGCATGATTTTTATACGAACTAATTCTTAATTTTTTTTTTTTTTTATTTTCTCGAAAATTATATGTGAGCTTTTACACTCCAGCATACCATTTTGTCCATCTCATTTAGATTTATCATTTGGTATCTCATCGTTGGAGAAGCTTTTTTTTTTTCATTGAAAACTAACAATATTGTAGAATTTTGAAGAACGACTCTGTCGTATTATGTTTCGTCAACAGAGGCGAACACCACACAAACTTGGGAGCTGCACACACTTGCAAGATTGTTGCATATACAAATAATAAACCTAAGAAAGAAAGTTTGAATTTAGCAAAGAAACTAAACAAACCGTTTGCTCACAGTTGCGGAATTTCCAATTTGTTTAAAATCGCGACTCTCAAATTTAATCAAGTTAATACAGTATTTACACATTATTGCAATATAATATAAAGTAGTGGTACCCGATGCTATAAGCTTTTGCGCAATAGATAGTTGGATGTCAGCGTCTAGCCTAAAACTCATAGGAAACCATATGATACATAATTCTACATATTGAGATGAAATCTAAATTTTGTGAGATCTCACAACAAAGCAAAATTTTTATCAGTTAACCACAATAACATCTCAGTTAATACATATTATTTAATTGTTTTTTTTTTAATCTTATGCGTCATTTCTTCTTAGAGAATATAGTGTACTTTTTTAAAAGAATAAATAACTACGAGTCTCACATTTATAAATGAGAATATTAGTTGAGTTTGAATTGGGTTTTAGCGTTGTGTTCAGCAGCAAGGTTATATGAGACGTGGGTCTACAGATTAACATGCATCCGAACAAGACGAAATCCCACCATTAATCGAACCCGGCTATCCCGTGCCAAAGACGCGTATGTTAACCATATAGCCATGAGGGAGCTCATATGTGAGAAAATGACAGACTATGGTTCTGCTTATGTTCAGGAGAATCCCAAAAGAAATGGCATTCGGGGCCACGGTAGCTCAGTGGTAGACCGCTCGCCTCTGAACAGTGAGATCTCGCTTTCCATTAGAGTTCCCACCAAGTGGGTTTTGTGGTGGATAAATACCGTCTGCGTGGGTCTACTTCTCCCGTTTCCTCCTACTTTCAAGACAGCACCAATATCGTTCGTCTTGGGAGCAGGAAAATTCGGTGTAGGAAATCTCGGTGTAGCAAAATTCGGTGTAGGAAAACTTGGTGTAAGAAAATTCGGTGCACGGAAAATTTGGTGTACGGAAAATTCGGTGTGGGAAATGCTAGGTGGAAAGAAATGCTAGGTAGAAAGAAAGATTTGTTGTAGTAGACCGTAGAATCCATTAGAAACTTAAGTTTGAAGATAAAGGAGCGTATTAGTTTTAAATTCAAACTTTGTGTAGAACATACTTTTACTTTTATAAGAAACTAGCAGCGTTCACCCCGCTTCGCTGCGGTCACCCCGGAACGCAATAAACTTTGTTACTTAGATAATTTTTACTTTTTCGCTTTCAAGTGATATGATAAAAACCATAGAAGATTGCAGTAAATGTTAACATTATATCGCCTGTCATTTATGTTAACCCGCCCCGCTTCGCTGCGGTCACCCCGGAACGCAATAAACTTTGTTACTTAGATAATTTTTACTTTTTCGCTTTCAAGTGATATGATAAAAACCATAGTAGATTGCAGTAAATGTTAACATTATATCGCCTGTCATTTATGTTAACCCGCCGAGTGACACGGTCATGCGGGTTGCATATAAATACGTTTATTTTTACCTATGATGAACTAACAAAGGATTTGTACGTTATGGACACTTGAATGGTCAATTATCTCAAGACACTGGTAATTAAAAATTAAAGTGATATGATAAAAACCATCTAGGGTCCAAATCCTAATAACCCCCCAAAAATGAAAGAAATTGGTTCAGCCGTATTAGCGTGATGAGGGAACAAAGGATTTGTACGTTCTCTTTTATATATAAGATTTAAAAAATTGTGTTCCTGAAATAATTTGAATTCTACATTTCGACGAGTTTTTCCAAAAATGTTCTAATGATTTTATGTCTAGGCCTATTTTATAAATAAATATTTAAATCTAAATTCTTCAAAAACGACATAGTTTATTTGTGTTACTGAAATGTGTAAAAATAAATGCCTCAACTAAAGTATCTACGCCTGATTGGAGGAGAAGTCAATAAGGAGTCAATAGGATTGCAGTATTTGTTTGCCTTAACTTAAGGCAAACAAACTGAAGTGTCTGATTGGAGGAGAAGTCAACTATTTGTACAACTATTATCTGATAAATCCATCCTGCGTTATATTTCCCGTTCCACTAAGACTTTTTTTGATCAATATATTTTTGCATCTTACATATGTACGGTATATACAGAGTGATTCTTTTAATACTCACGGATTTCATTTGGCTCTAGAATTTCTAACTGAAGTCCGATTTTCATTCGGTTTGTTACAAATGATCAAAGAAGGATGGGAGATTTATGGGACTATGTTTACTGGTTTAAATTCATCCGGTGTAATATCGAGCAGCACGCAAGAAAAACAACAAATATTCGCCAGTGTACCTTATAGTTCGAATGAGATATTGAATATTTGAAGCGAAATTGAAGAATACAAATTAAGTGTTAGAATACAAATTAAATGCTAGAATACAAATTAAGTGTTAGTGGTAATACACATAAATCACATATTGACTAGCTATAGCCGGTTTCTCACTACAAACGGCAGAGAGATTTCTTGAGCGACTTAAAGAGTCGGTAACTGACATCTTCCACAACACCCGCCAGGGGGGTCCGATGCTTCCCTGTCTCACTCAGAAGCGGTCCTGTTTCTTGCAATTTATTCACTAACGACCATATTATGTTCCTGTCTGGGGCAGAACGTGAGGCAAAAGTGCTTGTAAATGCCCTTTGCGTAGCAACAACAGATTTCGTTCTCCAAAAACTTTTTAACGATAAAATCACGTTGCTCCAAAGAGTACATTATTGTAACTGTCTTGATACAGTAGCACAGCATAATTCTCAATACAACGGCCAGTTTCCTGTTTCTTATTGACCTTCGCTAGGTTGCCATCTAACGAAGAAACTCAAATCTCCACACCGCATCTCACCTAATTCCAATTATAAGGTACACTGCCGAATATTTGCTGTTTTTCTAGAGGCGTGGCCGATATTACCCCTAATTAATTTAAACCAGTAAACACAATTCCATAAATCTCCCATCATTCCTTGATCATTTGCCAAAAACCGCATGAAAATCGGACTTCAGTTAGAAATTCTAGACCCAAATGAAATTCGTGAGTTTAAAAAAAAAACACCTGTATATAGTCTATGATGTACTATATGAAAGGTGTCTTTAGTTGTTTCTATAACTATTCTCTGAACTTATAGCTGTAATTGTTTTAATCGTGACAAAAAGTGTCAGCTTTATTGTGTGATGAAAAGTAATTTATAGTAACACCCCGCAAAAGACATGCAAGAGGTATTGGACTCAAGGCAAAAAAATATTAAAAAAACATAAATAAAAACAAAACAAAATAAAAAATAAAATAAAATAAATAAATAAATTTGCTTTTCTTGAAATAGGTAACATTTTATTCGTTACATTTTATTGTTTTCGTTTTCACAATATGAAGTGTCGTAAGCTATCGTAAGTGGTAATATTTAATATGTTTTACACCGAATCTACCTTACACCTAAATTACCCCACATCGAGTTTTCCGTATACCGAATTTTTCTACACCGAGTTTTCTTACACCGAATTTTCCTAGATCCGTTCGTCTTATCATCACCGTCTCCCATAGCCTCGATGCATAATCGTGGGTCATTAAACTAGAAAGAAAACAAAAGTTTTTTTTTCCTTTATCCAATTTTGAATAGGAACGTATATATTTGTTGGCATCATATGTTAAATGTGGCTTCGTGTTGTCTAAAGCTTAAGATTTAAGAGGAAAAAAAGAAACTCTAACTGATCAACTCAGCTTTGCATTTTTTCCTAGCTCTACCTTACTCGCATAATATAAATAGAGGGTGTCCAATATACAATGCAACCTGGAGTTTGGGATAG
The DNA here is from genome assembly GCF_964235325.1 of Thermobia domestica. NCBI lineage: Eukaryota > Metazoa > Arthropoda > Insecta > Zygentoma > Lepismatidae > Thermobia > Thermobia domestica. The sequence continues at coordinate 279,924,102 of NC_137454.1, read as the reverse complement.
TAGAACTTTTGAATCTGAAGCGATACACAAATAATGGTTATACCATAAAGAAGCCTTGTTCATGCATATATTTTTAAACTAGGAAGCAACGATTGAAGTACACTAGGAACCACGCAGTGTCGCTAGATGTAACCGAAGTTTTTTTTTTTTTTTTTTTGCAACACATGTAAATTGACAAATAATTCATACGTATGGATGTTCTGTCATTAATTTTCAGTTTGTTTAGTTGGAGTAGCTTGGAAACCATGGAGCAGAAAAAAGAATTTTTTATTTACACTTATAGCTAATCGGATGAGGTCTCCGTAAGGGGTTACTAAGGAAAACGTGGTTCTCAAAAATTAACATTCTGAATTATCAACTCTGCTGATGTTTCAGTGCATTAAAAGGTGTGTTTAAGGGTCTGTCTACATCATGCACTTCCTGAAAAGAATGGAAAAGAAACTAGTATTTTTTTTTCAAAGGGGAAGTGTCAATTATTAAATGAAAATCACAAAATGGAAAAACGCAGGATATGGAAAATCATTGTATTTTATTTTACTTTAGTATAAAATCTATCACGTATAGTGTGGAGAACATTTGTATTTCATTATTCACTGAGATAATGAATATTTAGTGTGTTATCACTAGAAAATTTGAATTATATTTTCAAAAATAAGACAAAGTATCATGCCGTCAATATAGGCGATAGCTATTGTGACTGGATTCTAAGTTTCGGCCTCGATGGTAACCCGTAACTATTGACTACAATAATCTTCTGAACAATCTTCTACGACAAATTCAGTTTTTATTTAAATAAATTAATTTTAAATTTTATTCCTCTGTTAGGTAGAAATTTCTAAGTTTAGGCTTATTTAAATCATTTATGCACATAGAACACAGTGAATGCATTTGTTTAAACAAAATACCAAAAACGCCTATTGTGATTAGTAGTCTACTTATATAGGCCTGTAATTAATCAAATATATAGGAAGCTAGTTACAATTCAATAAATAGAACAATTCCCCTACTGTTCTGAATTATACATCATATATGAGTTATATAGTAATTAAGAAGTTATAAATTCGTACAATAATAATAATATTGTTCTTTGGTGAGTGTGACCATGGTTAGAAATGAATCATGTAGCCTCCGGCGGAAAATAGACAAAAATACACTACTCCAGGCCTTCAAACTTCCTCAGAGGGACGGAATGAGAATATATGAAAGTCAACTTTACCAGGAAAAATAATACCTTCACGTACCACATTTTTCTTTTTTAAACTTAAGAATGCTTAGTTCAGTTTCAGTACAATTTCCTGAAGCAAGGTATCTACTTGATGAATTATTTTATACTAACTGAAATACCGTTCTTTGCATGAAGAAGATAAGATTTAGACAATATACCATATTTAAAGGTAAAGAAATCAATGAAATAAATAAATAAAGCAATATATAATAATAAGTGCAATATAGAAATGGCGAAGAGCAGCTGCCATGTTCGTTCTTGCCTAAACTTGGATTTGAGTGCTATTACGACTGTCACCGGACGCCTGTGGCGTGGAACACACGGCTTCGACTGCCGGCAGGAACTCATGTGGTTCGGATTCCACATTAAGTTGAAATGAAATGAAATGAAATCTAAGTTTTACGTCCCACGGTCATTCCAGTTAGGCTAAAGGAGACGATGATTATGAGAAATGAGTGAAATGGTGGAATGAAGAAAGTGGGAGGAAACGGGAGAACCCCGAGAAAGCCCACGAGCGCGGTGTTCGTCGAGCTGGGATCGAACCAGGGAATCCAAGCACCGGAGGTGAACGCTCTACCACTGTGACACCGCGCCCCCCTCCACATTAAGTTGTAGAACCACGTTTCACATAGCCTCGCTGCTGAAAGGGGCGCTAAACTAAGAATCCAATTCAATTTTAATCCTAATTCTCAACCAGTTTCTCTACTCCAGCATATAAATGCCAGTTTGTAATTTTCCATTTGGAACCACAGGGGAATGAAATTGACCACCCTACTACTACCTAATTAGTTTAGAATAATAAGTGGCCTAAACTCTGCCTTAGACACCAGCAAATTTTGCTAAATGGGGGCAAGATTATTCACTCACATAAAAATGTATTTTTTTTTATTAGTGTATTAGTATTATACAATTGATTAATATGTATTTCTTAAACTCAGAGGAACAATTGCTCTCCTGTTTTCCTCAAACGATGACCCTGCTTCAGATAGATAACTCAGACATACTGACTAACAACTATACTCGTATTACGTACTGGAATCTAGGAAAAAATAGTAGTAGCAACAAAAAAAAAAGCCCAATAGGCCTATCAAAGTCAGTGTATATTGTTGCTACCAGAAGATTTTGGGAGGACGATTCCCATCATGCATCCAATCTGCTGACTTCGGCTGAAATTTAATTGATCTTTAAATCCGTACGTACCACACAAAATAAATGCACAAGATTGAGCCTTATACCTTATCCATAACTTTGTATTCAACCAGTGTATCCTGAAGAAAATTTACTAAACCAAACTAAAAATCACGCGTAACAACTTTTCTTTTTTTTTTTTTATCGCTGTGAGTTTCCAAATTTCATTTTAATTATTGCAAAAAGTCGATTTCTTCCGCCTATACCCATCACAGTCACTACGTCAGAGGGGTCGAACACTTTCCTGATGGACACGCGTCTCCCCCCCCCCTCAGACATTTAACCACCATTTCACTACAATATAATATAAAACTATATTTTAAAGCATGCAAAAAGAATCCAGTGCTACCAAACAAAATTTCCTGCTCTTTGCTTGGGCCCCTTACAAGAAGTTATATTCATATATATAAACAGAAATCCTGTTAAAAACTGGACTATGACATTTGGCTCAAAAATCCGAAGTGGTAATAATAATAAATAAGTAAACTATTTCAAATATTTTAAAGATACCACTACAATGTTAGAGTTATACCATACAGGAAAAGGATGAATTGGGGGAAAAGGGACCTTCTTTTGCGTCCAAGACAGCTTGGATCCGACGTGGAATGGACGTATACATCTCCTGAAATGTGATGTGTAGAATTTTGTGCCATTGTTCCTCCAAAACACGCTCCAGTTCTTTAAGGGATGCTGGTGGAGGGTAATGAGACCGAACACGCCTTTGTAACTCAGACCACAATGGCTCAATGATGTCAGATCTGGTGATTGTGGGAACCAGGGGAGGTGTGATAGCTCCTGGTCATGCTCCTCAAACCATGATTTCACAGTTTTTGCAGTGTGATAGGGTGCCAGATCATTTAGCTAGATGCTATTACCAGGGAACAATATTTGAGCCATGTGAGAACCTGGTCCTCCAAAAGGGTCTCATACACTTTAGCATTCATCATTCCATGCAAGGTTATGACGGGACCTGCTAAAAACTACGATATCACTGCCCATACTGTAACAGAACTACCCCCATGCTTTGCAGTTGTGAGCAGACAGTCTGTATCATAGGCCTGCGACGGTGTTCTCCATACGTAAACATGACCGGTTGTTGGAAACAAGGTGAAGGTCGATTCATAGGGCAATATTACGTGTTTCCACTGATCACGAGTTCACGCCTTGTGGTCCTTGCACCACTGGATACGCCTCTTTGCATTTACTGCTTTGACCAGGGGAACTGCCATGAATTTTCATTTTGTGAAGTTCCCGTCGCACTGTTTTCGATGAAACCGAGTTCTGTAGGCCGGAATTGAGTTCAGACGTAATTTTCATTGCAGTAGTCTTCTTTTTAGCTGCTACAATCCGTTTTAATGCCCTTTGGTCCCTATCTGACAGGATTGTTTTTCGACCACCGTTGTGCTTTGCAGACGTCGTTTGCCCATTGTGTATGCCCTCGTGACATTGGACACAGTGCCTTTCGATAACCACAATGTTCGCCACTGTTGCCACTAAAGCTCCAACCAGACGGGCACCAAGGATCATGTCTCTTTGGAAGTCTGTCAGGTCGCCCATTTTACTGCAACAATTTCACACCACGACATTCACAGGTGAACTGGTTACTGCTGATGGAAGAGGAATGTCCACTTGTCACATTGAAAACAAAAAACGATCAATACGTGTTGTACAGTGGAGGGCCAAACTTACGTGTCCTGTTTAAGTGTTTTTAGATTTTTTGTCTATCCCATATATATATATATACCTATATATATATATTACCTGGCGATACACGTAGTTGATGGAGAAATAATCCCAATAAATTAATTCATATGTTAATGGACCGAAAGCAAATACTGGTAGTGATCAGTCTTTGAAAAAGACGAAATTCGTTGGGTTAAGTTCTGATCCCTTTAGCCCCTATTCTACAACTGCTTCAGGTTAAAAAATGTTTTTATTTCCCTTCTTTACCTTCATTTTTAACATTCCCTCGTAAATAGCAGGTTGTGTGTGTTTCTTCACCCGCCTTATTTTTCATACTTTCATTCTGACTGCCGTGATTAATCCGACTGGGTAGAAAAGTGTGATTAACGAACCAAACTCATCATCATTAAAAGGCCTAACACGTATTTGAGACTTTCATCGTTTCCAATTTTGAAAAAGCTCCTGCATACACTATAAATCATTACTCGGCAGCTTGTATATCACATAATCATTAAGGAATCATACTTAGGTACAGGGCCGTGCCGTGGAAAATCAGCGCCCGGGGCGACGGCGCTCCCATACATATATTCCAAACAATTTTTCGTATCTTTTTTCCTTTTTTCTCCCGAATTATTCGCCCCCTTACTTCGGCGCCCGGGGCCGTCGCCCCGCTCGCTTCCCCTACAGTACGGCCCTTCTTAGGTATATAATGTCTTTCTTAACTATTACTGACAAATAATAAGTGAAAACCTGTTCTGACTCCTATTAAGAGGTTTGGATTGCGAGCGGAGCTTAGAAGAAAACTTTTAACAAACCTATTTCTTTGCAAACTGACAATAATATGGCCTTAACAGACCGCTAATACTGTTTTGGGAATGTTTACTCATTTCCAACACTTTTTCCTTCTTGCTCGTTAGACGCCTCTTGCAATCAGCGCCCGAGGCTACATTTCCTCCCGGATAGGATAGCTCCTCCCCTTTCTGCAAATACTCATTGGGGTCTCAATTGTGCTTAACAATGTGACTAAGTGTTAAGCAGAATCAATTTCGAAAATGTACCATTTAACATAGTTCTTATTCATGTTTTGTGAGTGTCATAACAGAAAAGCTCCTTTCACAACCAGCTGAGATCACAGGCAGTCCAATAGCAATTTTCTTCCTCTTCTATATTTTCGAGTTTCATGATTTCCTTCAAGGCTATGACGGCGGTGACAATGATAATGAACGAAGTGGAATGCAGAACGTAGAAGAAAACGGGAAAACCCACACACAAAGCGTTTATCCACCACAAATTCTATTTGATAGAACTTAGGTCGAACCATAGACCCTTCGCACCAGAGGTGAGCGCTTTGCAGCCGAGCCACCGCGGCCTGCCTTATATAGAGCATAGGGGCAGTGTTGCACTTACGATTAGATAAGTGTGTTGAGCTTCTCCTAAATGTAGCCCTGACTTTTTTTTTTTTTTTTAAATAAAGATAATGTTGCTACTTTCCATGTTGGAGTGTTGTTCCATGTTGGAAGCCGAACAAAGCTTTCTTCTTTTAGCTTATTGTTGAAGGTGGAAATTATCAAACAAAAGAAGGCAGAAAGGTAAAAAGAAGGTTGATTATTTTATGTTGTTTTCCAAAAGGGTAGCTGTTAAACTGTATAAAATTTACTTTCACGAATCTTTTTCTTCTTTTGTTCGGTTATGACTAGCAGAATACCCGTTCTTCGCATAGGGAGAATGCGTTTCAATTCGGATCTCCTTCGTGGCTAAGCGTATGCGCCCTTGGCGTGGGAGACCCGGGTTCGATTCCCGGTGGAAGCTCATGAGGTTCTGATTCCACGTCAATCAGTAGGTCCTCGTCTCATATAGCCTCGCTGCTGAACAGGACGTAAAACTCAAAATCAACTCAACGTTTCAATTCGGATATAAAGGGCAATAAAACTGTCACCAATCAACTTAGGGATCCCAAAAGCTAGGAATTCGACACTAGTATCTGTCAATTTCAATTATTTTTACATATTACCGTCTCCCCTTAGGAGTACTAATGGGGGATGCTTTTGGATTTAAACGGCATCGGAAGTGTCACTGTTCGTCTCCGTGACCCCGAAAACTATGGATTTTAGTTTAAGCATCTTTGTTTCTAGAAATTCTTACATCTACAGGGTTAAACATATGATCTCTCAAAACAAGGTATAACCGTTTATTTCTTAATCTCAAAAGCTCAGATATCAAGAATGAGAACTGGGATCACATGAGTGTAGTGGTGAGGGTAATTTATATATGAAACGCATACGTATCATTATCAATAATAAATTGTTGGTCCATTGCTCGATTAAGATCTTCCCAACATTTTTTGAGAACCATCTATCTTGGCTAATCCACCTCCAAGATATTCGCAGTGCTACCTAGCCTAATTTCGTCACACTACATTGTATTAGGAGGATGCTGTGTAGGTCTGTACATGTCACTTGCGGTATCCAATAAATATTTTCGTTTTGTCTACCTTGTATAGTTTGTTTCCTAAGAGAGTTATATATATCCTTATACTATATATATATATATATATATATATATATATATATATATATATATATATATATATATATATATATATATATATATATATATATGAGAAAGAGAGAAAACCGGTTGTTAAGAAATTAGAATAGCACCACTACACACACACACACACACACACACACACATATATATATATATATATATATATATATATATATATATATATATATATATATATATATATATATACCTCTATTCCCTGCTCCAAGTTGCACCTTCAAAGTGAAAAGATCCCAGGCTCAACCTTATTTATGATGAAAATTAATTGAGATTGGTCGGGTGGTTCAAAAGTTATTAAGTTACGAAAATTGTCACTTTCAATTTTATAGGTCTATATATAGACAAAACAGTGTTTAAGAAGTAACTATTTGGTTTGAATAGTTAGTATTAAATAGATATCTCAGTAAAGCAAAAGTGAAATGTGCTAATGTAGATACTTTAATTGGTAAAAGTGCAATTTTTGATATTTTAGTTTCATTGGTATTTACATTTGTTGAAAAGAAATACAGATTTGAAGTTAATATGTGTTTTATGCGTTTGTAAAATTTTAGTTACAAGTCTGGTAATAATAAAATTTAAATTTTTACCGATGTGACTTCCCTCAGAAGCCGCAACTTCTCCCAATTTGTTACTCTTATTTGACTAACTGAATGCACTCACTAGCGATTTTATTACTGAATTTCCCTCTAATATTTCCTCGTTCTTAGTGTCTATTTTAATGCAAGTCGAATAAGTGGACTACGATGAACAATTTTTGTTTCCTTATAAACTTGCATATCTATAGTCTATTTTTTTAGTCTCAGGACCCATATTTTAATAAAGTAGAGAATAAATAATAAATACGAAACAAACTTGGTTTGCTTTTAGTGTAAAATGTTCACCCCTTCTAAAAGAAATCCTGCTCCCATAGGAAAAAATTGCTGGCTATACTGGTGCGTATGTTACAGAGCAGAAGATAAACAGAAATATACCTTTAGTAACAAATGCTTATATTATCCTTTAAAAATGCGCTTTTAATGAAAAATAATCAACACATTCAAACAACTTCCAAGAAAGGTGTTTACAAAGAAAACTATTTTGTACCCAATGAAGCGCGAACAGTTGAATTGATTCATTTCACTGACAACATGGTTCTCTTTCTCTCACACGCACACACACACTCACTCACTCCCTTCCTCTCTCTCTCCCGCACGCGAACATTATGTATGCTAGACAACCCCTCCCCTGTATGGAGCTACCGTAAGATTCGAATCCCATTTCGCTTCTTCATTGTCTTTGCACAATTGCGCCCTCTACTTCTATGACCTTGAACTGTATCGTCTCTCCTTATGCAAAATCAGTATCCCGCCAAGGATTTTCATTCGCTAGTGTTACAAGAATATATTCTTAAAATGTTGGTAGCTCTGAGAGTAGTTACTATTTTTAAACACAATTTCAAAATTGCCATATAGAAATTTAGAAGTTGTTAAACGCTCTTCCTTCGCACAACCAAATAGAATTATTTGATTGGTTGAGAACATGTGGGGTAATATCCAGCAATTGGAAACACTTCAAAGTCGAGAGGCGACCGGTTTCAAAAATAAGAAAACATCATTTTTAATTAATTAATTTTCGATGTAGATAATAAAACAAACTTTAGTGATATTAAAAGCAAGTTCAGATAGCCAACATATTCAAACCTAGATGCACTAAAGACAACAGTTTTAAAAATATAATCTTTTTTCTCATTTTAGGGGACTCAGCGACCTTGATTTTTTGAAAAGTATATATATTTTTTAAGTTATCTTACGTTATTATTAACGGAATGGAGCGCAATTTTTTTCTAAGATTCTTTGTGTAAAACCCTAGCATATTCTTCAAATCCCGTTAAAAAATAACAAATAGTTTGCCCGCAGTAAATTTTTAAAGTTGATTCTTATCATTTTTGACTTAGTGCGAGAAGCCCATGTAAGGTATACAAACCAACATAGACTTCACTTCTGAAAAAAAGTCAACTTTTTTTTTATTTGTGAATAGATACTATAGTAGATAATTCTTAGTACAATAATAACACCCTAAAATGAACTTTCCGCAACAAAACATTCAAATTAATTAACTAATTAATTAGTATTTTGCGGAAAAAAGGTCAATGGAAGATTGAGATACATTTCACCAACAAACTCACGGTTTTCCATACATGTTACAGAAACATTTTCTTTGACTTCAAGGAAAACAATTTGTTAAGCTAGGACATGAGAAAAGTTGACGAAAATATATTTCTTTTTTATCTACTACTCGGGGACGAAGCGACCGGTTGAAGCTATAGATAGATAGATAGATAGATAGATATAGATACATAGATAGATAGATAGATAGATAGATAGATAGATAGATAGATAGATAGATAGATAGATATAGATACATAGATAGATATAGATACATAGATAGATATACACACGGAGAAAGAGAAACTTCAAACTGAGGTGGTTTTCGTCTCAGAGGGTGATGATCAGCATAAGTGTATAGAAATTTTGCGGCATTTCTAACAGGATGGGCTCTGCAATAGGCACATTTCTGAAGAAATTTGCCCATTGTGGAGACTCATATGTGCGAAATTCGGTAAAATTTCGTTTTGTCGATCACTGCATTTTGATACAGACCCCTGATTAGATAAGGAACAAATTCAAGATATTTCAACAATTAATGATTGCGCCAAGTCTGGTCTCAATCAGCTGAAATGTACGGCGTTCACAAAAAGCGATATATACCGTATATATATATATATATATATATATATATATATATATATATATATATATATATATATATATAGATAGATAGATAGATAGATAGATAGATATAGATACATAGATAGATATAGATACATAGATAGATATACACACGGAGAAAGAGAAACTTCAAACTGAGGTGGTTTTCGTCTCAGAGGGTGATGATCAGCATAAGTGTATAGAAATTTTGCGGCATTTCTAACAGGATGGGCTCTGCAATAGGCACATTTCTGAAGAAATTTGCCCATTGTGGAGACTCATATGTGCGAAATTCGGTAAAATTTCGTTTTGTCGATCACTGCATTCTGATACAGACCCCTGATTAGATATACCAGCTTCCTCGTTTTCGTGGTTTTGCTTCTCTAATAAATGTCACTGGACTTTTTACCTCGTTTTCACTTAACATATTAAAAGGATAATACGCTCTCTTTTTACCACCTCTCATGTGCTGTAAGCAATATTAACAAAAACAGGAAATACTCCTTGGAGTGGATTCGAACTGACGTCCTTCAGATTTGAATCAAGTGCCTTAATCACTGCACCAAGATTATTGCTAGGTTTTAGTTGTCCGAGTATCTGTTCGCATTTGTAATTTATGTTCCCATTTTGACAATTTTTACTCTTTTTTCTTCGTTTACCAGCTGTTTCTGGATTTCTCCTTCGGCGTTGTCCTTTATTTACACCATGCACATTGATATTTACAGCTTGTGCCACTCTTTAGTGTCGTATTAAGATTAGACTTTTCTCCTTACTCTCAACTACACTTTTAATTGATGCAGTTCTCATATTCTCCATAGTAATTGCGCAGGAATGCCAGACTCAAAAAAGAGACGTACATTTGCTTTTCTGACAGAGGGTACTTACGGTGTTCATATTTTTCCACATTGTTTGATCCTTCATGCAATGTTAGGCTTGCCAACTCACAAGAATAGTATTCCGGGAGATTTCTATGAAACCAAAATAAAAAAAAAAGTATTGAAAATTTATTTAGTAATAATAACTAAATTAAATCTATACACGCATAGAGGTTATAACATCTACAACGCGTTTGGAAGATACACCATTACTGTATTTAGAGACTTCTGGAGCAAACAAATGAAATTTTAGTAAACCTCGTGAATCAAGCGCTAGAAAGCAGTAGCCTGTATCTCTAATGAGTAGTCAAATGCAGCTCCATCTCTTGAAACCGTATTTGAAACTAAACTCTTTGAATTAACATTAATTACATTTATTGACACCAAACACAAAGGATAAAAAACGTGAACACTGAACTGTCTCTCGCAAGTTGCATTTGAAACAGGAACTGAGAGGACGAATGACACTAATTTAAGTAACTCACTCCCACATCCTTGAGATGTAACTTTCTTGAAAAATTCCACCCAACGTAAGTCTACTCTATCACTAGATTCACAAAACGATGTCTTCACCTTCCTCACTAAACAAAAGTCGTCGTATAGTTTGTCCATATCGATCTCAAACTTCAAAGTTTCACAGTGACTTACCAAGTTATCCCACTTAATTGGCTGTTTCAAAGATAGAATTCCCATGAGCTTGAAACTGGATTTATCAAAATCGTATCATTTCTCCAAGTATGAGATGCACTTCTGCAAGAAAATGCTAGCTTCATTTACCAACTTTGCTTTCTTTCACTCTTCCACAGTCTTATCCTATCCATAACTGACTTCCCAAAGTACTGATCTTCCTTTCAGTCAATGAGTTTCTTCCTCAGTAGTGCCATGATCTCATGTAATTCTGCACTTGATATGTTCTCGCTTTCCAAGAGTATAATGCTATTATTGAATATTTGCATTATGATTGGAGGAACAAAAACACCATTTGAGCATATGATTCTTCTTCGTCCTTAAATGTTTCCCCTATGATCTTAGAACATTCATCTTCTTCTTGTGATACAAAATATGATCGAAGTGCTGGCCAATTCAAAAGAAGACGTTCGAGAGCAGGCAGAAGGGATAACCACCTCGTAGGAACATGCCGTAGTACTTCCTTATATTCTTGGTTTACAAAGTCAAAAAATGATTTTAGTTTTTTGGTTCTCTTCGCATAAGCAGAGAATTCACTAAAAACTTTCAGCACATAATGTTAGCTTTGATCAAATTAGGAACGCGAGCTTTTAATTTCTCGTACACAGAAACATTCTTCCCGAAATTTACTGAAGCATTGTCTGCGGCAAATGAAAAAATGTTAACAAAATCCAAGTTATTTTCACAAGTGATTTTTCAATGTGTTTGCTGATACTTTCGCTGGTTTCAACGGGGTCTTCATAAAAGTCCAAGAGACTGATTTTTCTCCCCTTTTCTTTCGAAAAGTATTGCACTACTAAAGGGTACATTTTCAGAATACCAACATTCGAAGAATCCGTGGCCACCGAAAAGAATTTTGCCTCTTGTAGCTCTTGAATTAGCTGTTCTTGTGCTAATGGCGAAAGTACGTTTTCCACAATGCTGCTGGCTTTCGTGCGCCCACATTTAATCTTTTTTGCGACTGCTGAGTCACAAAACATAACACTTGTCAGCTTGTTTGCATAATCCTGGCTGTTATAGCCAAGATGGTGCTTCACTCCCAGGGACGTAGTGCCCATTAAGGCTATAAGGCTTAGCCTATCTATTTATTTATACATCAGCCTCAAACATTGCTTTTGGATATTAATACAATTAATTTTATTAAAATGGATTTATTTTATAATACGCTGTTTAATCATCAAGCGAGTTGAAGCGAAGCTTATGCAAGAACGCATTGAAGGCTATCGGCGGCTAGCCTTCCGCTTCTCTCATGGAATTAGGAGAAAGGGGCGGTGACAATTACTTTCCCGCCAACCTCAGCAGACGAAAACTTCTTGAGCTATACACAAATTCAACATGATGCAACGAAAGTGGACGAATGTTGACGAAAGGCTAGCCTTTCGGGTGTTTGGCAAAACAAAAGCGCCAGTATGCGATCTTGGAAGAAAGTATAGAACAGGGACTATGAAAAATTTAGAAGCTCACATTCAGTAACGAGTTTTGACCAAGAAAAAAAAAAGGAGAGAGAGAAACAGAATAAAAATGTTATGTTATTATGAATAGTATTAATACATCACGGACCTTATTGCGTACTGGTTTGCGTTATCACAGCGTAAAATTTACATTTTAGTTTTATATAATTGACATAGCAGTTATAATTGCTTGTTGTATTTTTTGTATTGCGTTGCTATCCGCAAGTTTTTCGAAGATCGATACTGAAGGAGACTTCAGATGAGGTATAGTTTCTTTTTTTTCATACTTTCAATCTAAAAATAGCTTTTCCTGTAAAAATCGTCAATTGACTGTGAGCCACTGCTCCACTGTTTTTCATTAGTATGCTGAAATGTGTTGTTGTTGTTGAAGTGCTTAAGTTTGTCTATGATATGGATAAGTTACACTTAAGATTGTCCTATAGCTATCCGTTTTCACTTGTTTCTTTGAAACAGTAATACAGTGTATGTGTGATATGCGAGTATCGCATATATAAGGAAACCGTATGTGTAAGGGAGATATGAAGAAGAACCACTCTTATACTTTTTCTTGCATTGTATGAAAAATATATTGCATGAATTAGCATTTTTCTATCAAGCATTGCAGCGTAGTCAGAACACTAAGACGTGATCGTTTAAATAAGGACGGGATAACTTGTTTTTTTGGGGGGTAACTTAAATTCACTTTATACTCATATATACATACAACAAAAATTGCAAGTTTCAGGGGATTGGGCCCCTCCTAGCCACCCTCTAGCTACGAATCTAATTTCAGCCTAACCATTTCAAAACTTCACGCTACGTTACTGTTTACTCCATGATACGTTGCTGTAATTTCTGCCGCCGTGACGACATCCTCCTCCTTAGTGTTGGACTTCGTAAAAAAAGATGTAAGTACTGCATTTTCTCTTCTCTCCTTTTCTAAACGTTGATGCTTCGCAGAACTAGCATGAGCATTTACTGCACGGACGCCCTCAAACTTTATCGAAAACGTTTGACGACAATCTCTACATTCCGCTTCATACTCACTCTTTTTCTGCAACCAATCAAAAGTACTTTTCCACTCGTCATTAAATGTACAGTAAAACTTTTTTCTTTCCTTTTCTTGCGTCTCCGAATCAGACATAGCTATTCAACGACAAGAACGCCTACGAAACCCACTTACTCCACTGTGACACTCGACGAACTAAATTTATACAGTGAATCAAAATCACGTAAAGGGAAACAAAGAAGTTTCGAGACTTTCGACAATGGGTTTTCGTTTTTTACAGTACTTGCGTAAACTCTTATCCGCAACAATGTGTTTATTTCCCCTCCCCTCTCAGTTCAACAAACGCTCTTTATTTTCACTAAATTTAAAACAATTATTGTAGCTATGTATTTATGTAAATCAAACGAAAGGTGACGCACAAATAATGTGTAACAAACATTTGTTAATCATTTGAAGTTCTGAATATGGAGCGATTTGCCGACGTTATTGTTTACAAGGAAAAACCTGTTAGTATTGCGTTAACTCTTGAGCATTGCTTTTAATTTCATAATGCACACAGTACCAAAGGAAAATTAACTTTGGAACATAATTAAACTTTTAAAAAAATAAAACTGATTACTTTTAGGAAGGCAATAAAAACAGGGACAGCATTAAATCATAATTCCGGGAGATTCCAAAGTTTGTCCGGGAGGTCGGGAGAGTGAGTTCGATTCCTTCCGGGAAAGGTGGCAAGCCTATCCAATGTAGTTTAGCAAGTATCACAGGGGATAGAATTAACTTCTGGTGTGTTCAGTGTTCTTAATTTTTTGCTATGGAACGAATCGCGAACTTCGGAACTCTTGACCCAGAGCAGCTGATGCCAGTCAGACCGATGACAAACCAGTAAGACTCATGACTCTGACCACGTGACGTGGAGTAATATGAACAGATGTCCTGTGACACGAAGACGACGAAACATCGTCAAACATATAGAGAATACGCATGAGGCTGCTAATGCACTCCAACAAGCGTGATTCTATCCTCTCTATTTGTATTCTCACTAAATGTACAATTTTCTTTCTGGCTTGTTGTGTGTGTTTGAATTAGTCTATATGTATCGGAGAATAAACCAGATCTTAGCATTTGAAAATAAAAACCAAATCGAATGTTAAGTCATTAGTTTAGTCAAGATCCGAAAGATTTAGTTATAAGTAGGGTTGTTTTAATGGTAACTGATCCAGCAATATTTTGGATTTCGGGACCAGAATTTCAATAAAAGTTTTAAACCTGTTCCAATTTCGGAACAGAACCGAAATATATTTCGATATATCGCTTCTGTTACCGAAACCAGAAATCACAATATTAAATAAATGTTTCATTCGGTTCCGTTCTAAGGATAGAATCGAAGTACATTTCCACACATCGGTTCCATTTTCGAATTTGAAAACCATAATGTTTTGGGTTCTGATACCAGAGTCCAAATCAAAATTTTAAATTCGTACGATTCTGAGAACAGAAACGAAATAAAATTTTACATACCGTTCCCATTCGCAGAACTTAAAATCAGTGTTTGTGTTTCCGTATAGAACCTAATAAAAGTTTTGATTAGATGCAGTTTTAAAAACAGAATCGAAATATATTTCGACGTAACTGCTGTGTTCAGAGAAGAGATACGCATTATCAGCTGTGTTTCGAGAAGAGTACCAAAATATACTTATCATATCGATTTCGTTCACGAAACCGAAAACCAGAGTAAAATTATTATTTGAAACGATTTACTTGAAGTAAATTGTCTAGTGATTCCTTCTCAAATTGTTAATTGTGACTTTAGGTAGTGCAGGATAGTCATCGAATGTACGTTGTATATTAAATCACATATTTCGAATGTATTCGTAGTTGCTGAGTTTGGACATTTAAAAATATTCAGGGATTCTGAAAAGTAATATCCAAGAAGCATTAGGGAAATATTTTCCGTCTGTAGGCGACCAAATATCAAGATAATTTTTGATATTTACTGCGAAGTCCGTCCTGGTTTCAACCGTTTTGGTCTCTGCAAACTTTTACTCATTTGTGATTTGTAGTTATTGCAAAGGCAAAATGGGATAGGCCTATCACATTATACATTGCTGACATTGCATATAATTCAATTCCGTGTCAAAAGAACCCGGACAAGAGTGCGAAGAAAGAACCCGACAAGAAAACGACCCCTTGTCGAAAGAGAGCGGTCAGAAAAGCAGAGTGTGGAAAAGGAAAAGCATAGATGAAAAAACTCTACCGCGGTGGCTCACTGGTAGAACATTCACCTCTGGTGCATGGGGTCAGTGGTTCGATCCCAGCTCATGCCAAGTGAACTTCGTGGTGGACAAACACCGTGTGCCTGGGCTTCCTCGGAGTTCTCTCTGGTTTCCTCCCACTTTCTTCATTCCACAATTTCATTCATTTCTCACCATCATCATCGCCTCTAGTGTAGCCGGCATAAGTGTGGAACGTAAAACTCAAAAAATTCACTTCATTTGAAAACATTCGTATTCACTGTAGATCATAAGTTGTATGACAGATGGTGGGTTGTTTATGAAATAGGATGTGCAACAAACTGTACAATCTACATTAGCGGATAATTCCTTCAGTGAATGAGAGGAGCAATGTTTTCATGTATTGAGAAATATTAAAGTGTGGATTGCAAAATATTTTTCAGCGGAGAGAGATATCGGAAAACTAACCTCAAAATTGACTTCTATGAGTCAAAATCGTCAGGAAACATGTATTATCTAGTATCACGTTCCGTAACGGTTTGCCTCAACGCAAAACGAAATTTGTGTTCTTGTTTACCATAATAGACATATCAGTTATATCTTTTTGTTTTATTGTTTTACACCTTTCCGCTGCGCTAGACTCCGCAAATTTTTCGAAGATTTTCACGGAATAAGCATCGAAGACTCAACTTCCAATGACAACTTTCACCTTCAAAACTAGGAATAAACCTATATCTTTGAAACAGTTAAAGATGTTGCAAAAATAATCGAAGAATCCCCTTTCCTAAGAATAACTCCTCGTCGTATTTTACTAAGATTCATATAGGAATACAATTTCAACCTCTTAAGATCACACAATTAGCATTACAAAAAAAAAGTACTACAGAAGAAAATTCTCCACATCTTGAACAGAGTGCAAAATATTGCAAAAATATTCAAATTTGATTCCTATGGACCAAACTCTATCACAAAATATAGGTGACAAGTCTGAACATCCTACAATAACTATGACTTGGAAAACAAGAAATAGGTTTAAAACGGTTCGAGATATCGTAAATATAGTCGAGAAATACCCTGTATATAAAACCCCGTGTCAAATTGTATCAAATTACATACATATACCTAGTTTCAACCTCCTAAATTTTGACCCGTTATTATTTTGCTTAATTTGATCAAACAATCGTGGTGTCAGGCAATCGAAAAAGGCATCTAACTCACAAGAGCTCAGAGGAGTCAGTCGGAGCCATATTCGAGTTCAATAGTCATGTTTTTTCAACACAAATAAAAGAATACTAACAACAGAATCCCTCTTGTCTTTTCCTTTCTTTCTTTCTAAACTTTCTTCTTCTCCTTACAAGTAAGGGACCATATGGTTGTCGCGCAAATCAGATGCAGACATACGCCATCTGATTGAGCATGAAAAGATATGGAGAACACAGAAATTTAAGGTGCTAAGGGCCATAGGGAGTGGAGCGAGGAAAGAGGAAACATTGAATGTCGGCAAAATTGGAGAAAGTCAGGAATGACGGGAAAAGTTAATTTCTTGCAAACAGGGAAAGAAAGTCAACCAAAAGAAAGAAACTAAACATAACAAGGGCATCAAGGACGAAGAAAGATCATAATCAGGGTTGCCATCCGGATCGCAGTGTTGCCAGCTCTGCATAACATTGATATAGAAGATATAGCACAGTATAGCAATTCATGCACAAGGAAAAATATTAGTAACACAAAAGACAATTGAAAAGACTCTGTACAAGTGCGTAAAAAGGTTTAACGTAGTCGCGAGTGGATATTACACCCGCGTGAATACAAATGGAGGAAAATAGAGAACAGTACGCACCATTTGTAGTTTAATTGCAGTTGACGTGAAGATCACGAATGAATGCGTGGTGAACACACAAACATTTCTCGCAGTGAGCACAGCAGACAAAAGCAAGCTGGTCACACGCGTCTCTGCAGCATTCCTCTGTGAGTCCTTTTTCAAAGCAATATACGGAAGGTGTTTCAAACTGTTCAGGATGTTCATTGGAGTAGCCACATTTGAAAAACGAAAAGCATATCATCTTTTGGAATCGCCTAGAGGAAAACTGGTAATGAACAAATGACTGAAGGCGGAGAAAGTTCTCACGTTGCCACACATTAATACTGGAGAACACTAATGTATCTGTGATGAACGATCATCATCATCATCATGGAACGATGCTCCCAAACACTTTCGTTTCTGTGTTATCATGTGTACCCCCTTCACTTTCATGTCTATATTTGTCCTCCCCCATGTACATTATTCACTTACGACTATCGTTAAACCTTTTTACGCACGTGTACAGAGTCTTTTCAATTGTCTTTTGTGTTACTAATATTTTTCCTTGTGCATGAATCGCTATACTGTGCTATAACTTCCATATCAATGTTATGCAGCGCTGGCAACACTGCGGTCAGGATAGCAACCCTGATTATGATCTTTCTTCGTCCTTGATGCCCTTGTTATGTTTAGTTTCTTTCTTTTGGTTGACTTTCTTTCCCTGTTTGCAAGAAATTAACTTTTCCCGCCATTCCTGACTTTCTTCAATTTTGCCGACATTCAATGTTTCCTCTTTCCTCGCTCCGCTCCCTATGGCCCTTAGCACCTTAAATTTCTGTGTTCTCCATATCTTTTCATGCTCAATCAGATGGCGTATGTCTGCATCTGATTTGCGCGACAACCATATGGTCAATTACTTGTTAGATGCACTATTGATACCTTGATCTTCGGCTATCGATTTCAGACTCTTTTGATGAAAGGGCATCTCGACTCAGGATACTACAACATAGGGATTTTCTGACCGTGTCTCTTCTGACTCGTGATCTTATTGACGCAGAGTTTTCGACAGAATTCTTTTGACCGGAGACCTTTTGACTCGCATCTATCTGACATAATGTTCATTTATTGCACGGGGTCTTCTCGATGTACATGTTTTCCAACGTGGGACAGTTTGAACTGGACACTTTTGACGACCAGAGACCTTTTGACTTAGGCAATTCTTTTCTTGCTCCTTTGTCCTGGCCTGTCTCACATGAAATCTAACGAACGTTGCGATTACGAAAAATATCTTACAAACATATGTGTATTAAGATAGAAATGCGGCAACGGAATATGTTTGGAAAGATTTTTGGAGATAGACACGAAGATATTTTGATGAGAAAACAGAATTTAAAACGTATAATTAAAGTTTGGAAAACCATATTTTATCAGTAGTACAAAGTATACAATTTATCATATATTATCTGGATTGCTTATGGTAACGGTACCGATAGGGGTATATGGGTTCTCCTCGGTTGCCCGAAAATCGAATCTGAGGCTAGAACCGAGAAATTTTCTGATAGAAATATTTCTGTTCTGGAATCGAAGTCGATATTTTCAGAATATAGGTTCTAGTTTTGGAACAGCAACGAATTTTCTCACAAAATTGGGTTTCAGTTCAAGAACCGAAATAAATTTCTCAGAGAAAATCGGTTCTGGTTCTGGAACCACAATCAGTGTTCTTCAAGGAAGTTCGAGAGAAAGCAGGAAAATGGGTTTCTCAGGAAAATGGGTTTCTGATCCGGAACTAAAATCGATTTTTCTGATAATATCGGTTCGGTTCTGGAAACAGAACACACTCTCTAAGGCAATTGAGTTTCGGTTCCAGAGCTGAAATTAACATTCCAAAGAAAATCGGTTCTGGTTTTGAAACCGGAACCCACCTTTTGAGAAAAAGGGTTTCGGTTCCAGAACTGAAATTACTTTTTCAGAGAAAATCGGTTGTGGTTTTGGAATTGAAACATATCGTCTAAAAATGGCTTTCGGCTCAGATACCATGATTTTCTGATAATGTCGGTTCTTGTTCTGGAAACGGATGCCATTTTTCAGATAACTATATTTTCGATTCCAGACATGATATCATTTTTTTCTGAGAATATGTGTTCTATTTTTGGAAACAGAACCCATTTTCTTAGAAAAATTTGCTTCGATTCCGGAAATGAAATTTACTTTTCTGAGAATCTCTGTTCTGGTTCTGGAAGCGGTGCTACTTTTTTTCTTTTTCTTTTTCTTTTTCTTTTCTTTTCTTTTCTTTTTTTTTAGATAACTTGGTTTAGGTTTCAGAACCGAAATTGTTTTTCAAAGAAAATCGGTTCAGTCTCTTGAACCAGAACCAATTCTCTCTGAACAATGGATTTCGGTTCCGGAACCGAAAGAATCTTTCTATCAATATCGCTTGTGGGTCTGCAAATAGAAGCCATTTTCTCGGAAAACTGGATTTCAGATCTAGAACTGAAATAATTTTTCTGAGAATATCGCTTCTGGTTCTAGAAACGAAGCCATTTTCTCAGATAACTGGGTTTCGGTTCCAGAACAGAAAATAATTTTTCCGACAATATCTATTTTGGTTCTAGAACCAGCATCCACTTTCTAAAATAAATGGTCTCGGTTCTGAGAAAATCTACTTTGGATGCACAACCGAAATAACCATGTAGAATCCTTTTACATTGGTTCCGTTACCATTAACAACCAAATACAAAGCATTAACATATTCTAAGTTAATCATTTGTATCAGACATGCTACAAGATTTCTAGCATAGATATCAACAGAGATGATAGTTATTTGTTCATCAATTAAAAACGGTATTGATTGTCAAATCTACAATTTTAAGGGAACTAAGAAATAATGTAGCATACACTATACATCAAGCAAAAATTATCTTTAGGCCTGTATCTTCCGTATATATTTTGCTCTACTAGTGCATTCGAAAATACCCACAACTTTACCATAAGTAAACAGGTATCCGAAAATACCATGAGTAAGCAGGAAGTTCGACTTAAAGCCTTACGAAAAAAAGAGACGCGTGGAATTCAAATGATTAGATCATGCATTAGGGACCGTATTAAGAAAGTAGTTTTCACGAATGAGTTTTCACGACTGAACAACTGAACAATCGCGAAGACCGACACATAGTGAACTGAAACTCCCTGATAATTCTCAATGATCTAACACTACCAAAATTTGAAGTTTGTCGTGTTATGGGAAGGAATTTGTGCTACTTCCAAAACTATTTCCAGAAAGAACACAAAGTGAATCAAAGAGTAAACGGACTGATAGTCTGGAGACCACTATGTTTTCCTCTCTCCGACAGAACTTCAGTAGCCAGGATTGACAATTTCATCGATACTTTGCTCCAGCTCACAAAGAAGAAAACAAAACAATAATATTGAAAACAACATTCTACAAACTGGTCTTCATATTCACCAGATGTAAATTATGTGGGCTATTGGCCTTAATTTGAAAATCGTAGTCTGTACTACACCTCACATAACTTCGAGGATTAGAGTTTAAAATTTTACAAAAAATGGCGGATGAGAAGCAGTGTAAAACCGAACACTTCAGAAAACGTTTAAAACACTTTAGCAAAAACAAAATAAGTTATTTCGAATCTAATCAAAATTTATTCCAAAAATTGTGAGTAGTTTTGTACATTGTTATATTCCGTTCTAGTTCTTATTAAAGTTCCTATAAACAAAAATATTCATCAACATAATTTTGGCTCACTCAGTATTAAATATACAATAACTATATTTAATAAACTTACTTTTCCGTTAAAATATTCTAGATAACGAAGGCCTGTATTACTAGAAATTATTGGTGTTCCACTCTCCACTGGAAGAATTTCAAATCGAAGACGCTATAGAAAAAGGTAAATTAAAATTAATACATAAGCAAAAAATAAAAAAGAAATATGCTTCAATATCAAATCTCGAATCACAACTAGAAAGATAGGATACGATCTGACACAAAACGATATATTTTTCTACTCTTATAATTACTTCTACATAACTTTTTTCATGTGTTGATCACAAATAGATCGACCTCTTGACAGAAAAATATAGAAACAAAATATTGAGCTACTTTCAATGACCTGATTAATTTGTTACAGATATATATTTTTATTCCCTGATTCTGAAGTTATGAGAGATAATTGTTGATACGGCTTAAAAGTATGATTGGTTTAGATATTCGTAGTTCTTTGGTCTAAAAAATATATAATTGCATAAATACTATACAATATAATAGCATGTTACCATACATATGTACACCCCGAAGAAAAAGAATTGTGCCAGCTAAAGTACTGAAGGTAGACCACCCAATATAGACCTTCTTATAACACAATCCTGTCTGATAAACAGGATTCCTCTCTCCTTCTTTCCTCTCTCCCATACTAAAATGAGCAAATAACCTGAACGCAATTCTAATTTCAAAACATACAAGTATTAATATCGATAAAATGAAAGAATAAAACCGAGACGAAACAAAATTCTTAAGCTGATGTAGAGAGAAAATTAAACACACACACACACAATGAAAAACTAAAACCAATGAGTGAATCTTTTAGACAGAGATTCACAAGTTAGGCGGAGAGAGAAGAAAAATAAAAGGCAATATATATATATATATATATATATATATATATATATATATATATATATATATATATATATATATATGAAATTTAAACGTAGGAAGAAGAAAGTCACATCCCGTTTCAGAAATTCAACAGTAACGTTTGCTTTTTGTATTTTTTCAGGGCTATTCGATATATAGAGGATGCTTGAAAATTCATTAAATCAATATCAAAATGAATAGCAAACTTGGTGGTCAAATCAAACACTAGATTTCCAGTAGAATTAAAGAGTTCCGAGACACATATAGGATAGTGCCAAACGTTTAACACACATGTTTTATTTCCGCGTTGTTTGGTTGCAAATTCTGTCGTGTTCATTGAACGTTCTAATCTGAAATAAGTTCTAATAAATCCAAAGGTAGCGTAGATCATACCTTCTAACCTAGACTGTTTGGCGGGCCAACAGTATGCTAGTATCAAAGTTTACGCCCTCACTATTGTTCCAGATACCCTAAGGTTTTTCAAGATATCCTAGGGTTGTTCAAGATATCCCACAATGCTGACACCAAATTTATGTGGAAAGCCGGCGATAGACCAGGACCCACACAAGTGAATTTAGTAATTAACCAAAATACTCCTAACTGGCCAACAAAGTTTCTGCAAATCACCAATTATAACTCGAGCGGCAAAGTTATAAACTGAAACAGAAACTCAGCTAACAACGAATCTGAAGATCCCAGTTTTACAAGGTAGCGTTGGCCTCAGCCAAGACTTAACTTCTAATAAAGGGAATGGAATTCGTTATCTTGACGAAAACTTAATAGTTACCAATCCTTTCGCATATCACTTGAAAGCAAAACTCAGAAATACAGTTCCTTGCAGTAAGCCTGCAGTTTATTGGTCCTAATGATATTACAAATCCACAATCTGGGGCACTAAGTGTAACAAAGTGTCTATAGAAAATGTTTATAAAAACTTACTCGACATGTCCCAATCTCTAAATACTTTCACACAGAAAACTCACACATAAAACAAAATAAAAATTTACAAGACTGGGAGGGCACGAATCA
The DNA here is from genome assembly GCF_964235325.1 of Thermobia domestica. Taxonomy (NCBI): domain Eukaryota; kingdom Metazoa; phylum Arthropoda; class Insecta; order Zygentoma; family Lepismatidae; genus Thermobia; species Thermobia domestica. Next base: position 279,900,954 of record NC_137454.1, on the reverse strand, counting down.
GTTCTAGTGGAATGGTTAGGTGCACAGGTTTGATCTACCGATATGTTTAGGTCCAGCTAGGCAATGAACCTAGTCTGTCTAAACACACGTCAAATAGGGAGTGACAGAACTTCGACCGTCATTTTCCTATCCTCGCCAGCAGTTTCACGGCGCGCAGGTCCCGGCTAAAGCTAAGCTTCCAGAAGTAAATTCCCAAGTTCGATGGGGCCAACTCTGACAGTCAGGTTTCTAAGCCGACAAAAAATTATGGACAGACCCTAGCTGTCGGCAAGCTTTCCGAAACAGAGTGAAAAGTTAGCCATTGGCATAAGGTATGGGTGGTAAGAGTAGGGAGGCTTCCCGGGAGGCCGAGAGAGTGAGAGGAAGAGTGACAGCGAGGGCAAGTAGGAATTAGTCGGAAATCCTGGGTTAGTTCGTTCCTAAAACATTGCGGATCTGTCTAGATAGCACGACCTTGAGGAGCCACCTTGAGAGAAGATCGACGCTGTCGGACGATCGAGCAAAAAAGGGGTTTTATATCGCTCGATCGGCTTTGCACTCGGCACCCATTTACGTGTCGGGCGAATAGTTGTATCGTGTGCAGACTTTACACTAGAACCGTGAAGTAAAAGGATGGACATGCGAGGTAGCCTAGAAGTTCCCTGGGAAGGAACCAAAGAGTAGTCAGCAGCCTGATAAGGAAGCCGATTGGTGTCCGAACAACACTAAGAGCAGTCAGCTGATAAAATTTCTCCGTGGGGCAGAGAAAATAGCAACTCAAACACGGCGTGCTTCTAACATCAAGATTACTTTACAACAAGGTGCGCGGGCGGCCCTAAATCAGAAGAGAAGATTCTGTTAGTGGGCATGCGTATGTATATGCATCATGTGGTCTGTGTATTTGTATGTGTTGCCCCCAAACTCTGGCAAAGTGGTTTACATCGATACATATAATAATCATATATAATTTCACTTGAAAATATAAAACACGAAAGATTTTAAGTATTAAACATGAAAGGTTTTATATATGTTTGAAACAAGTATCTTCCTATAATTTATCTTTACAATCTTTTGATACTAGAATATATATCTGCAGGTTGAGGAGAGAAAAAGAATGTTCTTTTAGAAGCAAAAACGAAAAGATTTTAAACACACAGATTATATGCAATTCTTTAAAAGTCTTCTACCACTATAATAATAATAATAATAATAATAATAATAATAATAATAATAATAATAATAATAATAATAATAATAATAATAATAATAATAATAATAATAAAATAATAATAATAATAACTAATACCAAGATTACACATATACTATACATAGAGACATACATGTCTATGTTACAGAGGGTATGTTATTATCTACCGGACGCTTGAACTCCATGGTCAAGTAAGGGATATAAGGAGCGAGACACGAGAAGGCGAGAAGCCTTTCATTCCATCTAACAGATAACAAAAACACTCAACACGTATTTGTATCTTAAAAGAAGTAAATGAAATACTAATTCTGTTACAGTAACAAAAGTGCAAAAAAATTAAGTTCAAAATAATTTGGGAATTGCGAACAATACAGTCCTTTGTCCCAGGGAAAAATTTTTAACTGTAAGGCAAAATTTTTAACTGTAAGGCAAAATTTTTAACTGTAAGGCAAACAAAGAAATTTAAGGTGTTTTCATAGACCGAGCAACCTTCTGATTAAGATATGTTGAATCATTATCCTGTGATACCTCATTAAAAGTAATTTCATTAGAACCAGGTCTGTACGTAGCAGTGAGAGCTGGGCTATTTGCTTGTATACCTGCAATGATTGTGGATATGAAACATATAAGTCTAATGCAATCAGAACTATACCATTTGTCTCTATGTTTACAACAATTAAACTTAAAACTACAATATACAAAAATAAATATTAAAACAGTAAACATGATTATATAGGTCAAAACAGAATATAGTCCAGGAAATCTAGAGCAATTTTACCCTCAACCTGGGCAAAATTGCAACACAAGCTTTTTAAACAGTTTTCGATTCAGGAATTGCTACTGAATAACATATTCAAAATCCGACAAAATCGGACCACGGGAACACCCCCAAAAACGGTTTCAAAATGGCCGACCATGTTTTTTTGAAAAAATCGTAGACCTTTACGTTGGCGGCTCTAGTAGCCCTCTTAATTTACACAAAGACATGAATGATACCTAGTTGGAACGCTCATAGACCACAAATTCCAACGAAGTGACTTTTGTACCCATCATGCCCAACCCGTAGAAGAAAAAGAAGAAGAAAATAGATTTTTTGTTTTTTAATTGATATTTCTTGGACTCTGGCAACACTGTACGTCCTCATACGCCGGCAGAAAAATTCCGACGCGTAAAGCAGACATTGGTAACAACAATATAAAAAAGGAAGGATGTAGGTTCAACAGTAAGGGAGATAAAAATTCGGAACCGCGGACAAAGAAGGGTCACTGTATATTTTTTACTGTGGTCTAACTTCTGTTCCTTAGATCTAGATCCTCCCTAATTGTCAGAGAGACATGAAGCATACCGCGTTGGAAAGCTTATGGAACCCCCTTGCCAGTGACGTATCGTTTGTGCCCCCTGTTCTCAACCTGTAGAAAAAGAAGAAGAAGAAAACTTGAAAAAATTGGGAAAATCTACACTTTTACCTTTCTTGGGCTCTGGCAATCCTGATAATCGTTGGGTATAGGGGTTCCATAAGCTTTTCTACATATCATAGTCTTGCATGAACCTAGGCACTGAAGAACCATGGCTGATTCCCTTACACGTTTGTGTATCATCTGCAGAAGCCTAGATCCTGACGATAACCTCATCACACTTCAACAAAAGGGAGCTGAAGGAGTGAACAATGCCAGTAAGGCTCGCGGTAGTAACATTTTCGCCGCTACAAGTATGGTGGTTCATGTCTCTTGTCGCAAACGTTACATTGATAAAAAAGATATTGCGATTGCCCTAAAAAGAAAAACGTCATCGCCGATTCAAAAACGAGTTACTCGCTCGTCGGATGGGTCCTTCAACAGCAACAGTGACTGCCTGTTTTGCGGAACGCCTGTCTTATTTGATGGCCGTCACGCGTTGAAATCAGAAAATGTGCGAGTGAAAAAACAAGCATTCCCACACAGCATTTTAAAGTGTTGCAATGAACGAAACGATACCGAGTCATAAACTGTCCGAGGTCGAATTGAGTCCTTCTCATCTGATCTTCATGTAGGAGATAGTCTATCACAGATCATGTAGTATCAACTTTCGAACAGGTAAATCAATTCCTCAACAATACTGCACCGACAATCAGTCAGCGTCAAAAAAATTCCGGGCTGGCCGACCCACAAATGATGAGAGAATCCGAGCATTTCAGCGCATCTGTAATTATTTGGAAGAGCACGATGATGAGCAACTAACTGTGGGAGAACTTGTTACAAAAATGGGCACATTTCTTGTAGGGACTGATTACATTGCATATGACAGACGGCACATGAAGCGTCAACTAATGGAATACTTCGGTGAAAAAAATATAATTTCTAGTGACAGTGGAAAAAACGACTTCATTATACTTCGAGAAACTGCCAATCACATTCTACGGGGATATCGTGATTTACCACGAGAGTATGATGAAGAAAAGGAAAAAATAGAATAATAGAAACCGTAGCTCGACTGATCAAAAGCAACATAAAATCCAAACTAGAAACTGGAAGTGATACATATCCTTCACCCAGCGACTTGAGCATTCAGGAATTTCTTCAGTAGATTCCACCTAGCCTTAAACTATTCTATGCCATACTTTTTGCCTGAAAGGACAATGAAACCAAAATATGATCGATTGGCCAGTGTTTGATGCAAGCAGCCAGACAAAGATATATGTTAGCTCCTCTGCAGTTATGTGTTGCTGTGCAGCTGCACCACCACTATCGATCGAAATACCTGATTGACACGCTGCATCACCTGGGATTTTGCTCTTCATATGCGGAAGTGCAGCGGTTTGAACGCTGTGCTGCAAGTACATTTGGTAATCGTGTGATCGAAATGCCAGCAGACCAGACTCTCCTCTTTGCAGCGGATAATGTGGATCATAATCTCCAAACGCTGAGTGGTTTAGGCACATTCCATGGTATGGAAATGTTAGCGGCCATTACTCCATCCACTACTACCAGTCTAACCATTCTTCGGAAGCCCGTCTCTGATGCTGATGTGAAGTCCCTTGGCAGTGTTCCCATTCACGCATACACTGAAACCAGGGCTATTGTTGAAAAGATCAACTGTGAACTGGTAACAGCACCATCACCGACCGAAAGCTCCCTGGATATTTTGTGGAAACTTTCCTGGCACTTTCCGTCACGCACACCAAACCGGTCAGGAATGATGCAGGCCATTCACGCATATCTATCTCTTCACTATTCAGGGAAATCCACTGTTCTCTGCTTACCGATTATTGACCTCCATCCATCTGATATGCCATGAATCTATTCCACTTCAGTGTACCTGAATAATCTTGCGAGAAAATATAAAGTCACACCAATCATCACCTTAGACCAACCACTGTTTAGGAAAGCTTCACGTACCCTGCATGACAGAGCACATAACACCAGTATTAAGGACACGGTTCTCCTGTTGGGCTCATTTCATACTCTGATGAACCTTCTAGGAGCAATTGGTTCCCTGATGGATGGTTCAGGCTTACGTGAAATCTTGCATGAGGTTTTATGGAGAAAATTCGGTTGTACATATGTTAAGTGGCAAGTCCGTAGCAAGAGCCTTCCGTGCGCACATGATGGTTGACCTCGCATTAAGTGCATTGCTTGTGGAGAATGTTTTTCTGGAGACCGATAACGGAACACACAGAACTATCAACGATGCTTACTATCTCTACCAGAGTCTGATATTGGGTGAGATTACTGTAACTGGAGCTAGTTCTTCACCTCTTCTTCTAGAAGCCCGAGAAAAAATAGAAGCACGAAAGTCAGAACTTATTAACACATCAAAAACAAGTCAGTTGTGGCTTGCATATCAGCGCATGTTGACTACATCAAGGAAATTTGTGGCAGCAGACCGAACAGGAAGCTGGGAGGATCACTGATGCTATAGCAGAGTGCATTCCCATATTCGCTGCAGCAGGACACTTCAATTATTTGAAGTCAACGTGCTTGTACCTGCAAACAATGTTAACGCTACCATCGGTTAATCCAACGTTCACGAAAGCTTTCAAAATGGGTTCGGAGTTATTAGAAGAAGCAACCGTTATTGGGCTGGGTTGTCCTCTGATCTAGTCATAGAGCAGGTTCTGATGAGATCGCTAAAATCCACTGGAGGTCTAACGCATTGGAATGGAATGTCGGAGATGCAACGATCTTTGTGGGTACTCTCAATGCCAGCATGCTCCGAGTACAATCTGGCGATGCAAACTCTTACTCACACAGCATATGTCACTAGCAAACAACATAAAGAAGCCGAAACGTCAAGAATGGCACGTATATCAGTGACACACGTCGCATTCTTGCAGGACTGCAGCCCATTTCACCATTTGACGGAGACAAATCGTTGAGAAACATTGCCACTGGCGTAACAGCGGATTCCTCGATCAACGTCCATAATTTATTTTCAGTTGGAGAAGATCTTGCGAAGAAACTATCTGGTAAACACCTGTTCACTGTGAAGTGGAAACGTGCAGATAAAGTCAAAACTCTAGCATCTTCGAGTAGTGTTAAAATCAGCAGCGGTATCTCCGTCGATTCGAATCTTTTGTTTCAAAGACTGTTAGTTGTCGCTAATGCAGGCAGCACATCTTTAGAAGAGACCTTAGTGCATGAATTATGTGCCTACCCACCAGCTTTACTTGAGTCACCCAGCATGATGACTGGCTCATGCAGACTAAGGCAGACAAAGCCACACTGGCCCATGCGATACTAGAGTTCAGCGAGCAGCAGACCGCACAGTTTGAGGAAACGGAGCCAGATAATATTCTGTATGTCTTAGACGGAGGATCTCTGTTACATAGAGTACCATGGTGTAAAGGCAGTTCGTACGACAATATCGCTGCATCATTTGCTGAGTATACGGTTCGTAAATATGGCACATCAACCATCGTGTTGGATGGGTATGGAATTTGCTCACCATCGTTCATTGCAACTGTGCTACCGGGTGTGCAAGAACGTATTGTACTTGCAGAAAGCATGCCCTCCCATGTACTATTGCTAGTGGTGTGTGCAAAGAAACTGAATGTTTTAACTGTTTAAATGAATATGGTGAGGCCGGTGTTAGCATAGGCGATGACGATCACGATGTAGATGTGTAATTTGCCTCCCAAAGTATTTCGTCTTCCCATTCTTTTGCCTTAGAATATTCTGGCTTTATATATAGGTCCTATGTTTCTATAAAACGAATTGTCTTGTACACTGTCTTATGGTATGACCTTCTATTTGCTATTGCTTGTGGCGTATGCCAAGAAACTGAATGTTTTAACTGTTTAAATTAATATGGTGAGGAGTGTTAGCGTAGGCAATGACGATGTAGATGTGTAATTTGCCTCCTAAAGTCTTTCGTTATTCCCATTCTTTTTGTTAAGAATATTTTTGTTTTATGTATAGTACTTATATTAAAGCGACTTTTGATTTAAAGAAAGATACAAGATTTTTTTCGTGCGTAGAACGAATATCAGGATTGCCAGAGCCCAAGAAAAGTAAAAGTGTAGATTTTCCCAATTTTCAAAGATTTCTTCTTCTTCTTTTTCTACAGGTTGGACACAGGGGCACAAACTATACGTCGTTGGCAAGGTGGTTCCATAAGCTTTCCAACGCGGTATGTTTCATGTGTCTGTGTCAATTAGAGAGGATGCTAGATCTAAGAAACAGAAGTTAGACTACAGTAAAAAAATATAAAGTGACCCTCCTTGGTCAGCGGTTCCGAATTTTTATCTCCCTTACTGTTGAACCTACGTCCTTCCTTTTTCTATATTAATGTTACCAATGTCTGCTCTACGCGTCGGAATTTTTCTGCCGGCGTATGAGGACGTACAGTGTTGCCAGAGTCCAAGAAATATCAAGTAAAAACAAAAATCAACTTTCTTCTTCTTCTTTTACGGGTTGGGCATGATGGGTACAAAAGTCATTTCGTTGCAATTTGTGGTCTGTGAGCGTTCCAACGAGATATCATTCATGTCTCTGTGTCAATTAGGAGGGCTACTAGAGCCGTCAACGTAAAGGTCTACATATTTCCCAAAACTATGGTCGGCCATTTTGAAAACAGTTTTGGGGGGTGTTCCCGTGGTCCGATTTTGTCGGTTTTTGGATATTTTCATCAGGTGAGGTACCTAAACAAAATACAGGTGTAAAACTAAAGGTTGCAATTTTGCCCAGGTCAAACCGTATTTTGACTCGACTAATATGAAAATACATGATTACTTTGTTTCATTTGCCATTCTTGCTCATTAATTAACCTCTCAACATCCTGAGCACGATGGCTGTCATATTGCTAATCGGTAACCTTATGAACATTATGATTTAAAGAGAAAGTAAATTCCATATCCTTAATATTAAGCTTTGAGTTTGAAAATATAAAACAATTTATGCTATCATTTAGTAGTGGAAGCAAATCTTTACTTGTATTGCTAGTTACATATATTTCTTAAGAACTGATCAAAGAATTTGGACCATAGGCTTTGCATTTTTTGTCTAATGTTAATTTACCAGTCTTAATAATCAAAACAGTTTTTGACACATCGTTTCCACACATTATTATTAATTTTTCATGGAATAGCGAAGCAAATAGCCATTCGTTATTATCTAGAGAAATCCACAAGATATTTTTTAATTCTACAATGTGTCAATTACAATCTGCAGGAATTGATTTAACAACATCGATAAATTTCACTTCACTGTCTTCAGAACTATGTGTAGCTTTCAATGGAGATGTTTGTTTACACACTTTTGAAAAAGTAGTTATTTTTTACAACCACTAAACATATTCTCATCAATTTTCCATAGTATTGTTTAGATACTTCAATAATCAAATAAGGATTCCGAGGTTGTATGAAGAAATACTTGTTATCTTTAAGCACAGTTGAAAATGATATTTCCTTATACATATTAAACCTTAATCCATCAGTCAATGGTAAACTAATTACGCAACCAAGGACTTTATGATTAATAAAGATAATTAACCTTAATGTCTTTATTAATGTATAACCTGGAAGTTCAGGAATGTTTGACTACAAGTATTGATTTGCTTTTAACATCTTCCAAACTCGTTTGTAAAATTTGTTCATTACGTTCAATAGACAACACAGTATTATTAACAGTTTTCAAAATAGTCATTGATGATAGTTAACGTCTTAAATAACGTGTTAATTAACATTTGAAATACCAAAATGAAAATTTAGAGATTTCAACCAACCAAATTAAGGTTATGCTGTAGGGCAATGGTTACTAAATATTTAGATAGTTAGTCTTGGCATGTTGAGATGTATTTGTTTCCGAGAGAACTCTCAGGAAACGGCCTTACAATATCTAAAGCGTATTTCTGGAATACTACGTCAGGAGTGGTTGTGTCCACGATGGGAAGTTTGACATTAGGCTGGGTGAGTGTTTTCTTTTGATACGACTCACATTTCTTGATGTATTCTTCAACGTCGGTTTTCAGTCTTTTCCATATTTCGTATCGATATTAATCAATTTTAAGTATGCTTTAATTTTTGCTATAGTTCAATAGATACCTTGGTGTCCACTGGTAGGAAGGTTGTAAAACTTTTTAAGGATCCTATCTTTTGTTTCTTCATCAAGGAGAGAAGGTTGCTCTTCTGAATCTAAATAAGCAATACGACCCAATGATTCAGCATTGGTGTTACGGACACCGGCTTTGGTAAACAATTTTATAATTATTTTCCTCTAATTTGATTCTCCATCTTAAAAGTCGACTACTAGGATCTTTCAAACTAAACACCCAAAGCAGAGGTTTATGATCTTTCACAAAGGTAGTTTCTTTTCCAAAGATGTATGGACGAAATAGTTTGGCTGCCAAAACTATCGCAAGTAATTCACGTTCGGTTGTGAAATAATTTCTTTCAGCTGTATTGAGGGTATGACTAGCATAGGTATTTGGTTTGTCCTGGCCAATCTGGCCCTGAGAGAAGATGGCTCCAATCGCGACTTCTGAGGCGTCGCAGGTGATAATGAAGGGACGACTCATGTCAGGATATTGAAGCAGAGGAGGTGATCTTAATTTTTCCTTCAAAGTTTGAAAAGCTAGTTTTTGCTTGGTTCCCCAATTAAATGGAATATCTTTCTTTAGCAAAAAGGTGAGAGGTTTGGCTATATTGCTATACCCTCTGATAAACCTATGATAGTAAGGACTTAATCCTAAAAACCCACGCAACTCCTTGACAGTTTTCGGTTGAAGAAAATGTAGCACTTTCTCAATTAAGCTGGGTTCTTGTTTCAGACTTGATCTGTAATTTGATGTCCTAAATAGGGCACTTGCTTTCTAAGGAATTCAAACTTATCAGGCTGAAGTTTGGGGTTGTAGGTTCGAAACCTATCAAATACAAGTTCGAAACCTATCGCGACATATGTTCTTTTAAATCTGTACTGTAAACACAACAATCATCCAAATAAGAAAAGCACTTCAATCTTTGTAACCCGGATAAAACTATATTTACCATTTTCTGAAAAATTGTGGGGCACCGCCTAATCCAAAACTCATTCGGTTATATTCATAATGACCTTAGGGGGTACTGAAGGCGGTGATACCACGGTCTTCCCGTTTGATTCTTATTTGTTGGTACGAACTGGTTAAGTCCAAGGTTGTAAAATACTTAGATTGCCCTAACTCATCTAAAATGTCTGTAATATTCGGTAAAGAAGATCTTAAAATTTGTTATCTGATTTAGCCTACAAAAATCTAAACATGTACGAATCTTCGGTTTACCAGGTCCATCCATCATTTTCGGCACCATCACTATCGAAAAAATTACAAGGACTCTTACTTGGGAAAATGATATCTTCATCTAACATTTTATCGATTTGATTTTGCACTTCTGCTTTATGTACTTCACGAATACGGTACGGTTGCTGGGTCACAACGGTACCTCGTTTCTCCGGATGAATGAGGATACTATGTTCGATCACATCTGTATACGAGAGCTTGTCTCCCTCTAAATAAAATAAATCATGTTGATCCTCACATTGCGATAATATTAAAGCCTTTTCTTCAGGATTCAAATGATCTAATCACAAGTTTTTCCTAGGTAACTCTAAACGTGATTTTAACCCTTTATTTTGATTGACATTGTCAGACTTGTTTAATACATAAACGATAGGACAATTCCTCATGCAGTTTAGTGGTTCAAAATTTAAAGAAACTGGAGGAATTTGTACGTCTGCTTAATTTTCAGTCAAATTCAAATTACTAGTAACACATTTGTTATTGGATGTTTCACTATTGCGTCAGGCAGAAATACAAAGTCTGCCAAAGTACGTTTAGACAAAAATGCTATTCCATTACTCTCAGTTCTTATTTCTATTGGTTTTTCAGTACGTGCAGTAACTTTAACTCGAGTGCCTACATTTAATTTTAAGTCGGCTTGACCATCATATGAAATCACACAATTATGTTTAAGAAAATCTCTACCTATTATAGCGGCTATATTAGGAGGTATTAAGTCACTACGCATTACGTGAAAAGTATGAATCACTCTCTTGACTATTTGTAATCTAAGATCTAATGTACCCAAGGTATGGGCATGAAATTATTGAATCCACGCACTGGAGTGGATTCACATCTATGAATCTTTTTCAACATTGACTCACGCAAATGGCTATATTTGATGAGCGAAAGACTTGAGCCTGAATTTAATAACATCTCAATTTTTATTCATATCCATCATTCGTGCTTTTATTTTACCCTTTTCATCAATTATACTCTAACTAGAACATTGGCATAATTGTTAGTAACGCCAATTGTATCAACGCGATAAGATTACTAAGGTGGTGACACCTTCGTACAACTACTACTTGTTTGTTCTTTCTAAGAAAGAAAAATCATCTTAACCCTATCCAATGATTTTACTACGATCAACATGTTTTTCAACTTTACATTTTGAGGAACTAGTATGTTTCGATAAACAACACAAAGCTTTTTTCTAACGACAAGATTGTGGCTTAGTACTGTATTCAGCACACATTTATTTCTTAAGTTACATACATGGGTGTCAATGACGGGATGACGACGCGGCGAAAAATCTTTCGGTTTAGGTCGCGGAGGTTTGCACTCTGTGCGGGTCTGAGGATAAACATACACTGGGCGACGCGCAGAAAGACTACGTGCTGGGCGATGCTTAGTGCGACGCCGAGAATGAGTACACACTGGGTGATAACACTGAGGACAGCGCGTAGAAGGACTTCGCGCTGGGCTACGCGGAGAACCGCTACGCGTTTTGCGGCACTGAGAATTACGCAGAGAACAGCTTCCCGTTTGGCAGCGATGGGAACGGTTGTTTTCTCTGGTACAAACATGGATGCGTCTCTTAGCACAAGTATGGGTGCGCTTTTTATGACAATGATAAAAGTGCGTACAGCGTAAAGCACAACAAAAATTGGAATCGTTAGTGGTACTACTACTTTCACTTCAATGTTTATCACGATTATCATGAGATTCTACTGAATGTTCAAAATGTTCTAAACAATGAAACGTTTTCTTAAATTTAGCCCTATCATTACGAGGACGAGAAGAGTTATGGGATTCTCTGGGTATAGTTTCAGAACTCTTTGTATCGGAAAACTTCCTTTCCTATCTGTCTTATCATGACTAAGATTCGAAGAATTTGCCCTATCTTCACTTCTAGATTCTAATGGCTTTCGTCTCTGAGACAAAATGTGCGACTCTTCAACAAGACCCAAATCAACTAATTCGCAAATTTATCTTCAACTGTACTTTTACCAGGAATTACCGTTTGAATGCGAAGATCGGTAATTCCTGGACAAAAGATGCTTTCGACCAATGATCAATGGGTGCGTCAGCACCGGCTATTTCAGGTTCACTACAGATTTTCGAAGCAGCAGATTTCAGATCTGCTCCAATTACATCTAATTTGCTAGCCCGTCAGCGGCTCTCATTTTTCCTTGTCTGGCACACAACAATAACAATCAAGCATAACAATCAATGTATCTATGTGCAGCATAATTCTCTTCTAAAATTTTCTTAACTGCTTCCTAAGAACTTGTGTTCAATCTGACAAAAATACAATTTGTCGGTTCTCCTAAAATTTTCGAATTAATAAACTTCAAAAATACAGGCTTATCAATAAATTCTCTTAACTTGGAACGATCTACTATAAATGGTTCTACAATAACTTGAATCGCCTGAGATACTTTAACATATTCTGGTTGTTCTGAATCGCCGTCTGCTTCTGCCATGTTTAAAGATACAAATATCCGTGTCTACGTGGAAAAACAAATTAAGCAAATGAACCTCTTGAATTTCTGCGAAAACTCGTAGGTTTGAGCAATAACAGTCTCTCAGCGAAATGTCTTACTAAACTCTAAATCTAAATTTACGATGAGTTTATCATTTGTATGGGGCCTTGAATGCCTAAATTTCAACATTAGTATGCACTGCACCGACTAACACTAATATCACTAAATGAACTGGATTTAGTAATGTGCGTGTGCCTGCACGATACAGTGAGCAGGATGTTTTGCCGATTGATGGCCAGTCAAACAACAAAATGCGTTCTTCTCCCTTTTTCGCTTCTGCCAAGCAAGATAAACAAATGATGAAATGAAAGATTAAAAGATGAAAAGACTTTCAACACACAATAAATTTCACACATGCACAATGGACATGCACATAACACAGTTCACTAAAACAAGTTAAGCTAGTATCAAAGTTTACGTCCTCATTATTGTTGAAGATATCCTAGGGTTGTTCAAGATATCCCACAATGCTGACACCAAATTTATGTGGAGGGCCGGCGGTATGCGTTTGCGTAGAACGGCACCCACGCAAGAGAGTTTAGTAACTAAGCAAAATACTTCTAATTGGTCAACAAAGTTTCTGCAAATCACCAATTATAACTCGAGCGACAAAGTTATAAACTGGAAGAGGAACTCAGCTAACAACCAATCTGAAGATCTTAGTTTTAGAAGGTAGTGTTGGCCTCAGCCAAGGGATAACTCCTAATAAAAAGGATGGAATTCGTTATTTCGACGAAAATAAAAGTTATCAATCCTTTGGGATATCACTTGAAAGCAAAACTCAGAAATACAGTTCTTTGTAGTAATCCTGCAGTTTATTCGCCCTAATGATATTACAAGTCCACGAGCTGGGGCGCTTAGTGTAACTAAGTGTCTATAGAAAATGTTTTAAAAAAACTTACTTGACATGTCCCAATCTCTAAATACTTTGACAGAGAATAACTCACACATAAAACAAAATGAAACTTCACTAGACTGGGAGGCCACGACTTAGTACTAGTAGAAGAGTTAGATGCACAGCAGTAACTATTTGATACACTGGTATGTTTAGGCCAGCTAGCCAATGAACCTAGTCTGTCTAATCATTCGTCAAATAGGGGAGTGACAGAACTTCGATCGCCAACTTCCTAAGCTCGCCAGAAGTTTCTGGGCGCACAGGTCCCGGCTGGAGCTAAACTTGCAGAAGTAGATTTTCAAGTACAAACGAGACACCTTTGACGTCCAGTTTCCTAAGCCGACCAGCAAATATGGGCAGACCCCTGGCTGTCGTCAAGCTTTCAGAAACAGAGTGCCAAGTTAGCCATTAGCAGAAGGTATGGATGGTAACCAAGAAAGTAGGGAGGCTTCCGGGGAACCAAGAGAAGGAGAGGCAGAGTGACAGCGAGGACAGATAGGACCTACTCGGAAATCCCGGACTAGGTTGTACCTAAGACATTGCGGATTCCGTCTTGATAGCACGATCTTGAAGGGACAGAGGAAAGGGACGTTGTCCGACGATCGACAAGAAAACATGGGGTTTTATGGGGCTCGATCGACTTTGCACTTGGTACACATTTACGTGTCGGGCACATAGTTGTATCGTGTGCAGACTTTACACTAGAACCGTGAAGTAAAAGGTTGGACATAAGTGGTAGCCTGAAAGTTCCCTGGGGAGGAACCAAAGAGGAGTCAGCAGCCTGATAAGGAAGCTGATTGGTGTCCGAACAACACTAAGAGCAGTCAGCTGATAAAATTTGTTCTCCGTAGGGCGGAGAAAATAGCGATTGGAACATGTCATGCTTCTAACATCAAAATTGGTTTACAACATGGTGCTTGGGCGGAGTTAAATGACAAGAGAAGATTCTGTTTGTGCGCATGCGTGTATGTATATGCATCATGTGGTCTGTGTATTTGTATGTGTTGCCCCCGATCTCGGCAAAGTGGTTTACATCGATATATACAGTAATCATATATAATTTCACTTGTAAATATGTATGACATGTAAAACATGCAAGATTTTAAATGTTAAACAAGGATTGTTTTATATATGCCTGAACCAAGGATCTTGCTATAATTTATCTTTACAACCTTTTGATATAACATATATCGTTCTGTTCTGCAGTTTAAGGAGAGAAAAAGAATCTTTTTAGAAACAAAAACGAAAATATTTTTAACACAGATTATATGGACTTCTTTACAAGTCTTCTACCACCACCACTAATAATAATAATAATAATAATAATAATAATAATAATAATAATAATAATAATAATAATAACTAATACAAAAATTACACATATACTATACATAGAGACAGACATCTCCATGTTACAGAGGGTATATTATTATCTATCAGACAGTTGAACTCTAGGGTGAAGTAGGGCAGATAAGGAGCGAAAGACGGGAAAGCGAGAAGTCTTCCGTTCCAGCTAATAGAGAACAAAAACACTCAATACGGATTTCTGTTTTAAAAGAAGTAAATGAAATGCTAATTTTATGCAGGAAGAAAAATGCAAAGAAAAAAGAGAAATTAAGCAAAAAATAATTTCCAATTACGGACACTATAACTGTATGCAAACTGAACAAAGAAAAAGCAAAGAAACAATAAATAAAGGAATTAAATTCAATCAGTGCTATTTTTGTGCCAAATTCCTATCAGAAACATCCTATATTAAAAGTGCAAACTTCACACACTCTTTACATGGATTCTTACCATTAATCGCCTACCATAAAAATTAATTCGATATTTTTATGTTTTCGGAAATAAGGAAACAAAAATCGCATAAATGTGCTATAAGTGGTATGGAACTTGAATAAATTGAATTCTACTGAATGTAGATATCATAGCCGAAGGCTTTTCTGGTGTGAGAGCCTTTGGAATTCTAAATGCCATCGTTGATTGCGTTATCGTGTCGTTGTCGTTATACGCTACTGGAAAAACAAGTAAAACTGAAGTAAAATATAATAAGTAGGTGATGAGGTCAAATACCTTAAAGTTCTGGCTAAACTATGTTAAGAACTATTATGCTCTATAGTTTTCAACGGACTTGAAATGATTTCAACGCACACCAGGACGAAAGTATATATTTTGGGTAACGCTGCACATGACATCTTTTCGACAATAACATGTGTAGTAGTGCTCCTACCTTTTATATATACGTAAGATCGATCACTTCACATGCCATACGGACTTCACGGTGGATAAACAAAGCGTGTGTGGCTTTTCTGAAAGTGGAACAGAAAATGGGACAAGAGTCTAGCTTGAAAGATTCACTTGAAATTAGACAGCGAAATTACTTCATAATATATTATTGTTTCTGCCACTTTTCTTGATTGTACGTTATTTAGTTCATTAGTGGGCACTGATTTCTCTCCAGGTCGTTGAATAAATGTATTTCCTTGTGCACTTTGGTATAAACAGGTTTACAGGAAGAAGTCGGTTCGTTTCAAAGACCAGGGCTGAGCTTAGTAATATTTGTGTTGTAGTTTTACGTCCATCATAATGTAGGCGTAACTACTGGGTTTATGAGTAGAATAGATCTCAACGTGGGTTCAAATCCTGTTTAAGCCAAAATTGATAAGTTGATTTTTTACTAAGTGATTGTTAAGAATCGAGTCCTCATAGTAGACAAGCAACACTTAAGAAAGTTGAAGCAAACACCAGTATCATGATACAGACAATTTATGATTGTTGGTTGTGAAAAATCAAATAATAATATCTTTAAGAATTACCAGGACAATGTGAAACACTTCATTGATCTGTAGTATCCACTTTTCGTGTTATTTATCTCAGGAAGAAATCCCACATCTTTTGTTAAAAAGTTTTGGGTGGAGCAAATGGTTGAGTATTCGTATTGTGTTAGACTTTCAAATGGATAATAACGGTTCGATTCCCCATCCGGTGGTATCATTTCTTCGCATAGAATAATGGCTGCAAACATATTCATCTGCTCTTGGTGAACTTTACGAGGCATCACTGGCGAGATCCAGATTAAACAGTGTGTGTGGCCTTCATCATACAATGTAATGATAAGTATGCTTCATTTTTATATTCTTCTTTCTTTCTCTTTCTTTCTCTCTCTGTCTTTCTTGATGTTTCCTTATCACATCTTTGCATCTTTCTCTTTTCGTTTTCCTCTCTTTCTCTCACATACACACTTTGTTTCCGTGTGCGAGTTCCGGAGTTAAAACCGAGCTAACTTTGATGGTCTCATTACTACCCGATCAATCCAGTCTGGAAAGCCTAACTAACTTTCAATTTTGGCGTCGTGTTTTTCGTGTCCTGGGAATAACATCTTCATTCCTGGCCACTTCTAAAAAAAATATACTATTTAAATGCACAGAAATAAGTAAAATCTCTCTTATTTTCCGGGTTACCGAGTCTCAATCAAATCACCGTGTCACTAAGGTTTCGAATCCTCGACCCAATGGTGGTTCATAAGCTAACCCACATCATCCGAGAGGCGCGATGATCCTTTACAGGTCTAGCATGTTCATTCTATCCGTGCGAGTTACGTTATGTATGCAATAGATGAAATCGCACCATGATGTTCGAAACAGATAAATCTTCAGAGATTACTAGAAATGATTCCTCTTTGGTAATTCCAAAGAATAAGATTTTTAAAGGTTAGTCATATAAGACTTTGTTTATATTAATTTAAACATAATTCATTTCCATCCTACATTTCAATGTGTTTTTTTTTCACGTTTGAAATGTGAAACACAATATCAGATACATATGTAAAAAAAGAAAAAAGACATCCAATTTTCCTTTTGAATATTTGTAACTCTTCAATATCATAGAGTCTGTATTTTTACTATAGGCTGTTTCTTTTAGAAATTTATCACAAAAGTAGCACTGATTCAATTTAATTCCTTTCCTTTTTGTTTTTCTTGTTTGCTCAGTTTGCATACAGCCTAGGGTTGAAGGTATGATCTACGCTACCTCTGGATTTGTTAGAAAGTATTTCGGATTAATACGTTCAATGAACACTACTGAGTTTGCAACCGAACAACCCGGAAATGAAACATGTGTGTTAAACGTTTGGCACTATCCTAGATGTGTTTCGGAACTCTATAATTCTTCTGGAAATCTAGTATTTAATTTGACCACCAAGTTTGCTATTTATTTTGATAGTGATTTAACGAATTTTCAAGCATCCTCTATATATTCGAATAGCCCTGAAAAAATACAAGAAACAAACGTTACTGTTGGATTTCTGAAACGGAATGTTACGTTATATTTTCTTCTGTTTATTTTTATTTCTTCTGCTTTATATTTTTCTTATTTCCCTTTTCTCTCTGTCTTACTTCTGAACCTCTGTCTAAAAGATTCACTCATTGGTTCTAATTTTTCATTGTGTGTGTGTTTTTTTAAGTTTCTCTCTACAACAACTTATGAATCTTGTTTCGTCTCGGTAATATTGAGATTAGAACTGTACTCATGTTATTTGCCCATTTTAGTATGGAGAGAAAGGAGAGAAGAAGAAAAAGGATCTCTTTTTACCAGTACGATTATGGGATAACAAATTGTATGTTGGGTGGTTTAGTTGCACGACGTTGGCTGTCGCAATTTTTTTTGATTCGCGGTGTACAACATACGATTTGTCAATTGTAGAAGATGCTCAAGAGAAAAGTGTTCCTATGATCGAAGCTGATTTAGGCATACATAATACCACGTCGTTCGATGGCTGTACATACTCTAAAGGCAAAGAGGTAGACACATGGGTAAGTTATGAGTTGACACAGATCAAGTAGGATTGCCGTCTGAAGGTTTGCAGTTCTCTATGTACTAACTGTCAAACAATTGTCAGTTTTCCACGGGATAGTACCTTGCACTTTGCTGCCATGAAAATATAATACTGCATTACCCCATATCACTTCGCAGGTAACTTCCTATCTGCTGATCAGTTAAAACAGTATTTCTGGGCATCGTAGCGAAAATGTATTTGTTTTTTCACGCATTGTATAAAAACACAGAGTGAACGCAATAAAAACAAAACACGGAGAAAAATACAACGCGATGTAAAGTGCTTTGACGCTTTCGACAAATCACTCAATGTAGCGCTGTCCTCGTAAGCAGGTTTTGATGAAGCCTTCCCTGCTGATATAGTGACTAGCAAGTTCGCTTTCGGTGTATGCGGTCTCGGGTTCGATTCCCGGTGGGAGAGTCTTTAGAATTTTAACTGTCCTTGATATGCATGTTTCGTATCCCTGTCGCGTTTAGTAGGTTAAAGAAACCTTGTATACGATGAAACTCGGGTGTTCAGGAAACTGGTATGATCGGTTGATCTTTTTATTTAAAAAAGATGGCGCATTCCGTAACAACGTGAACTCAAATTCATGGAGTTCTCAGATCGATTCCCGCTGAAGACATATGTTTTATTTTCATTATAGGAATAGTAGCTTTTTAAATTATTCAGTCATACAAGAAAAGAAAAACATGTAGAAACACAAAATTCACTTTGGTATTCATATTATCGCGAAGAAATAATATCAATTCTTTCAGTTCAAACCCTGGACAATAAGTTAGTGAATAAGGTTTTTCATTCTTTTAATAAACAATGTCCAGTGTGTTGACGTCGGCAAAGCTCTGGACTGTAGATCTTAAAGTCGCAAGATTCTGACAAAAATATTCTATTTATTATTATTATTATTATTATTATTATTATTATTATTATTATTATTATTATTATTATTATTATTATTATTATTATACCAAAAGGAGGAAAGAAAAAGCCACATAGTAGAAGCTATTGATAGGAGCAGAGGAGAGATATTTTATGTCGGATACTTCTTAGATTTACACATGAAACTAACAATATTATTACATTTATGGTCGACAAAGAGAACTATTATTTTACGACAACAAGAAATGGAGTATAAATGTTGGTTAGCTGGTAGCAGTAATGAATTTTGTTTAGCCCTTCTTCTAGATAGGTTGAGTTACTTTTGAGTTTAACGTCCCTTTCAGCAGTGAGCCTATATAAGACGGAACCTACTGATTAACATGAAATCCAAACCACATGAGCTCCTGCCGGGAATCGAACCCAAGTCTTCTTCTAGATAGGAAGGTGAGGTGATACCTTGAAGAGAATTGTTCTTGTGACTAGAGTTTTAAGTTCGATCACTATTTGTAATTTGTGTCATTCCTTTGATGATTTATGAATCTTGCATGTAGTGTTAAAGTTAATAATAATTTATTAGCGAAATTACGGGTAAAATTTGAACACCGAGTCAGTTGTGTAAATTCGGACACTAATCGAACTAACGAAGCCAGAGTAATGTGTGTATGTCTCTTGAAGAAATAAATAAATTTATATGCTCTGGCCATCGTCCAACGTAGAGTATTCGATGCAAGGTAGCCTGGAGATCTTGTGCTCCACGGATTGGTTCCCGCGCACGCCGAACCATTTTTATTTCTTGAGCATAAGTAGGAAAGGGAAAAAATTGAAAATGAATCGGGACACACGAAGTCTAGAGCTAACAAGTAAGATCGAACCAAAGGTATGAGTCGTTAAGTGACCTGTTTAAAGAAAAAATAAAATGGAGGGAAGATGTATTGTCTGTGTCAAGGAATGGAGAGTAAATAAAAGAAGAAACTACACTAGCTATGTCCTGTTGGAAAACAAGAGGATTGCGCTCACCCTTAATAGAAAGAGAAATAAAATTAAAAAAAATACATTAAAGAAAATTAAAAACTTTGAATTTGTGTGATCGTGAGAGAGAATTTTTCTCTCGCATTTAGAAACAGCAGCAGAAAATAATGAAATAAACTAAAATATCTCTCTTTGAGATAATGAGGCAATAGTTACTTACTATGTAAATATCATAACACATGAATAGAAAATTTGCAAAAAAAAAAAAAAAATCTTTCTATATTAAAAGACAACAAAAGTGTGTACATGTAGTTGGTCACCAACCCTATTTTGTAAATATTTCTTGAAGTGTTTGAGAACGAACGTTTTTTTTTTTATCAAAACAATCAATAACCAACGAATACAAACGATTGGCTTCGGTTTTGAGTCGAAATTTGAAAGGGGGCAATTTTACAAACGTATAGACTGCAACTTGTAGAACCCGTATTCAAATCTCGACCAGGTTTTCTTTCTTTAAATGTGGCGAAGTGTTCGCGTTGCAGTTGTTATGTGGAGTGTTTTCATTTTTGAGCATAAAATATTTAGCTTTAGGAAAATTTCTTGACACATGGTTTTTACATTATTTCGTTTAGAGAGACATTTGTTTTAAAATTTTTGTTCGTTTAATAAGTTACAGTGACATGTAGCTGATGCCTGTACAGTTATATTGACATGTTCATGAAACATGTAGATTTGAAGAATGTTCTGAGAATTTTAATTGAATGATATATTAAGGATATTTTGCATTAGTTAGTGATCATTTAAATTATATTCAATGAGCATTAATGAAAAAGCATCAGTTTGTAAGCAGTATGATTGAAACGATATGTGTCATGAGATTTTAATCCAATAAAAAAGGAACATTACGAGCAAAAGTGAAAAAATGCTAGGCAGTAATTGACTGGCGACTATAAAAAATTACAATGAAAGACCACAACTAGATTTGGACACGGACCACCTTAATAGTAATTCGTAACTTTACCATATGAGCCACGGTAAGTTTCTTATTTTTGTATGGTATATGAATGTATTTCTGGAACCGCTTTAGCGTATTTTAGCTCACTGTTTTTTTTTTTTTTTTTTTTTTTTTTTACTCGAGTATGTTATACTACACGAACATCCACGAACATGCCCAATATTTTGCATAGTGTGAGTAAACCACAGTTTCTTCCTGAACAAATTTCATCCAAATTGAAGAACCTGCATACGAAAACATTTCCTCATTAGCTACAGCAAGCATTAATACACATTTTACCATGTATTCGTGCACTTTGTGCGTATTTTAGTTTCATCTAAACCTGATGGTTGTCTATATATTTCACCAGTAATACAATTTTCCTTTAATGTTGCAATTTCTGAAGTTTGGAATTATGGGAGCACTCCTATTGGTAAGAGCGATTCATAAGTATGGAAAATGGTATATCAGCCATAATATAGTTTTGAATATGGTTATGCTATGAAATGGCAGTACTTGTTCTCTTTTGACAATACGCGTATCATTCAATACTATTTATTTACGGGGTTACTGAGAATCAAAAAGAATTCTAGGGACTGAATAAAGTATTCTGGAGAGGAACCTAAGGCGTTTTGTTGGAATGAAACCAGGGGCGGATCCAGGACGGACCTCTGGGGGTAGTAATTCTGCTACATAGAGCTACTTTTAAGTGCTCCGAGCTCTGGTATGGGTTTTATTTATATATAAATTAAGAAAGTTTCCACGCCTGGGGGGCATTGCCTCGATCGCCCCCTGGATCTGCCCCTGCGGTGAGTACGCGACAGAAACTTTCTGCATAATGAACTTGACGGGAATACTCTCTGCAAGGTTAGGGCTATGTGTTTGTATTTCAGAAAAGAAGTAAGTAAATAAATAATATCACGAAATATATATATATATATATATATATATATATATATATATATATATATATATATATATATATATATATATATATATATATAATTGTTCTACTATCTTTATCGCGTGAGCGCATGTTACTCCCGGGGTCTCTCTCAAGATCACACACATTAAAAGTTTTACTTTTGCTTAATGTATTTTTATATTTTATTCCTCTTTCTGTTAAGAGCCAGTGCAATTTTCTTATTTTCCAACAGAACACAGCTACTGTAGTTTTCTTCTATTATTTATACTCCATTCCTAGACACTGACAAAATATCTTTCCTCAATTTCATTGTTTCTTTAAACAGATCACGTAATGACTCATACCATTGGATCGGTCTTACTTGTTAGCTCTAGACTTCATGGGCGTTATGCATAGTCGTTTTGACGTATGATTAGCGTCATACTAAAGGCCTGACTACTGCTGGAAACAAATGCTAATCGAGCTCTTTAGTATGGCACAAATCACGCTGCAGAACGACTCTGCATAAGGCCTCATGTCTCTGTTCCTTTTCTATTTTTTTTTTTTTTTTGCCTTTTCTACTTGTGCTCAAGAAGTAAAAATGTTCTGCCGTGCGCGAGAATCGATCCGTGGACCACATGATCTTCAGACTACCTTGCTATTGATTACTCTACGATGGACGATGGCCGGAACAGATAAACTGATTTATTTCGTGAAGAGACATACGCACATTATTTTGGCTTTGTTAGTTCGATTAGTGCCCGAATTTACATTACTGACTGGATCTTCAAATTTTACCAGTAATTTCCCCAATAAGTTATTATTAGCTTTAGTGGTACACGCAAGGTTCTTAAAGTATTAAAGGAATGATACCAATTAGAAATAGTGATCGAACTTACAACTTTAGTCACAAGAACAATTCTATTAAAGGTGTCACCTCAGCTTCCTATCTAGAAGAAGACCCGGGTACGATTTCCGGTGCGAGCTTATGTGGTTTAGGTTCCACGTTAATCAATAGGTGCTGCCTCATATACCCTCAGTAGGTTGTAATACAAATATCGCCCAAGTGCCTCATTAATATGGGCGATATTTTTGACATTGTAAGTGTTCCTAATGATATGTTGTAGTTACATTCATGGGTGGTCGACAGTTTGAATAATTGCTACACCTTTTTCCGCATATTGATGATCTTGTAAATGACACAGAATAAATTCTATAATATATGCTGCTATGAATTCTAAGCGTACAGAGGTTGTATATGGGAAGAGAATGTCACGTATAATAAATGATTTTCGGTGTTAGAATGGTTAAGAAATGCTAATTTGACAAGCAGGATATAAAAAAGGCCTTTAGGAATGAAATATGCAGATCACACTCGTACAAGAAGGTAATATATTGTTGTTTCATTTATATGCATGACATTTAACACGGCAGCGGGTGTTGGTCGTTGGAGAATATCCTGGAATTTTGGTCGTTGGAATGGTGGAAATATTCTGGAAGTTTTCAATTGGCTCTCAAGGTATTAGAGTTATATAAATACCGATTTATTTGCATGATTCGTACAACGTATAAGAGATAAGAAGCGCAAGTATGGTGTTGAAAGAAGAAAATTGACACATAGAATGCACTGGAAGATAAAATTATTGGTAGGTGGTAACTTTGTAGCTTTCTTGTTTTAAACTTGTTCATTTTTATATGGGAATTGACCTTGTAAAACATATTGTAATTCTCGGGAGTATAAGGAAAAAGAAGTGTTTGTTTTAATCGGGAATTGATTGCGGATTTCCGGCATTGAAAACCATATGACTCGGTGTACTTTTATGGAATTATAAATTGACTAAGGTATAGTATAATGTAATATGGAGGCTACAGAAAATCAACATTGTTCATTGCACAGGGGCTCGAACCTGGTTTCTCCCACATGAAAAACCATACGCTAAAACTTTTGCTTGCTGTGCGGAGTTTTAATTATAAATGTTATAAACTTTACTGTGTATGAACAAACTTATATTGAACAGGAAGTCAGCAGAATTCGCGCCGGGAATTGAACTAGGGCTTTCCCACATGAAAAACCCTACGATAAACCTTCTGCGTAGCAGGTTGTGTTACATATATATAGTTATGAATTGTTTAAGACATAACAGGTATATATAAATTATATGTTAAGGAAGTTATATTGGACAGGGAGCAATGACACTGCCGGGATTTGAATCAGGGGTTTTCCACCTGGAGAACCGTACGCTAATCCTTTTTTAGTGCTCACACTGCAAACTTTTTAATTATATGTAATTATAAATGTTATAAACTTTACTATATAAGAACAAACTTACAGGGGACAGGTAGTTAGAAAAATCCGCACCGGAAATCGAACCAGGGCTTTCTCACATGGAAAGCAATATGGTTGAGAACGTTAGTGCTACATAGAATATTATATTTTATGTTTCTTTGCAATTTGAAAAGTTGCAATACGGTAACTAATTGCTGTTTTTCTCTTTTAGGTGCTAAGGCAAATAGAAACCGTTAGAGACACAAAGTAAAGCAGAGAGCGACAGAAGACGTGCAATTTAACTATATTATTATCTAAACAGAGATTAACTAACATTTTGTAAGTATTAATATTATTATTATTGTAAGCTTTTGCCTTCCGTTTCATAAACGCTAGTGTAACAACGAGGTAATATGGGGACAGAACGTTTAACGTTACCGCAGATTGAACTTAAGGGTTTTTCGTGCCGAAATGTTTGAACATATTACCCAGGATGAAATGTAGTAGTAGTGATTAAAACAAAAAAGTTGAAAGGAAATCTTTATACTTATATTTTATAATTGGAAATCGTAATAGAGCAAATAACTATTTCTCAATCTGTTTTATTGTTCTTTCTAGGTGGTGACGGAAATTAAAAAAAAAAACTTTATAGAAACACTGGAGAATAAAGCTTATTTTGGTGAATTGTTTGCTGTCAAAATATAGCGGTGTTTTAGGTTAAAGGAGTCATAGATTGGTTTTAAAACATGGATTTACTGAAACCTTTGGATCTTAGTACAAGACGTGAACGTGATTTCACAGACTCCTCATTTCTGCCAGGGACAGAGTTTTTAATATTGCTGGAAGTGACCCCGAAATCCTTCCTACCAGGACCAGTTTTTACAGCCCAAATTGGAAGCATTGATATTTTACCGAGCGAACAGAGAAGTTATTTTGCCAGTGGTTACCACACAACCGAAAGCGGGATATATATTAGTTGGGATATATTTTCATATAAATACGAAGTATTTTATAGTTTAATATACCTTAGTGGAGAAGGAGTTATAGTTTTGTAATTTTTGGTACGAATTAACAGTTTTGTATGTTTTTACGGAAGTCCAGATTTATTTTGTTGCGTGAAATGATAGAACTTATCTAAAAATAGTATTTCTGAAGAATTATACACATTTAACATAATACTCAACTGTATTGTTTTAACGCGATACATCATAGTAACACTCCTTTCTTGGTTGGAAGAGGAAAAAAATTAGATTGAATTTCAGAAGCAATGAATAAGCAAGCGGAAAGAGGGGATGAAAAATTACTTTTACTTTTACTTTTTTGGCGCAACTGAGTAAGGTCACCGAGGGTTTTATGAAGGTTAATTTTGCTTGGTTCGTATTGTTTTGAGAGGAAACTCACATCTTTGAAATGTTTGCAGAATGTAATTTATATGGATTCATGACATTTACCACCATAGTCACTTAGTTATATATATCTTAAGAAAACGATTATATAATAGCAGAGACAGCTGATTGTGTTTTCTGTAACAGGTAGCAAGGGTCTTATTTCTGTTTCTGTGTGTGTGTGTGTGTGTTTGACCTTTAAACTACAGCGAAAGAAACATATCTTTATATTTTTTCTTTGTCCGTTAGGAAATATATGTTACATATGAGCTGGAGTAGTTGGGATATACTGATTAAAATATATTTCATTATTTAACTGTACATAAAAGCACAAATAGTTAATAAGAAATATTATGAAGAATGAAAACACATTTATTTCTTACTGATTGGGTAAACACTATGTATTATTGTTTGACGTAAAGATACGAATGTGTTTGTTTTGAAACTGAAATGGAATTTTTGAAGTTTTACGTCCAACCGGCTAAGGTACGAATTTATAAATTGCTGAAATGAAGAAATTAAGAGGAAACAGGAGAACAGCGAGAAACCCTATGCACCCAGTGTTTGTTTACAACAAAGCTCACTTGGAGCGAGCTGCGATCGAACCAAGTAGCACTGCACCAGAAATGAACTCTACCACTGAGTACTGTGGCTCTGTTTGTATTTGAGTTTACTTTTTCACGATTATACTTACGGATAAAGAAAAGGGATGAATATAGTACACAATTATAACGAGAATGTAGGAAGAAACGACATAACTTCGGACACAATGTTTTGAAATAGAAATACACTCTGAATGAGAGAAAGCATTTCGGCTTAGAAGTGACTTATTTCTCATGGACAGTACTATTTACTCTTTACGAAGATTTGCTATCAAACTTTTTTATAAGGAAAGAAACGTATTGTAGGTAAATAATGTTGCAAGCATGAAATGGTACAGTTAACGGATAAAATATGGAATTAGCCTTTTATGTATCTGTATACATAATACATTAAGTTGAAGGAAATGAATTGAAAATAATAAGTTGTTTTATATTATTGAAGTTAATTGCTTGATTGAAGGATATTTCTTTTAAAACTGAAAACCCACAATTATTTTCCACTCAGACTTCATTAGCGACTATGCGTATAAAACTAGTAGATGAGTAAAGGAGATATATGTAATAAAAATAATGCACGTCAGAAGACTTTAACATCATCTAAAGAGTGTAGGTATTGACATTAATAGTGCGTTTGATTTTATTATGATTAGCTTTATATACAAATTGAAACAATTGACTAATAATAAGGAATACCACTTGGGACACTAGTTTACTGAAATTGTTTTACAGCGTCTGGTAAAAGACAAGCAGCTACACAATTGCCGACAATTATTAGTCTGATTAAACTATGGGATTTAGTGTGAATGAGAGACCGATATGTTTTATGTATATAATATTGTGTATGAATATTGTAATCTATTATAATGAGTCTGACTTTGGCACCTAGAAGATTATGCAATCAATATTTTATAGCTGTTTTGAGGGTTGCATATGATATTCACAAACAGCCTGATAAGATTTTGTATTTTATTTTAAGTGTAATGAATGTTTGTTTGAACGAAAAGGTTTTTTTTTTAAATTTATAGATGTTGTTTCTAAGTTAGAAAAACAAGTAACTATCCTTTTAATGTGTTATTGTCACTAGAAACGAAATAATTTAATACATTTTATCACACGTAGTAGTTAACATGTCATTTTTCCAGTTGAAATAGGTGTCTTTAATAACGAAAACTATTCTGAACTTCGACAATTTTAAAGTTTATTGTATTTGTTACAAATAGTATTTTAATGAAATATTAGGGAAATACTATTTTAATGTTTTATTTATCAGCATATACAGTGTAGATATATTTGTTAGTGAATACATGACATACAGTTATAACATCAGAACTATCGTACTTTCGAAATTAGATTTTCTTAAAGCTTAAATAGATTAAATTGTGTGGTTTGCACTTTTTGAATTAAATTGGGTAATTTTAAGGCGAACTGTTGTCTTGCTCTTTTACCCATTGTAATTGTATTGGATCGAAATACTGAACTTAGTGTTTTTCTGGAATTTTTTAGTTACTGTTTCGTTGATTCTTTCATTGATTGATTGGGGGAGAGCTGTTGTTTAAAGTGGAATTTGAGCCATTACTAATGGTTTTAACTTGAAAGTATGTTTATTGAAAAGTGTGGACTTCCTTTTACGCAGATGAGAAGTAGCTTCTGTTCAAGATAGCATTACGAAAACGAATGTTTGCACAAGGAATTGAATTACTATTGCTCACATCAAGATCAAGGTCATTTTGACTGTACCTGGGACTTTTGATTGATAAGTAAATTAGTAAAGTGTATTTTAAAACGGCTTTGAGAAAATTTGTTTTGTATTAGGTTATCGACTATTGCTTGGTTTGATATTTAAATTTTATGTTTTATATAACATCAAAGTTATAAAGAACGATATATTAACAGTAATATGGGTTCCGAACCACAAAAGCGACAACTCCAATGCAGTTGCTAGGTATATGAACTGTTATGGAAGACTAATTCTCGTAGTATGTAGCATTTCTTTTATATTATCGTAACTGCAAGAGATCTGTATTATAAGACTACGAGTGTTTTATGACCAATTGCCTGATATAATGCCGTAAGTGTCAGTTTTCGGGCACAGTGAGGTATTGGGGTACTTACCTTTGTTGTAGACTATTATTGTAGGTTACAATTTAATGAAACATCTAGTTAGCAGTTTGAAGAAGCACCATAGTATATTATTTCGCAATTGACCAATTCAGATATTTGTGTCTTTAGCGATGGAAAGTAATGTGTTAACTCTGTTAAATGTTTAAAAATGGATTACAATTATAAGTTAAATTGGTACGATTGCTTTGATATTTAGTTCGAAAGCTGAGTATTACTATAAAGTTTGTTTGTTTGTTTGTTTATTATGTATATATTCAAACGTTTCTATTCATACTATTTTAAAAGTATTCATAATATAGTTTTTAAAGGAAAGAACAGTTAATCAGAAAAGTTAAAAAACAATATATAGTATAATTTTCTGCTTTAAAAACTTTCTGGAATTTAGTTTTACCAAAAGCGTTAGTAATAAAATATTGTATTAAAAGAAATTAATGCAAATTTCCTTTGTATACTGCTGTAACGACACAGTTTCTGCATTTTAGTGTACCAGAAAAGTTAAGAAAAAAGTATGTAGTACTATTTCCAGCTAGAATAAAAAGTTTTATAATTCATGTTTTCCCACAGGGCTGCTCTGATGCTATATGGAATGGAATCACAGAGGTCGTAAATGGTAGAAAGTCAAATATTATACGATACTGTGCACAGTGTATTATTCAGTTTTACGAGAGAGGATTGAGGAGGAAAGTACACCGGACTCCTGTTTTACAAAACTAACCACACAGATGATTAATTATGTTCTAGTCCAGGAATTGGACAATGTTTAATTTTATCCAGATGTTCCTCAAATCGGATCGTAAGAGCTCCAGTTGTGTGAATGGACATAGTTATCAATATGGAATATGGCATCATTAGCCGAAAACATTTGGATTTGTAGATACACATGTCCCCCTAAAATGGACATAACCATATTCAGTGACGCAACCGGTAAGCGTTAGTACAGGATTTACTGAAAACCATGATATTGCATACCATAACATCACAGAGCCGATGGCATGTTTTATGTTGGACGGGGACAAAGCGAATCGTATTCTGTTTTAGGGAGAAATAAACAAGACTTTGAAATAAAGTGAACAATGTATCGTCCGATTATATTACAGAATTTCCATTAATCAGTGGCCCATTTTTTGTATGCCCACAGGAACGTTGGAGCTTTGCTAAAGCGAGATGATTCCTTATTAACCGTTTTGTCATAGTAATCTAAATCCCTATATACATGTCACGTAACATACGATTGATAAAAAGTGTGAGATATAACGCGAGGGTTGATTTCTTTTACTTCCAACCCCAACTGCAGGCTGGAATTAGTGACAATTCGCCTTAAATCCTTAGCAGGACCTGTTACTGATTGTTTTCTTCCGACCATTCTTTTTCTTCATTGATGTGGTTTGATGTGAATCATAACCTTCAATACTTTGCTTCTTTGAAAATAAAATTTACCTATTTTAGCTTGCACACTATCGGTCTACTGCTTCTCACATAGGACAGGGATTATTCTAATACAAAACAACCACAAGAGCCAGGGGGACATGTTTACCGACTGACCGTTTTTAACCTTATCTGATGTGCTTTGATATCCAGGTGTCTCCATTAAACTGATAAAGACCTGTATCTTTGTTAAATAATTTTCTGACACTCCATTTGGTTAGACTTGATTCAATCTGTTTAAAGTCTGTTATTAACTTTGCCGAAGAACATTATTTGATATTTAACGCATCCATAATTAGCAGCATTACGACTTGACGAACTTTCATGTACTTCTTAGTAAACTCATGTCCCTGCAAGCGGTTAATAAGATGTGACTGTCGAAACAAAATTCAATTTTGGAACAGTTATATTCATTCTTTCAAAATATTGAATTAGTTTTAGTTGTATATAAAGCATTTTTAATTTGATCTTTTTCATTCTTACAATAGAATCATCACGAGGCCATGATCATACCTTATAATTATCATTATATAATGCATATTGAAGGTTTAGTTTAGTTCGCGATTTCTTTGGAAACAATAAAAAGAGTCTTACTTGAGGTGGATTGATTTCTCAGGGAGGAAATGAGAGAATCCTGAAAAAACTTGCTTACATGCTGTGTGTTGACCATAATAACCATTTGGCGGGGTAAGATCGAACCACAAAAAAAATCGTATCCACGACACTTGTGAAATTTGGCGAGTAGCGACTCGAGAAATTTCACTACGTGGATACGAGTTTTTTAAAGTATTAAATTATCTCGCTTGTAGCGACCACAACACCATTAAAAGGATAGTTACTTGTTTTTCTAACTTAGAAACAACATCTATAAATAAAAAACCCTTTTAGTTCAAACAAACATTCATTACACTTAAAATAAAATACAAAATCGTATCAGACTGTTTGTGAATATCATATGCAACCCTGAAAACAGTTTTAAAATTTTGATTGCATAATCTTCTAGATGCCAAAGTCAGACTCATTATTATATATTACAATATTCATACCCAATATTATATACATAAAACATATCGGTCTCTCGTTCACACTAAATCCCATAGTCTAATCAGGCTTATAGTTGTCGCCAATTGTATTGATACTTGTTATCTACCAGACGCTGTAAAACAATTTCAGTAAACTATATTGTTCCCAGTGGTATCCCTTATTATAAATCAATTGTTTCAATTTTTATATAAAGCTAATCATAATAAAAATAAACGCGCTATTAATGTCGCTACCTACACTCTTTTGATGATGTTAAAGTCTTCTGACGTGCATTATTGTTATTACATATATATCCTTTACTCGTCTACTATTTTTATACGCATAGTCGCTAATGAAATCTGAGTGGAAAATATTTGTGAGTTTTCAGATTTAAAAGAAATATCCTTCAGTCAAGCAGTTAACTTCAATAATATAGAACAACTTATTATTTTCAATTCATTTCCTTCAACTTAATGTATTATGCATACAGATACATAAAAATCTAAATTCACATTTCATCCGTTAACTGTACCATATCACGCTTGCAACATTATTTACCAACAATACTTTCTTTCCTTATAAAAAAAAGTTTGATAGCAAATCTTCGTAAAAAGTAAATAGTACTGTCCATAAGAAATAAGTCACTTCTAAGCCGAAATGCTTTCTCTCATTCAGAGTGTATTTCTATTTCAAAACATTGTGTCCGGAGTTCTCTCGTTTCTTCCTACATTCTCGTTATAAAAGCGTACTATATTCATCCCT
Source organism: Thermobia domestica (assembly GCF_964235325.1). NCBI lineage: Eukaryota > Metazoa > Arthropoda > Insecta > Zygentoma > Lepismatidae > Thermobia > Thermobia domestica. Next base: position 279,869,433 of record NC_137454.1, on the reverse strand, counting down.
TTTCTTTATCCGTAAATATAATCGTGAAAAAGTAAGCTCAAATACAAACAGACGCAGTCCCTCCACATTCCAAAAAAAGTTACTAATATAACAAGGTGGGTTAAGGAAAGAGTTAGAAATTAGTCGGAATATCGCCGAAAAGCTCTATTAGATTTTCACACAAAAACATACAAACCTCGCCAATTACCAACAAATAAATCTTTCAACTCCAAGAGTATTGAGCACAAATTATCCGATGGAGATATACGTGGGGCAGTGAGGCTATTAGCTTCGGAAGACGTCATGACACTTCCAGATGCATCAGTGTTGGAAGGTTTCAGAGAGAGGCATCATGCTCATTCGCATTCACTAACTACACCCGAGTCCCCAGAGCCCAGTACACCATTAACCAGAGTCTCGAGTGATGAATTCATTAAGGCACTAAAATCTTTACCGTCCGGATCAGCCGGAGGAATGGATAATCTCAGGCCATCGATTTTGAAAGACCTTAATCTTAGTCAGAAATGTGAATCAAAGGATTGTCTAGTCAGCTCTATTTGCGATTTATTACACTAATAATATTTGGAAATGTACTAATCTTTTAAAGACCTATCTTCTTTAAAGTGATAGCGCATCAGTGATAGCGGTCAGAAAGAAAAGTGGAGGGATACGCCCAGTAGCGGTTGGAAACATTTGGAAACGTTTGGCAGCTAAGATCATTTGTTTCCGAATGCGCGAATCATTAATAGATATATTGTCCCCACACCAAGTAGGCTTATGCATACCTTCTGGTGCGTACATGCTGCCAGAATGTTTTACTCCTTTTCACACTCACAAGTGAAGGCATTTTGGAAAATCGATTTCCGAAATGCATTCAATGAAATCAATCGAGATTCAATGCTAGCTCCAGTAAAAAATCTGTTTCCAAATTTCTATCCCTATGTCTTTGAGTGCTATTCTGAAGCTAGCAACGTTTTTGTAGGAGAAAATATTATCTTTTCTCAACAGCGTTCAGCAGGGCGACCCCCTAGGTAAAGCACTATTTGCTCTGACCCTTCAACCAGTTGTCAATAATATAAACACAGAGTTGAATGTGTGGTGTCTCGACGACGGGACAATATCCGGAAATACTATTGCAGTATTACATAGTATAGACAACATTCGCTCACACGCAACATCCATTGGTTTATATCTCAACCACTCAAACTGCGAAGTTTGTTTCCTAGGCGCTAAGGAAGAAGAAATTCGGGGTCTTTATAATAAATTTAATGAATCTGCCCCTGGTATGCAACTACTGCTATCAACTAATGCTGAACTCCTAGGCGCAGCTCTACCACCAGAATCCCGGAGAAAAATATTGGTAGAGAATATTTCGAAATTAGAATTATTCTTGTAACGCTTATCAAACATCTTAGCTAATTCAGCGTTTTAATTATTGTGAGCCTCATTGGCAATAACAAGATTATAGTATTTCCTCCGATGTTCTCCTTCATGGCGTGAAGAGGACTTGCTTGAGAAATTTGACAATACTATAAGAACAGGATTGGAATCTTGATTGATTGATTGATTTTTTAGTTTAGCGTCCCTTTCAGCAGCGAGGCTATATGAGACGTGGACCTACTGATTAACGTGGAATCCGAACCACATGAGCTCCCGCCGGGAGGATTGGAATCTATCCTCAACTGCACCCTAAGCAATGAATCATGGTTACAAGCATCAATACCAGTCCGAAATGGAGGTCTCGGAATCCGTCGAGCCACATATGTTGCTAAGCCGTCATTTCTTGTTTCTTTCTATGGCTCAAGTCAATTAACTGGAACTCTGCTACAGAGAGAAATCGAATTGGACACCGATTCAGAGGTACAAAACTGCATCGACAATGGGTCTAATTTAGTGTTGTCAGCTCCTCCGGCTAACGAGAAAACAAATCTTCAATCAGCCTCGGACGAACCCATAGTAAAACATCATATTTCCTCATTAATACAATCAATTCATAAGATCGAAGACAAGGCCAGATTCTTCGCTGTTTCGTCCCCGGAAAACGGTGCATGGCTTCAAGTTCTGCCGTCATCATCTGTTTGTCTACGTCTCATGAATGAAAGTTTTCGTATAGCTACAGCTCTGCGGTTAGAGCAGATATTTGCGAACCACGCCGTTGCTGTGCTTGTAATGCTCTCGTCCATAAGAGCAGCGCAGGTAGACAATCACGGCATCATGCAAGAGCAGCGCAGGTAGACAATCACGGCACTCAAGTGTGAACGATATAATTTTGAGAGCTCTTACATCCGCAGGTGTCCCATCAGTACGAGAACCAAACGGATGCAGTCGTTCAGACGGAAAAAGACCAGATGGAATGATTTTAGTGCCCTGGAAGAAAGGGAAAGCTCTAGTTTGGGACTTCACCTGCACAGATACTTATGCTCCTTCCAATCTTCCACATTCATCATGGCTCGCAGGTCTTGCAACTGCTCGTAAGGAGACCGAAAAGAGGAATAAATATATTCATCTCGTTGATAAATATTGGTTTGTTCCAATTACCATCGAGACAAGTGGTACTTAGGGTCAAGAAGGAGCTAATTTTATAAAGAAGATCGGCCATCGTATTTCACTTACATCGGGAGATAAACGATCTAAATCTTTCCTTATTCAACGGATTGGTACCGCAGTTCAACGTGAGAACGTGTCAGCCATTTTGGGTACGTTACTCGCCGGTAAAGAATTAGAGGAGATATTTCTCATATAAGGAAGGAAGTAACGAATTGGTTTCTGAGCACCAACGACACAAAGATATTTTAAACAATATTCACTTAAGAATTTAGCTCATCATAACTGTCATTGTCATCGAAAGATACATTTTCATTTTCACGATTAAGGGCAATTTTTGAGAGGTCATTGCTAACAATCTTTTTAATATTTTCCTAGTTAATTTGAACGGAGTTTTCGGAGTTGAGTTGAATTCTTTAATTTTCAAAACAGTTTCGTTTCACCAGTTTTATAGTAGTAACTCTTAGGACCAGTGGAATAAAACGCAACAATATAATTATCTTTTCCTGACCCATCTGTCTATTCTCCAAGATTACTTCCAAATTATACTTCCATTATTCTGGTCCATTATTAAAAATATATACAATAGAATCAGTATCATTGTATGCTACATCTTTACCCAATTTATCTAACATATCCTAAAGTCTTAATCTTGAATGAGCTGTTGTGAATGTCTCTACGTGTATATTAGTGGAACATGAATTATCCACATATTGATTTTTATACTTATAAGAAAATTGAACTATTTCTTCACTTTTAAATAAACATTCTGATATTTCCAATTTATCATCCAGAAGTAAGTCATACCGTCTTTTAACGTCTGTAACATATTCTGTTTTAGTCAGGTTTTGTCTTTTGTCCAAACTTTCCCCATAAAGAAATTAAACATATCTTTACTACTGCTCTTTTGCCGGTGTTTGGTTTTATATGTTCAAAGTTTAAATCAACATCTTATGTTTACTTAATAGTTTCAGTATAACCATCTTTTGCTTTAAAATCGTCTTTCCATGTGACGCTTATAATGTAATTTTCATAAAATCTTTAATGTAACTTCTAAAAAGCTCATTACTTGTTTGAGGAAAATGTTGCATTTCACAAATCTCAATCAATTCATACCCTTTTTCTAGAGCTTTGTTAAATTTTATCGTAGTTCAAATTCCTGTTAACATTCTCTGCTCACTATTATGCATACAATCCTTTGTTTGATCTATCATACATTGACTACATAGTGAAAACCTCAGTTTATTAATACTATTATCTTAACTGATAACACATCATGATATAAACCTTTTGGTGGAAGAACTCTGCCAGACAATAGCCGAAATATTCCCTCTTTTTGTATTTATTAGGAGAAGTAGGGCCTATTGTCTATTATTGTTTACTGAACTGTAAGAAATTGATCATATAACAAAACAGTTGGATACAAACATCAATATATTTCTTTTTTTTATTAATAACTTTTGATTTCGAACCATTAGCTCTACTTTCAAAGAATGCATATCTAAACGTTAATTTGTTTACAATTTTTGGTTCTTGTATCTTCTTCTTCGAACTTCTACCCTTTAACAAATCACACTCCCACATCTCAACAAGATTATAACCATCTTCCTTTATTTGTTCAAATGTTCTTCAGTTTTTTCATATAAATCTTCCATAGTCTCGTGATTAACATTATTAATAGTGGATTTTCTGAAACACTTATTACAACATGCCTAAATAACCTCAATATTGATACAGTGCGTTTGTCTCAGAATTCCAACCATCAACTTTAGAACCATATTTAGTTACTTCCCCATCATTCAGAGCGTGTTTACTACTTTTATTGTTAAAAGAGTTTAAGGATGCAATAGATTGTTTAGAATAGCTTTCTATTTTCTCCTTTAATAACACCAATTGTATATTCTAATAAGGGACGTATGCGAACCGTGCCAGCTAGATATTTATGAAAATTGGTATCCTTACTAATTGTGGATCGCTAATCATCGTAATGATAGCCAATCGGTGAGGAAATGCCTTGTAAAATGAGGAAATGTCCCACTACGTATAACACATATACCAAGCAGTGACTGGGTGAGGCTGTGCCGAGTTATACCCTACAAACGTAGGAGAAAGGCAGAAATTGAAAAATGTATGCGGGCAACCTGATTCTTTCGGGAGGGGTACACTCTTAACCAAGAACACGGCAGTGCTGCCACACAAGCAGTGTTGCCATCCCAATACAAAGTTATAATTTTTCAAATAGAATGCATATCATTTTATGGCATTGGAACAATTGGTATAAAACGTAAAAGAAAAGAAGCAAAAGGCGGGTTATCAGTGCTGCCAAATAAGGGAGATATGAGACTGTGAAGTTAAGAAATTATGGGGTCCGTGCAATGAAACGAACAAATGTACAACAAGACTGCTGAAGGAACAAATGTACAATAGGGAGTAAACCACAGCATGCACAACATCCAATGACTAACGGGCTTGATACGTCATATCGAGTGTGCGGCTAGGGAGAGAATTGTACGTATTTTGCCATACTATCTATGACTTTTCTGTTGTATGTATTGGTGTATTCTGTTAAATATTTTGTGCCTGTATATTACTGATAACCTGAATGCAGTGTATTATATCTTCATCGTTGTCTCATATCCTAACGCTTCCTGTACCCACGACTGACACCTAACACAGCTCATTAATCTTTGCGAATTGATTCTGACGTACTTTCGTGCCACAGTTTTTCTGTACTCTCTTCAGGCGCTACGACATCGTTTCTGTAGTTTGGAAGTCATGAAGGATTTTATGCAGTGTTGCAACCCCAAGACACTTCGTTTGATAGCTCTCGGGAACGATTCGAGATATCGATTCCACACAAACGCCATTGAAATTGCTCGTACAGGAAGACTTGCTGTTCACATTTCCGCATTGTCATATGAGACTTATTCTTCTACAGCTATTCTAACATGTGCCCATCAAGCCCGTTAGTTACTGGATGTTGTGGATGCTGTAGTTTATTTTCTACTGTACATTTGTTCCTGCTGTCTTCTTGTTGTTGTTGTACATTTGTTTGTTTCTCTGTGCAGACAATATAATTTCTCAACTTTACAGCCTCATATCTCCCTTATTTGGCAACACTGATAATCTACCTTTAGCTTATTTTCTTTCACGTTTTTTTCCAAGTATTTTAATGCCATATAATGGTATAGGTTCTATTTTTTGTAAAAAAAAAGAAAAAAACTGTAATCTTCTGTTGGGATGGCAACACTGCTTGTCTGGGAGTACTGCCACGTTCTTGGTCACGTGTCCCAATTCTGTAGGTATCAGGCTACCTGCGTACCTTTTTCATTTTCTGCCTTTTTCCGGCGTTCGTGGCGTTTAACTGGGCACAGCCTCACCCGGTCACTGCTTGGTATATTTATTATATGTAGCCGGTAAACAAAGCATTTCCACACCGAGTGACTATCACTACGATGATTAGCAATCCATAAATAATCAAGATACAAATTTTCATAAATATCTAGCTGTCACGATTCGCATACGTCCCTTGTAAGTACTTTGATCCATAAATACGCATACTTGATCCATAAATACAAAAGCCGCAATAGTTAAATTTTGGAATAGATCAATGTTTGGTATTTCTGAAAAAAATAGTTTCCTTATTCTAAACAACCTCTGTTTAAAGTATCAACATCCGAGTCACAATATTCTTTCAATTCCTTCTTAAAATCAATATATAATTTTCTTGTCTTTTTTCTTGATGTCTTTTAAAGAATCCCTCTTTGATCTTTCTTCATTGTACGAATTCCATAGTATTTCTCATCAGGTTTAGGTAGTACATACTTTGGATTTCCAGGTTTATTAAAGAAATTTGGAAAATAAAGTTCCTTAAAGTCTTTCTTAAATCAAATGTTTTGTAAAGGATGATAATCGTTGTGATACGAAATTGATACTGTCTATAATTTCTATGCTAACCTTTGATATTTCAAGTAACTTGAACTGTTATCCGTTATATATAGTGCAAGGTTTAAAATTGTTTTTATTCAATATTTGAGAATAAAGTATGAGTCATAAGCTTTAGCATTTGGGCAATATATGAAAAACCATTTTCTATTTTATATTAACCATTTACAAAATTCATCATTTATTTGAAAATCATATTTATTACTTTCGAGGTCGTGAGCAACTACACAATTCGGCTTGTGAATACCTGTTTCTTGTTCTGTTTCGTAATCAAACATATATTTTTCTGTGTACTTACGTTGGTGGTTAAACTTAATATTCGTAATTAGAGACTCTTTAATCTGTAGTTTAAGTTCATCTTCACTCAAAATATCGTTATTCAATGTTTCATATAGAGGTTTGAGATTTTTGAAATTAGGCATGGTTTTAGACGTCTTTCTTCCTTTAACTATTTACTTTCCAATATATTCCATACCACATGTTTTGTGTAATAAAATAAATAATTTTGAAATTTTTTATTCTGTTTTAGTATTACACACAAACACACACACACACAAAATCTCGTTATTGCAATATCCTTTCTGACTTTTATATCGCATGTAACATTGATGATAATTCTCATTAGTTACACTTTGAGAATTGAAAAAAGGTATCCAAAGTTCTGCTTTTTACTTCTATTTAAAATCTTATTGCAACTTGTACATTTACATATTTCTTTACATACAATAGAGTGATTGTCTTGACATGTCTGATTATAACAAAATCGATTTCATTCTTCACAATAAATCTTATTTATATTTGCTTCATTATGTTCAGTTTTTCACATAAATTGCAAACAAGTATTAATGGTTTACATTCTTTATGCCTTTCTTCAAGTTTATAAGCTTTGCCACATTTATCACAGCAATAATTATGTAAGAGAAATACTTGCATACTGTTAATTGCCTCAAAATGATTTGAATTTTGTATAAATAATTTTTTATTTCTTTCTGTTTTTCCAGAATAAATAAGAGTATTCATATTTTCTGCACATACAATTTTGATTTGAATGTCTAGTAGTTGCTCACATTGTTTAATACCATTTAATGTAAATCTTTCTTCATTACACTCCATTAAACGATTACATAACTCCATGGTGAAATCAGTTTGTATTTTCTTAGACTTTTACTATCTTTAATGTTTTGTGATCTTAATTCTCTATCAAATACTATATTGGTTTTATACGTTGAAGCTGCGATTATTGCTCGACGACAAATCGGAGAAAGTGTTTGCTGCAAAAAGAATGTGTGAATTTTCGAGATATTAGACAAAACGTTCTGAAATTCTGAAATTTTGAGGAAAGTAAAAGTGATGTCCTACTTTTCTTGGAATGGTATCTTCACTCAAAAATATGCTGCACAGGTTACATGGCACATTTTTGAATGTTGTAGGTAACTTTTTCTCGCCACAAACATCGCGATACACCAATTCTCTGGGTAAAGATCTGGCAGAAAAGTGTGATGAATTATTGCAATACTTTATTTTGAAAATACTGAAAATAAACACACAATATATGCTTATGAAAATCAATCCAAAACATGAATTTTCTAATCAAATTCTCCGTCCGTAAACTCTGGCTCATCCGGTGTATTATATGTGGTTAACCCATCGTAAAACTCATACTGATCGACGTATTTGCGTGCGAGTATCAACACGTCCGTATACTTGGCAGCCATAAGTGGTAAGGAGTGGTCGTAAGCTAGATGTAGGTTGTTTAATGACAGACGGGTCTTGTTCTGACCGCTATATATTCTCACTGTTGTGGGGAAGCGAGCCACGCCCTTTCACTGCCGAGAATGTTTCCTTCCTCGATGTGGGCCTTTTCATGGGTAAAATTTTATATTTTTTGATTAAATATTTCTCTCTATTCGTGCCATTAGTAATAATGTAAGAACTTTTCAGGAATAAATCTTTGTTATTATACTAGTAAATGTTTTGCTGGTTTTCCCGATAATACGAGCAGATTCACTTGGCAAAACAACTCTTCCAATTTTCCTCAATTCTTCCAATTCTTTTTTTCAATGTTTCCAAACGCTCGGTCACAAGGCTTAAAATTGTGACCGGGTTCAGAAATCTGTGAACGATTTTATTGAGGCGACTAATCTTTACAAGATAGAATAGAAACTGCGTTAGGGCATGATTTTCGTTTTGGGACACACAGTTCTTCAAAAATAAATATCAATCTTTCACATCTTCACTCAGTACATTGTTAATAAAATGATTAGGAAAATTATTGGTTAATTCAGGGACTTCTTACCAAGAGACTCATCATATACGTAAAAATAGGTTTCCCAGATTTAGCTTATGAAATTGCAAAGGTATAAAACCAACATTGCTGGTATAAAAACATCTTTTGAGGTCACTTTGGGGAGGGGTATGTTTTGTTGATAGTCAAAACATATCGTTTGAACATCGTCATTGTTTTTCGCATATGCACGGTTTTCTTTCAAGTCATCATAGAATGATTTCGCTTTAATTTGATGTAGGCTACGTTGGAAGTCCATCTTGTGTCTCTCTTCATTAAGGTTCGGTGAGCGGAGTTCATTTTCTATACTGTCACACTTTTGACAGGTGTCCGACCTGCGGTGACCAAATGCGACGTTGAAATTCGCTTCTTTGAAGTATCGAAAGTACATGTCATATCATTGGAGATAGGGGCTGTTTTCTAGATACCGTTTGTGCATTAGCTCTACATCTACACCTGCAGACAAGTACTTTTTCAAGGTTGTTTTTCCGACTATAGTGAAATTCTCTTATATTAAAGCTAGCGATGGACCAGTTTTACTGTTTCTTCCATGACTTGAATCGGTCGAGGTGCTTTCCTCGGCCATCTGCTTTCGGCGTCACAGCATAATTTCTTAAATATGGCTCGTGATGTTCTCAATACGTTTGCAAGGCCACGGTGTAGAGATGCGGATGATTTTTGTAAAACTTTCTCTTTCCCCAAACTTGCACATGATAAACATTCGAGAAAGCTCTGGGCTTTTCTCGTCCATTTTTCCTCTTCTGCGCTGAACAATATTGACTTTAACAAGCCCACCCAAATACACATATTGTGCAAGCTTATTCCCCAGTTTATTGAATGCATTAATTATAAAACTTTTCCCCATCATTTTTTAAGTTTACGGAAGCATCTGAATTTACACTTACGATAAGGACGTGTGACTTTTCTTTTCCACTCACAGCTTTATACGCCTTGCCCTCAGTCATTTACATTGCCTAACATTACATCCCCATTTGCTTTGAGATGAAATTTTCCCTTTCTTTGGAAAAACAATTTAGTTGTCATTAGCAGTGTCTTCACTAGCGCTGTTCTGCTCTCCTGAAGGCTTGTGCAAATCGGAGAACCGAACTAAATAGCATTTCCTGTTCAAGATCACTCGCCGTTATTTTCTCTTATTAATAATAACAGTCACACAACACCAAAGAAGTATAAACTAAAAGCAACACTAAAATAGCAGCGTAAACAACGCGCGTTTCAATACCGTCTTACAAACTGTAATCTTCATGCGAAGCACAGAATGGAAACATCCGGTATAGATACTTCTAAAATATTCGTAACTCCGCCCTTCCTAGCACTGTATTCCGCCTAATCTAACCCGTTTGTGACTGTATCGTGTCTAATGCTTGGAATATAGGGACTGGTGTTTCCGTAATAAATTTCTGTGGATGTCAACAAAGTACACACTCGTTGGAAGAAAAAGGAAGTAGCTCCTCCAGTTACCTCATTCATGCAACAAACGAAAGAAGCAGGCAGCTCCATCTTGTGAGTAACACAGGAACTAACTCATGGAGCTACTTTCTTAAACCAAACGAAAGCTAATTTATTTTTAATAATATTGCACTTACAACTCAGAAACACCCCATACTGGAGCTACTTCTTTTTGCAGCAAACTATTCAATTATCTTTATTATTTGTAATCCATTTTTGTAATCGTTGTAATCCATTTTTAGTTACGCTATCTTCGCAAATTTTTAATAATTTTTGGTTTGTTTTACTTCCTCTCGGCATATTAATTACATTAATGTTGAATGTTGTTTCTTCAATATTTACTGTTTCATCAGATATTAAATTTCTTTGTATATAGTTTAACCCTTTCCGGCCTAGTGGTTTCAGTGTGAAACCACAGTTTTAACTCATTTCTCCATGTAGCCTAGTGGATTTAGAAGGAAACCATCTTTTCGTATGAACTTTGCAAGCCATCTAAGGACAGGAGTTTAAATTATTTCCAGGATTTTCATTCGCGCTGAGCCTGTATAGCCAATTGACATTGAACGTTTGTTGTTTTCTTTCACTTCATAAATTCATTCTTTGGGAAACAAAGGGTTAATACATTTCTAGCATTGAGTTGTGATTGATGTAGATATACTTTTTGTCCGGAAGCCATCATTCTCTGCAATAATTCTTATCTTGTAACATTTTCTAAGATCTGAAGTTTGTTCAGCTTCGCTAATAATATCATCTGCGGCACTATGATCCGTTTTTTTTCGCTAAGTGTTTTATTTTTCATATTTACTAGTTTTAGTTTGTAATCTGTCATAGAGGATTTAAACTTGGGGTTGTACAGTGGTTTACTTATCTCAACAATTTTATACTTTTCTCCGTTTTTAAATATTCATCGAACGGAAAATTTTTAGAAGTTTTCTTTCCATTTACTCTTTTATATTTAGGTTCTTCAAATAGCTCTTCTTTAAACGGGAAAATATTCGTATTTTTCGGCTTTCGTTAAATGATTTAAAATCATCTTTTTTAATAAATAAATAAATAAATAAAAATATAAATAAATAAATAAATAAAAAGTTGTGTTTATCGCAGTCTGGAGTAACTTTTAATACTCCTTTCTTTGCAGAGCTCTTTTAATTGACTGACAGTATGTTTATTATAATTTATCTTATTTATTATAATAAATATAATATTTTTAAATTTCATTTTTATGGCTATTTTCATAAAAGTGCTTACAGTTTAATTAAGTTACATATTTAATCTAGTTTCTAGATTTTGATTAAGAAAGAAGTATACATCTTGTAAATCCGTATTGAACTTTTGCAAACCTTCGTATCTCATAAATATTCTCATTTTCTTCAAGCCATTATTTACTTGCTCAGTATCTTCACTATATCTATCTGGTAATACAGTAAATGTACTAATAATTTTAGACCATTTTTCGTTTTAATAAGATTACAAGCAGTAATTTCATTTGGTTGGGACTTATCCAGATCTGCAAGTTTAACATGTTGACCTTCTTTGTATCGAGATTTTTCACTTAAATAGTTGATTGACATACTTTTAATGAAATTTTAAAATTTTCAAAATTTTAAAATTTCTTCGCATACGGCTAACAAATAAGTAGTTTCTTCTCCTCCTTAACATCTGCTGCTAGAGGCGGTTGTTTGAATGAGGCTGAATAAGACAGGATCGAAAGACCCAAATACTGAGAAATTAGCCGTAAGTTTCGAAAGTAAGTCCGATCAAAACCGCGCCAAACAATATTGGTATTTGTGGTATTTTAATGTTAAAATAACTTTGCAGTAAATTTCATATAACAGATCTGTTAAGTACAGCGAATAATAATAATAATAATAATAATAATAATAATAATAATAATAATAATAATAATAATAATAATAATAATAATAGACTAAAAACTGAGCAGGCAGAGCATTCTTCTCTTATTGTGTCCCTAGGAATTTACTGTAACATTTGCAGCCAACCCATAAGTAAACTCCTATTTTGAACATCAATAGCTCCTTGGGGAACCCATGGTATGTGTTTCATGGTACATTGCGTTATAACTCTCCTATTTGAGCTTTTTCGTCCGTTTCTTTTGTTTCTCAAGTCCAGAGGCATTGTAGGAGACCTTACGTATGGTTTCACACCTTCCTGCGTCAAGACATAGGAGGTGATGACGTCATAATTTTAAAATATATATTTTCTTTTATTAAGCCTATGTTCATTATTTTTGGCGGCCTTATTTTTGCACGTAGAAGATTAAAATTTTGCACAAACATTCAGTTCTACGAGTAGTATTTACCAGATTTTTTCAGATTTCTGCGTTAAAGCAGGGGGATCCAGAGGAGCAAAAAGTTGAAAAAGGGGATATTTTTACCAAAAAATCCCCTTTTTCGGGATTTTCACGCCTTAGATACATGATGGAGACATGTGAACGGTACCGGCTAGAAGGCAGTTCTATTTTGAAGAGAATGATTAACGGATTATAGTCCTATGGTAAATAGAGATTTCAAAATTTTTTACCTGAGATCATGGTCTTTTGCGGTAACTTGGGGCATTGTGTGGATTGTTGATAAAACTTCTCTTGCTCTTAGTATTGAAGATAGAAACTTGAAATTTGGCGTACGCATTCAGACTACAAAGTACTATTTATCAGATTGTTCCGAGATCTCCACGTTCACACAGGGCCGTTCCAGAGAGGCCCAAAGTGTGAAAAAAAATTTCCCCGAAAGTTTCATTTTGACATCAATTTTCCCCCTCCTGGTATATGGTATGGGCATGCAAGGGATACCGTTTGAAAGCCAGCTCCATTGTGAAGAGAATGAGGTATGAACCATGATCCTAGGATAAATAGTGACGATGCAGTAGCTGCTAGACTGAAAGTATAAAAAAATACCCCCAAAACCCAGGTACCCGAAAGAGTTAGTACATATCCCTCATTATGGCAGATTTTGACTTTTGACCCTTACCGCCAACCTAAGGCAGTGTGTTGCTAAGTGGTAGGACCCATACATACTCTTAGAGACGCCTGTAACTGTCTAAGACCGGAAGTTCCCATGGGTACTGGTTTGTTGCCAAAGGCCTTCGAATTTGGCCTTGGGTGCCCGCGTACTATGTATCATAGCGTATGATGACTATATGAAAGATTAGTGTGACTTCATCGAATTTAGCCTTGGGATTCCACGTGAAATTATTTGTTGCTAAGGGGTTATAGCATTTAATGACTATTCGTTTTTGACGGAAGTAATCAGTCACGTGATGTGTGTGTGTTTGACATCGTATGGAGTATCACGTGATGAAAAGGAGCGAATAATAGGATTATGACGTCGTAGACGGAACGTAGAACGTACACGTATGTGTTAGTGTAGATCATTCCGTTAGCAGCTGTTCTGAAGGAAGAATGTCAAATTAGAGATGTCATCGACAATGAATCTATTAGATAAGCTTAACATGCCATCATTGCAACCCTTTAGAAGGATGTGCGATTTAGAGATTGGCGTACCATTTCGCATTCTAAACTGTGAGATAATTACAAAGATATATGGAAGGCAGGTCTGTGTGACATTTGAAGGAGGTGAAAAAGTAATTTTACCAAGACGCTGTACTGAAAAATAGAAACAGATAATGTTGCATTATTATTGTGTTTGCAAGGTGGAAATGTATGATTAACATATAAAGGAATGAAGGTTAATTTATCTGGACGGAATATGCCTGATCTTAAATTTAGTAAAGTGGTATCTTCTTCGTAAGTGTATGGAACACGTACAATCAAGATGAAACATGATTTTTCCTCTTCTTCTTCCGCACTCTCCAATTCTTCCTCCCCTTCACGCGTGCATAGACATCTGTATGCATAGTAACATTATTCTGTGTTGATCATTTACTGGGGTAACATGATTATGAGTGCCTGTGCATCAACTATGGATACTAAGAAAGAGTTGAGTTGATTTTGAGTTTAACGTCCCGTTCAGCAGCGAGGCTATATGAGAGGATACTAAGAAAGAGTACTTATTAAATGTTATTATGGTATTAATTCAATGAAACCAAATTAATTTGTATTGGACTTGATAGTGACATGTTTGAGCCAGTGATACGTACCGGTAAAGTACTTGTGTTTGTAGTGAAGTTAAATTTGACAGAATAGGAGAAACTTGTACATTTGACCCCTTTTGTTTCGGATTATTTAAATTTTCAAATGAAAATTGCATTTATAAAATCTCCTGGACGGAATAACGAACTGGTGATGGGAAAACTAATGAGTCAAACATTAGTGATGTTAGAGAAGAAAAGAATTCTTCATGCTTCTCGAAACAATGTTTACTTAATTTCCAGTGGTTGGCTTTATTTCTTAGAAGTACCTAGGTATTACTGTGTATTAAACATACTGTGAAAAACAGTAAAGCTTGCAGTGCTGTGCAATGTGAATATTTTCACTTCTGTACAGATACTATTCGCAATCATGTACAATCGCAATGTTTTATATGTAGACGTGCTGGAATTCATACATGTGTGGATGAACAGAGTATTATTAATTAAATGAAGATCAGTTTTCCAAGTGTGACTCTTGATAATAATAAAAACGGTGATGTGAACATTGATGGTGAAAGATTACAATTGGAAATGAAAGTATTATGGAAACAAAAAGTCATATATTCAATGAGGGATGAACTATTTGATAGTGTGCAAACACAGTGATGGTGGGGGAAACCGATAGTCAACTTTTGGAAGGTATGGATGACGTGGACCTCTGTTAATAAAGAAAATAATTGTTTTCTCATCTATACTGACCAATGCAATAATAAAATTAGTGCATTTAAGAACACTAAAAATCATAGTGAAATTGAAATGTTTGATTTAGAAATAAATTCATGTTTTGTGTTTGTTTAATACATTTAAATGTGATTACTTTACTATTGCTTTTAGGTTTCATGGAAAGAAAACCTATTATATTTGTCTTGTATACTACAAGTATTATTTATAATAATTAATTCACATACCTGAATTGATTTTAAATAAAAGAAAAAGTTTGTATTTGAATTAACTATTATAGAATTTTTTCTTAAGTATAATAGGATAATTTTTATTTTGAAATTTTTATGTTAAAATATTTATAACATAATGCTATCGTATTATTACCACTATTAAAATCATAACATTGAATTTACATACTTGTTTTAATTTAGGGAAGAGAGACTTATTAAGTATTTGAATTTATTACTATTAGTTATATGATTACATCATTGAATTTTAAAAGGTTCTGGATTTTTTAACATTTTGCAATTCTTACATTCAATAATTTTCTACTAAAAATTTAAAATATATTTTGACATACATATTTAATTGATCATAAAACACGTTTACTAGGAAATGGAAATAACAAATAAAACAATTGTTTTATAACAAAAGAGGAATAATACAAACTATTTCTTGACGATAATAATATTTACACAAGATAGAAGAAAAATGATGGTAAGTACATTACATTTTTTAAAGAGTTCTTAATTAACACAGTTTTGAAAAACATTTCATGTTCACTGTGTGAATTATTTCATTTTGAATTGAAACAGTCACTTCACACATACACTAATATTCCTTCACTATCCAATGAAATTGTCATTTGAAACTTCTATATTGATGATGAAGACTGTCCACACTGTTCACACTAATTTTCATATTGATGATGATGATGATGAAACGTAGCTAGAAGTCATACTATACAATGATGCTGACCATACACACGGTGTCGTTCTTTTACTCTGAAATAAAAAAAAACGATTTAAAATATATATTATTAATAATATTGTACAAATAACAAAGTGATCATAATAAATATACACAATAAACGAAGAAGTAGAATTATAAATAACAGACATAAATGTAGTACTTAATAACAATGAAAAAGAAATGATAATATGTGTACAAAACAAATTTTAACAAAGAAGGAGAAATGATTACCTGCAGTAATAGTTAGAATTTTAAATTTATTTTATCTATATTAATGAACAAATAAAGAAATGATAAGTATAAAAACGAACGAAGAAGAAGAAGTAAAAGGCATAAATATCCTACTCAATAATAATGAAGAAATGATGATATGCATACAAAACAAGTTTTAACAAGGAAGTAGGAGAAATGATTATCCGCAGTAATAAAGCAATCGAAGATATTTTTTTCTGGTGTTGATGAGAATGTATGATGAAAATCATTTAAGGACTTTCCTTTAGCTTTAAAACATAAATAAGTGTGAATAATTTTCACATACGGACGATTTCATGCTTTAAATTTATTACTGAATCTATAATAAAGAGAATGTCTACGTAAAAATTGAATATGTTGCATTACATATGGAGGAAATTCAAATGTATCGAAGTATTCTGCACGTCCATCAGTATTAATATTTACGGATACCCAGTGGGTACTGATTTTAGTGGATGGATCTATATTTATGATAATAGCTGCAGCTAACGGAACATATAATGGTAATTGGTTGGCTGCAAATACGCCAACGTAATGATTGTGAAATAAAGATTTTGTTTGCAGTGCGTGTAATAATTCTAGTGTAAATGACATCATATATAAAAATTCATACATGTACACTAACGTCCAAAATTATTGCCATATGTCTATAAATATATTGTAGGAATATACTTTGATAACGAATTCGTCCGGTAGTTGTTATAATGTTAGCATGTATATAATCGGCAGAGATATATATGTGGCAAATTTCATGTCAAAAGAGCAATAAATAGTAGGGGATCTTACGGGATCTTATCCTGCACTTTGTGTTAAAAAGGTTCCACTCGGATATGTTGTTTCCCTGATCCAACTAATCAGGAATCGAAGTGGCCCTAGTCCGACAGGTGGCCAGAATCCAATATGGCGGCTATCATAGATGGCCGCCTTTGCGAATTCACAGTGTTGGTTTTAGAGGCCTATATCTCCTTAACTAATAGTCCAATCTTCACGATTTAAAACCTAAATGACGTAGAAGATAACAGAGTCTAATAAATGAGCAAAAGGTTTTACCTAACACTGAAATTAACACCTACAGAAATTATTTCATTTGGAACTTTACATTTCTCATGATGGAGTTTACTCATATTTTTTTTAAAAAAAATAACAAGTAAACGACTGGGATTATCGAAAAAGATGTCGTATAACTTCTCAAAGAGTGTTAAATTATCTTTCGTTTGGTGTCTAGTTCATTCAGATTGGTTAATAACAACGATATTATGACAATTTAAAGATTCGCGTTGAATCGATTGATTTTCCCAAATTTCGAAGGAAAGTTCATTTACAGTAATAAAACATCACTGATGGATGCTGCTTTGTACGAAAGAAATCATTCTTTTCTGATGTATTCTTCATAAGTCCCACTTTCACCAGAAGCACAAAGTAGCCTGACCAACAGGCCCGTATCTAGGGGGGTCTAGGGAGGCCGGCTCTGGCTCCCTAAAATTTTCACGGTAGGCTTGCAAATTAACTATATTATGGTGGATTAACTATAATATGGTTGGATCGGCCCCCCTAACTTCAGCCTGCCCCCCTACATTTTTGGGGTGTCTACGGACCTGCTGACCATGCCCGGTTACGAATCCAATATGGCAGCCATTATTAATGATTCATAAAAATTATTTTCTTTCGAAATATTGACCCGAGTAACTAGATTTGTAAACGAATACGGAGAAAGTAATATCACCTATTATATTACTATTCACTTTTACACATGAATCAAGTTTAAGAATATCTTCAGAAATTACGTGTGTAGCGTCACAATAGAAAAGTTATATGGTTTCTTCTGAATTGAAAGAGGAACTGCACAGGAATACTAAGAAGTAAGTTCTGTCTTTAAACCTTAGACTTTGGCTTTATATCCTTTACAATATTATAAGGAAATTACATAAAGCAATATATTGTTATAAATTAGAATGTAAATATTTTTTTCGTATTGTAAGAACAGAAACACAACGCAAACATTTGGTTCGATAATTTGAAATTCACAATATTTCTTTTGGATTTTCTATGTGTACAAACAGTTTTATGATTTCGACGAACAGCTAATATTACTTTGTGTACAAGATATTCTATAAAGAATCATACATTTAAGTTTATCTATTTATTGGTACGTTTCCAACGTGGTGTAAATTTACTGTGGATCAACTGAATTTTGAAAAATAATGAGTGCTACTTACATGAAGGTTTTATTGGTCTAGATCTTCGTTTTCAGTTTCCATCACGTTTCCACATGTTTCCCTACACATAGAACAAAAAAGCAGCACGGAACGCTTGCACTCCTACAACGATATCTTGTGGTACATATCTTGCAGGCGCATTTCAAAAAGGGTTTCCTACATGCTTCGTATACAACTGAAATGGAAGTCCATGTTAGAGAAAGTTCCCTTCCATTGTCAGTCCATCCCCAGTTTACTGATGAAGGAATATGAGCTGTCTTCTTTATTGCCTGGCCCCAGATTTGTCCAGCTTGGTATGCTGCAAACTTGGTGTGAAGAAATAAGGCATCACAAGTTGGAGGAAGCGCAGTAAGAGATCTGCCCTTTTCCAAAAAGAATTCTCGCCGGGCTTAATTTGTTTTTTGAATATAATAGGACAACATATCGTTGCAGTGAATTAAAACAATCTTCGCCTAAGTTGATTACAGGGTGTGAAATTGTTAGAAAAGCTGTGGTCACCTCTGGATAAAAAAAAGCCATGTTTTCCACGCTTATAATTTTCCATGTCCGAGAAAGTATGACACTGTATCACATCCTGTACACGCGTAGAGTCCTCGTAACGCAGTTGATTTTTCTTTTCCTAATGCTATTGAAATATGATGAACTGGAAGAAATCAATGATGTTTCTTGGTGCCGAAATATATCCATAATTCTTCTAAACTGTGTCGCTCAAAGTCATAGAAAAACAATACAGCAAGTATTACAACATCTGTGTCTACTGTGCGGATAACTATCTTCTTGTGTCCATTTAACTGCATCAAATCAATGTAACATGATCTTACTATCAGCTTCTTCTAAATGATTTCCTTATGATTGGTTTGAAAAAGTTGGAAGATTTCTTGAAGTTTCTATGTGATATCCATTGCTCGTTGCTACCTCAAAGTTACTTCCTTTCTTTTCACACATAGACTTTTCAAGAAAAAGGAACAGTTCTTCTTTATTTTTGTCATTACGAAGAAAATCGTTCCACTTTCTAGGAATTGGTGTAGTTGTTGTTACTTCGTCCTATTCCTACATCCTTACTTTTTTTTATGGAAAATTTTATGCTCTTTGAAGAGTATCTATCGCATATCAGATACACTCGCTTTGCATGGAATGTGTCTGCTTCTCTTTGAACATATTCGAAGAAATTACACTGGAAATAATCACAAAATGTTTCTACTGATGCTGGTTGCAAAATGTGAACCAAAACTGCTCCATCAAATAATAAAACATCACAAGAATTAGGAAAGTGTTCTTCTTTGATGTTGGCTTCACTCTCAAGAAGCATAACTAAGTCGGACTTTTTTGAGGATTGTGAATTATGGCAGAGAGACGGTGGAATTGGTTGACTCTCGTGTTGAAAAAATTCATCCAAGTCAAGTCGTCTTGTTTGACTGACGCGTAGGAAGTGAGAGAATAACTCAACGTTCATCTTAAGTAATTTTGTTTCATTTCTGTTTGTTTTATTCTTTTGAAGGGAAGAATGAAGCACTAGAGAAGATTTTTTCATGGGCGAAAAGAATGGGTTGGTTCATTTTACAAATCTTTCTTGCACAAATTCCTTGTACATATTAGACCCTTTTTCTTCTGCTAAATATAGGGATTCAATTATATCACCGCTATAGATGATTCTGGAAGCAACATTAACAAGTCCATTATTTTCATCAAACGGATTCCACAATTCGACGAAAACTTCTTTCTTTTCAACAGACGACTTAAATCTTTCTTGCATCGACGAATAATCTCCATGGTGCTTATTATCAGGATCATATTCATTATATGACATTTTGAATTCATTAATTAGTCTACTAATTTCTGATCCCGCTGTCATCCATTTGACAAGAGCATTGTCTTCGTGTAAGAAACCAATCGCCCCGCCATCCTCTTTTATAATTTTGTTATTCTGTTCGTGAGCTTGATATATAGCTATTGCAAAGAAGGGTCTTGATGTCTTTCTTATCACAAAGTAACCCATTTCGAAAGCATTCATAATCTCAGGATATGTCTCTTCCAACTTCTCAAATCTAAAATGCGAACGGGAAGACAACAAGCATAGCTAAGGTGGTTCATTGCGAAAAACAATTCTGCCATTAGTTTTGGTGATCAACGTAGAGCTTAAAATTTCCTTGACGTATGGCTCTGATGTAAATTAAGAGTAAAATCACGAGACGGTAATATATTATCCAAAACTTAAACGTTGGACACGAAAATTTCTTTTCAGTGCACCAGTCATTAAAATATTGCCCTGATGAAGAATTCTGATATGCATCACGCGGCAAATTATGTAAAACTGTCAAAGTAATCTGATGAGCAAAGCGAGCTTTTGTAATGTGAGTTACTTTCAATATACTGTCAGCGGTTCCTGATGTTGCTACATCTGGCTTGTATAAAATTTCTACCCAACCACTTCCATCTAACCATTTGCCCATAAGATGCAGGAAGGCTTGTTCGATGTGTAATCCTCCCAGCATCAGAATTTGATGATCTTCGCCATACAACTCTGGCCAATTCCATTGAATTCGTTTCCCCAAGGCAAATAGTGGTTGATCCATTACAAGAACCGGAACTTGTCCTTTGTTGAGTTTGTCTGTAAGTTCTCGTACAACATTCATTTCGTGCCGTATCATAGCAACAGATTTAGAGTCTTCCTTAAACAACGAAAGCAGGCAGCATATACTTGGCATTTCCAGAGTTTCAGTTTTCGAAGCATGGTGTACAGACAAAATACAAGTAGTGTCATTTTTAAGCATGCTTCAAGCCAACACTCCTAATTTTTTCTTCTGCGAAAAATCCACTTCGTGGAAGAACTTTCTCTACAAACTGCGAGTTCTGTTGAGGTAAAACTGGTTCCTTGTTAGTGATATAAGCAGGAGGTACTATAACATAATTATCGGGGAGAGCAGGAGCAGTTCTCATTTTATATTTATTTATGCAGTGAGACATGGTCACGTCGAATGCTAGGGCTATCCTTAGAAGACTGCTGGAAAATAGAAATGCTCGTACCTTGAAAAGAATCCTTTGATGTTGTGCTAGAAGAATTGTAGTCAATATTATCTAATGTTGCAACGGTTAAAATACCTCGACGAAGAGTGGAAGGACACACCCATTTTGTCACTTTGATTTATCAAGCACTGAGAAAGATTTGAAGATATTTCCTGTACACGTGTAGACGAATTGCCTAGTGAATGCAATTCATTTATGAGAGATTTTTACGAGTTTTAGCATACACGCTCAGCCCAACATAGAGAGGAAGAGCTGGCATGCGATTTTGTTTATGCCTTGCTGTTTCTGTTTCAATATCGCCTGCTTTCTGATGGAAATTATAAAATATAAGTTAACTAATAGTTAAAGTTGCTTGACTTGCGTTGCTATCAGGGGTGACAAATGAACCATAAAGTAACATATTAACAGCAGCTATTAGTGAAGGAGGAGCAGAATCTTCGTGGCAGTGATTCTCAAATTTTCCTGCAAAATGACTGCAGTGGTTTGCCATATCCTTTCGAAGCATCCTAACAACACGACTTAGTGCCATAGCATCTTCATCAATGTCTTTCTCCATCTCACTTATTCTGTCAGACCCTTCTGAAAGTAAAACATGTTCTCTGCCAGACAGATTAGCTGTTAGCTCAGGCATGTGAAGAAAAATCCTTTCATGAAATCTTGCCCTATGAACTTCTCTTTCTTCTGATTCAGACTTCTTCATAATGGTCATTACCCGTGTTTCGTACAATTTAAGAAGATCGACCATTTTGAATCGACGACTTCTTGGTAACACAAGAATTGCGGAGCCCCCTCAAACTTTGCCTTTTTGTGTGTTCCCGCAGAAACATTACACGGGATTTACGCCACTATTACTTTCAATACTTCGAGAATAGTGCAGTTGTTATTACTCCAAGTCTTTTAACCACTCAGTTCTATCCAATTATTTTGACGTATTTCGAAACATGATTTGGAGTTCATTCTTTCCCATACTTACTCTGTGGGGCAGAAGGATGGGGGAGAGAAAAATGTTTGTTATTACTTTGTCGTACTTGTTTATAAATCTAGATACTGCAATAAATATTTCGAAAAAGACTTATCTTTATGGATTGTAATTAATGGCCGCCATATTGGATTCATATAACCGGGCTCGGTCAGGCTGTCTTGTGCTCTGGTGAAAATGAGACTTATGAAGAACACATCATAAGAGAATGATCCGTTTCGTACAATGCAGCATCCATCAGTGATGTTTTATTACGGTTAATGAACTCTCCTTCGAAATTTGTGAAAATCAAACAACTCAACGTGAATCTTTAAATTGTCATAACTTCGTTGTTTATTAACCAATCTGAACGAACTATACACCAAACGAAAGATAATTTAACACTCTTTAAAAAGTTATACGACATTATTTTCGATAATCTAAGCCGTTTACTTGTTATTTTAAAAATAATGAGTAAACTCCATCATAAGAAATGTAAAATTCCAAATGAAATAATTTCTGTAGGCGTTAGTTTCAGCGTTAGGTAAAACCTTTTGCTCGTTTATTAGACTCTGTTACCTTCTACGTCATTTAGTTTTTAAATCGTGAAGATTGGACTATTAGTTAAGGAGATATAGGCCTCTAAAACCAACACTATGAATTCGCAGAGGCGGCCACCTTTAATAGCCGCCATATTGGATCCTGGCCACCTGTCGGACTAGGGCCACTTCGATTCCTGATTAGTTGGATCAGGGAAACAACATATCCGAGTGGCACCTTTTTAAAACAAAGTGCAGGGTTTGGCCATTTTTGTGCCTTAAGCTCCCCTACTAAAATAAGAATAATAAAACGAAAATAAAATTTTCTAATCCATTTAGCAACATTTTATTTTACTCATTTTAATTTTCGTATTTATAATTCTTTTCCTATGAAATTTACCACAAATATACATTTCCCGATTATACACATAGTATCAGTATTAAAAGTACCCTGCAAAATCATTATCAAATTATATTCTTACAAGAAGGTAGTTATAGATATGCGACAATCATTTTGGCCATATATGTACATATATGATGTGGTATTAAATAATAGTAATAACATACCTTTGAAAATCCAACATGATGTTCCTCTGGTGATCCACTTCTAAGAGGGATTGGATTTCGCCATATGTGATGCATGACAGAGGTGCTGGTAGAGGGTTCTAAAAATGAACTTCCAGACGAACACAGCCACGTCTAATGAGGTTCCAATGCTGCACAGCACTGACTTCTCGATCTTCGTAATGTCCAAAACAAAGATAGTGTATCCTTGAGAAAGGTTAAGCCGACGAATATTGTTGCCATGGTTGGAAAATTGAATACCTGATCCACAGAATAAGGTGTGATATGATGAAATATATAGGATGTTTTCAAAATTTGGTTTACAGATTTTGGAAGTAGGAACGTACATTCATCAATGTATAATGAGAAAAAATTCATGTCGAAATATTTGAAATGAAATAAAGTTGAACTTATCGTTCCTGTATAGGCATCATTTTGAGCAAACGCTACAATCATTCGAGTTGGTAATACTCCCATAAATAAATTATTTTGGTTTTGACTGAAGATCCTTTGGAATGACGAATGACTTCATTTGCACTCTTGTGAGAGAATATTTGGCGGATGTTGATTCTAGAAGTTAGTTATGTGCTAGTTTTATTGTAGGACTACCTTCAATCTTTTAATATGTAAAGTAGCGTCTAAAATATCTACTTCAGTCTCAACAGAGGAATCACTAGCGATGAGGAGAAAGACTGGCTTTGAAGGAATTAATTTGATGCGTAATTCTACTCCTTGGATAAAAAAATTACTCTGATTAATAATATCACAATAAAGATGTCCAAGCATGTCGAACTTTGCACTGTTTTTTATTAATTCTTAAAGCTGTTGAAATATTTTATTACCACTGGATGTTGTATCCATATGTCCAGCAGTATCTTGAAACCATAATGCACACTGAAGTTGAATCTTTTTAGCAGAATCATCAAAATTTAACAGTTCTTCGATGTATGATTGATATGGTCAATTATGAGATGGAAATGAAATAAATTTGTTAATTATATACACTCCCACTCTACTGAACATAGAATTTAAAAATCATTAAGAGGAGACACAGCCTTTTCACTTTCACCAAATGCTGATCGATCAGGCTTAAAGATTTAAGTTTCAATATAAAGAGGAATATGTGGTAAATCTATGTATTCATCACAATGTATTTAAAGAAGTCACGTAATGACTCATACCTTTTCTACTTGTGCTCAAGAAAAAATATTTGGTGTGCGAGAGAATTGATCCGTGGACCACAAGATTTTCAGACTACCTTGCTATCGAATACTCTACGATGGACGATGGCCGGAGCATATAAACTTATTTATTTCTTAAAGAGACTTACGCACATTGCTCTGGCTTTGTTAGCTCGATTAGTGTCCGAATTTACACAACTGACTCGATTTTCAAATTTTGAATCGTAATTTCGCCAATAAGTTATTATTAGTTTATACACGCAAGATTCATAAACTATTAAAGGAATGACACAACTTACAATTAGTGATCGAACTTACAACTCTAGTCACAAGAACAATTCTATTTAAGGTGTTACCTCACCCTTCTATCTAGAAGACCCGGGTTCGATTTCCGGCGCGAATTCATGTGGTTTAGATTCCACGTTAATCAGTAAGTCACGTCTCATATAGCCTCGCTGCTGAAAGTGATTTAAAAGGAAGTTATCGTTCCTGTATAGGCATCATTTTGGGTAAACGCTACAATCATTCGAATTGGTAATACTTCCATAAATATATTATCTATTGTTTTTGATTGAAGACCCTTTGGAATGACGAATGATTTCATTTGCACTCTTGTGAGAGAGTATTTGGCGGATGTTGATTGCAGAAGCTTGTTATGTAATAGTTTTATTGTAAGACTAACTTCAATCGCCTAAGTAGGTAAAGCAGCGTCTAAAATGTACTTTAGCCTCAACAGAGGAATCACTAGCGATGAGGGAAAAGTTTGGCTTTGCAGGAATTAACTTGATGCGTAATTCTACTCCTTGGATTAAAAATTTATCCTGATTAAAAATATCACAATGAAGATGTCCAAGCATGTCGAATTTTGCACTGTTGTTTGTTAATTCTTAACGCTGTTGAAATAGCTTATTACCACTAAATGTTACATCCATATGCCTAGCAGTATCTTGAAACCATAATACACATTGAAGTTGAGTATTTTGAACATATCGACATTAAATTTCACTTTCTTGCCCGTCCATATGTTCTTGATTATATACGTATTTGCAGCTACTTGGCTCTGAATAGATCATGGCCCGCTGTAATGGTTTAGAAGTGAAGATGAAATTTTCTACGTAGGCTCGGAGATCCGAATAACTCTAAGCCAAACACGTTCCTCAATTTTAAAAGGATTTTTCTTCTCCCCTTATCACAAACTTTCTTATATTGATTATGGTGTTTTCTCTGAATTTCATTTGCACTATCCAGAGCAATTTGCTTTCTCCTGCTAATTTCTTTTACATAATTGGAATGTTTCCGCTTCATTTTGTTTCGTCGAATATATTGATCTCTTTTTTTGCCTCGGGCCTATTAAGTAAAGGATGCGTGAAATCTCTCCCGAAATGAATCTTGAATGGGATGTAGCCCATAGAATTATTTACTCTTGAACTTAGCGCAAATTCAATCAGCTTTGTCCTTACTCCAATTTTCGTGGTGCTTGTTATATAGGCCCAATAGAATTTTAACATCCTTTATGACCTTTTCAGCTGAGTTTGATTTCGCTCTATAAAAACTGATATTTGAATATTTCACACCAAGTGCCTTTAAAGTTTCTCGCCAGACTTTTGAATTAAAGATGGAATGATTGTCACTAATCAGCCGAGATTAATAACCGACCTCTGAGAAAAAATTGATGATACAGTTTATCATTATTTTTGAAGTGTGTCTCCTAATAGAATAGAGCTTCACTAGCCTGGAAAATGCATCCACCATTACTGGGCAATGTCTATATCCCTCCTTGCTACATGTAAGGGGCCCAAAGTTATCCATGTAAACGGCAATGTTCGGGCGCTCTACTAAGCTACTATGTAATTCGCCAAAGTTTCTATTAATATCTTCCTTGAACACTGTACATGGGACGCAACTCCTCACAAAACCTTGAACATCCTTTCGCGTGTTCGTCCAAATATAGTGCATCATGAGCTTTCTGTATGTTTCTAAAAATGAAGGATAACCAGACTCCTTTGCAATGTGCGCGCTAGTAGCTCTGAGAAAATCACGTTGTTCTCCTCGCTTTGGAAATTTGTACGGCGCATGAGGATACCACCATCAGAGAAATATGTTATACTATCTAGTGTCCTGAATCTTTCTCGTGTATTCTTGGAGGAAACCTTAGTTTCATTAATCTTAAATCTGATTAATTTGTTCAAAAAGAAATCAGATCTCTGATATTCTTTTATCTTTAAATCATTTAAAACGTTCAAAATGCCTTCTTTTTCCCCAAGATCTTCTAACTCTTCAGTAAGCATACAAAAGGAACTGCTAAAAGCTTTCTTTTATCCGAGACTGAAACATTTATCTCGCTTAGACTCGGCAAGTATCTCTCTCTCTTCTCACGCTTCAATTTTTTCTTAATTTTCTTCATAGTCTTACTTCTATCAAAATCAACTATTACTAAGTCATTCGAGG